>NW_021318792.1:76483-88837 GCF_001605985.2 Dendrobium catenatum | reverse complement strand
CTCAGATCTCAATAAATAAAATAAAAATTATTGCATAAGCCTGCCGATGTCTCTTCCACGCCGATATGAGAGAGTGTGATTATAATTGAGTAACTGAGCACACACACACACCGAGAGAGAGTTTTTAAATTCATATTTTAAAACTGATTGTATTGTACGATATCCATTCAAACAGGATGATTTGGTCAGTTATTTTTTCCCCAACGAGCAATGGAACAAAAAAAAATGTCAAAATTGTTTCTAACTATAAATCATACATATGATATTTTAGGATCGTACCAGGATGAATGGCTCTATTTTGTCCTAATATGAAGTGTGTAGATATGATATTTTTGGATCGTACCTGGATAAACGGCTATGTTTGTCCAAATATGAAGATCATATGAACAATATTTTCTAATCATACTGAGAGGAACGACTCTATTTTGTCCTAATACGAAGATCATACAGATGATAATTTATTCCATCCCAGGATGATCGGCTCTATTCAGACCTCAGAATAAGTTCATACAGATGATATTTGATTTCATCCCAGGACGAACGCCTCTGTTCTATCCTTGAAATAAGTTCGTACAGATGATAATTTATTTCATCCCAGGACGAATGCCTCTATTCCATCCTTGGAAGAAGATCGTACGAACGATATTTAATTTTGCTGCAGGACAAATGCCTCTGGTTTTATTTTCATTCATTTCGTCATGACGGTTCTTACAAACTAACTTTTGAATTTTTTTATTCGTACAAGATAAACATAATTCATACCAGATGATGATTAGGTATTAAATGATTTCGTATCGATTCATAATGGGTTCGTATGCAATAATTTTTGAACTATTCTTACGTGTGAAATACGATCATACGGTACGATTGTGGATGGTCAAATTTGAAAATTTTAGTTTTCTGGACAGTTTTTGTGTCTTTTCTATAAAAGGTCCACTAAAAACTAACACTTAATCTTTTTGTCATTTGGTTCTCGTGATTTGTAAAGGGTAATTAAAGGAGAGAGTGTGAGAGAATGTTTGAGAGAGATTTCTTCCTAGTTGAGCATGAAGGGTTCACAAGGTTACTCAAGGGTAAGGATCTCTGTGTGTGATTTGTGTTTCTTCACTCTTTTTCTTATCTTTCTAGATTACTCATATGAAGATCATTCAAGAGGATCCGGATCTCTACCGACACTTTCAGATTTCGAACAGCCGAAGGTTCTCTGCGTACACTTAAAGAGTATGAATAGCCAAAGGTTCTCTGCCTACACTTGGAGGGTATGAAAGGACGAAGGTTCTCTGCCTACACTTGGAGGGTGTGAAAGGATGAAGGTTCTCTGCATACACTTGGAGAGTGTGAAAGGACGACGATTCTCTGCCGTACCGAGGATTAGTGGAAGAGAGTTTTGTAAAGGCTTCTCCGCCTTGCTATGGGAAGCAAAATAGAGTCACTTTGGTAATAATGCAATACTTGAAGTGGGAGGCTTCATGGAGTGGATGTAGGTCATGTTTGATCGAACCACTATAAACCTTTATGTCTTTTTATTTTTGCTGCTTTAATTTCTATAAGTTTATTTTGCCGTGGTTGAAAAATTATTTTATAAATTTTAAAATCAACTTGCTACGAATCATTATTCGATTTCATTTTTTAAATCCAAGAGTGTTAAAATTTTAAAATTACTAATTCACCCCCTCTTGGTTAGCCTTGTGACATTTGTTTAGATTTAACAACCTATTCAAGATTCAATAAGTTTCAACAATTACATCATTAGAAATCTTAACATTCTTATTAAATTTATCTCTGTTCCACTATTGACGTCTCCTCTACTTGCTTTTAAGAAAGCTACTGAATTATCTAGTCATCATGACAATGTTATCCTCATCCTCAGGTTATGATTGATCACTCTTTGACTCCTCCACTTTCAGTGCAATGTTCTTCTCCTTTCGTTGTTCACTTGCATCAATCTTTCTTTGACTCACTCCTTGCTAGTAGGCAATTAGTGATCCAAGAAGATTGTCAATAGAGTAAACATTCAAATCTTTAGACTTTGTAATAGTAGTTATTTTTGCATTATAAACAGTAGGCAAATAATGAATAATTTTATTAACTATTTCAATGTTCGTTAGTTCCTTACCTAATACATGCAAAGAAGTGACTATATGAGTGAATCTTGTATACTTTTCAGAAATAGATTCATTGGGTTTCATATGAAATACTTTGTAGTCATGTAACAAGATATTTAGTCTATATTACTTTACTTCATTAGTCCCTTCATAAGTAATACAAAGTCTATCTCATATGTCATTTCCCCTTTTGCAAGTGAAAATCCACATGTAGTCTTCTGACTTATGTGCATAAAAGAAACTATTTAAACATTTTGCATTAAGTTATGCTAAGTCACATTCTTCTACAATCTAATTTGCAAAGGGAGTTTAAACTCTAATACCATCAACTAATCTAGTTGCTTTTGTATACCCTTCTTGTACTAAGATCCACATACAATAATTTAATGACTGTAAAAATATAGACATAAGCGTTTTCTAAAAATTGAAAGGAATGTTGTCAAACAAAGGAGGTCTAGTGATCGAGTAACCTTCTAGTGTGTTCCAGTTTCTGAAAGTAGTCATACTCATTTTTAAAAAAATAGTGTAAACTTATGGTTTTCAAATAATGCTCTGATACCACTTATTGAATCTTGAATAGGTTGTTAAACTTAAGCTTATGTCCAAATGCTAATAAAGAGAGGGGTGAATTGATAATTTTAAGAATTCTCTTGGATTTTAATATTTAAAATAGATTGGTTCACAAAGGAAGTTAATTAAAATTTCAAAATAAAACTTTTCAACCATGGAATTAAAAATTTGTAGTAAGTAAGCAGCAAAAATTTAAACGACATAAATATTTATAGTGATTCGGTCAAATATGACCTACATCCACTTCCTGAAGACCCCCTCTTCAGATATTGCACTATTACCAAAAGAGAATCTCCTTTTTCCCCCACAGTAAAATAGAGAAGCCTTCACAAAAAACTCTCTTCCACCAATCCCCGGTGCAGTGGAGAACCGTCATCCTTTCACACCCTCTAAGTGTAGGCAGAAAACCTTTATCCTTTCACACCCTCCAAGTGTAGGCAGAGTTCCTTCGGCTGTTCACACTCTCCAAGTGTCGGTAGAGAATCGTTATCCTTTCATACCCTCTAAGTGTAGGAAGAAAACCTTCATCCTTTTAGACCCTCCAAGTGTAGGTAGAGTACCTTCGGCTGTTCACACTCTCCAAGTGTTGGCAGAGAACCGTCATCCTTTCACACCCTCCATGTGTCAGCAGAGAATCATTATCTATTCACAGTCTCTAAGTGTCAGCAGAGAACTAGATCTTATCCGAAGATCTTCTCACAAGCAATCTAGAAAGACAAGAGGAAGTGTAATAACCACAATTACAAAGAGATCCTTACCTTTGAGTAACCTTGTGAACCCTTCACACTCCACTTGAAAGAAATATCTCTCAAACACTTTCTCACACTCTCTCCTTCAATTTCCCTTGAAAATTAACAATTACAAGACTTTTTTATGTCAATTTTTAATGGATCTTTTATATAAAAGACCCAAAAAATCGTCCAAAAAATTGAAATTTTCAATTTTGAGCATACACGATCGTACAGTACGATCATATTTTATACGTACGGATAGTTTAAATACTGTTGCATATAAACCTATTATGAATCAGTATGAAATTATTTTGTACCCGATCATCTTCTGGTATGAACCAAGTTCGTCCGGGATGAACAATATAAAAATTTTCAAATTTCATCTGAACGAAACGTCAAGACAAAATGGGACCTCACATTTTTATACTTTGGAAGTCTTGTTTGAACTGGGTTAGTATAGTACGTTCCATACTTAGAAAAAATCTTTTTGTGTAACCTGGAACTCGAGACATTCGTACTCGTGAAAGCATGTATGAATTGAGTTTTTACAATACGATCCATACTTAAAAAAATTATTTTTATGCGACCTAGAATCCGAGATGTTCGAACTTATAAAAGCCTATACGAATTGTGATCGTCTTGTAAAATCCATACTTAGCAAAAAATATTTTTACACGACTTGGAACCCGAGACATTTGTACTCATGAAAGCATATATGAACTGAGATCATCTTGTATGATCCATACTTAGAAATTTTTTTTCGAGCAAAGATCGACCCGAGACGTTCGTCCTCGTGAAAGTATGTATGAACTGGGATCATTCCGTACGATCCATACTTAGAAAAAAAATTTATTTATGTTCGTTTGAGTGCTCATTGGGGAAAATAATTGACTAGATCATCCTATACGAAATGATATCGTACATTATGATTAGTTTAAAAAATATGAATCTTAAACTCTCCCCCAATGTGTGTGCTCAGTTACTCAATTACAATCCCATTCTCTCAGACTCAATAAAATAAAAAATATTGACTTCAATTACAATAAACTCTAAACTGATCTTGATTTGAAGTCTTCAACAATCCGGAGTATGATTTCCCAGAAATATTAGTACACACATGAGCACAATAATTCTTCTAAAATATATTAGGAGAAATAATAACCAAATCAGTAATATTTGGAATCATAAAGAATATAAAAGTTGTAGGAATATCATACATGCAAAACTAAGTAGCAACTATCTCAATAGAAGTTTGGATTGAAGCTTAAACATCTTTAAATTTGATATTTTTCTTATACAAAGAGCTGAATTTCATCAAGTTTAAAAAGGTAGGGTAATGATTTAATGCAATTCTAGCTAGGTGCCTAACCACCATATGGTGGGAAGAATTAATAGTTGTTAAATTTAAAAAACATATATCTAGTTTTTTGAGGAACCATTTAGCCCCAAATTTATTGTTACACCTAGTAAAATTAGGCCCAACACATCCAACCTCAAGTAAATAATTACAAGTAAAAAAAGCCTTCATTTCTTTAGGTCCTTGGGAAAAAGAAAATCTTTTCCCTCCATTTTTATCTTCCTTAGAGAGCAAACAATTGAAATATCCCCCCATCACCAATGGCAAGTCTTTAGTCAAATGATATTCTAGTCTCTCCCAAAGAGCCCTCCTTCTATAAACATCCTTACTTCCATAGACAGTAACAATTCTCCATTTGCCTTTATTAAGAACATCTAACTCTCCAATTACAAATTGGGGAGAAGATTCCAAAACATTAAAAGAAGCCATGTTATGTTTCCATAAAACCATAATACCTCCTCATAGACCTTCAGAAAGAATGTGAAAGTAATCCAATTCATTACCAATCTGTAAATTAACATCTCTTCAAGCAATCCAAGAAAAAAACGTCATGGTCCTTCACAACCTCCTTGATATATAGAGAAGCTTTGTTCTTTCTAACTCCTCTACAATTCCAAAAGCTATGAAAGACAACATTGAATAAGAGGGGAGGATATGCCCATCTTCTCTTTTATATCACTATCCAATCTCCTACTTCTAGGAACTAATTTGATAGGTCCCAATCCTTTGAGCTTCTTTGAACCTTTCTTCCTAACATTTGAAGATCCACCCTCTTTAGTATCCAACTTGACATTCATAACATCAGCTTCTTTATTCGAGAAATCAACACTAGCTCAATCCTTAATATCGAAAGCAACAAGAGACGCCACCACATCCTTTTTAAGGCTAACTATCTCCCCTTCCTCAATTAATTGATTTAAGACATCAAATTTATGAACATCATTAGGAATACAGACAGAACTAGAGATTAGATCCCCTCCATTAACTGAAGAAGGTATATGCAGAGACATATCTTCATTACAAGTAAGATTAAATTTCACCTCATTAGCGAACACTTCAACCCGAGAGGCTGAATCATCTATTTCCTTATCCATTTCAAGATGATTTTCGTTCTTCTCAGCAACCTCACTTTCCTTAACACCAATCACCTTTTAAGCTTCCTCCTTCAATGGCCGTATCCAAGTATTCTTGAAGCTTGAGTTCTTGAACCTCGTCTTCCCATAATTGACATGAACCCAAGGTCCATAACCTACTCTATTAGCATCATTGGCCTCATCCCCAACCTCCTCAATGTTTATAGAAACATCCTTAACAACTGGAATATCATTTTCATCCAGATTTTTAATTTGTATAGAAGCATGATTAAAATCTAAACAAAAACTCCTACAATTTTTCTTTAGATGTCCTATTTTATCACAGTTAAAGCAAAAAAGTTTGCAATTCTTTCATATTCAATATTTTGGAAAAATCTTCCTGAGCTTCCCTCCACCCATACACCCAACAACAATTTGCAGTCTAGTTTGATTCTGACACTAATTCTGGCAAACTTTCTTCTTCCCCATTGGAATATGTTTTTGTCAATCAAATACGGAGTACCAACCGTGGAAGCAATTATGCAAACATTAATCTTGTCCCAACACTACAATGGGAGATTAGGCATCATGACCAAAACAGGAGTTGATAGTCCCTTTAAAGAGGTAGGCTGAAAGGAGGGTGACCATTTATCCATTCCTATGATATGTCCATGAACTTACCATGGTCCACTAGAAAGGACTGACTCCATTGGATCTGAATCTTCAAAAGAACAAAGTACCCTTCCCATTCCAAGCAATGTTAAGTGGAACCTTCTGAATTGAGACCATTGCCTTCCCAATTCCATACCAATGACATGATATGGAACATTCTCTACAAACACTTTGACTACTAATGATTTTTGCAATTTCTTAGTATTTATCTAGCTCATTTTGTAGATGTAGCTTCACCACCTCATTCTTAATCAAATATTCACCAAAATTAATATCCAGAGCTTTAATATTTGATTTTTTACTCTATGCGTTCACTAAAACCTTGCTCATTTGTTGATTAGGAACATCTGTCAAATTATCTACTATGTTGGAATTACCCATGTCAGCAGTATTGTAGCTACGTACCTTTTCCAGATCAGCTATAGAATGATAATCACCACAAGATTTTCACATGTCCGAGTTCTTCTTTCCAGTTTCCTCCTCTTATTCATGAGCTACATTAAAAATAACTCTATTAGAGTTAAACTTTTTAGTCTTTCCAGAATCATCAACCACAAGTCTATTAATAACAACTTCAGATAAATTCTTCGAACCAAAAGATAGGGAAGCACCATTACTTGATTTGAGCTCCAATTTGGATTCCATGAGATATCCAGACAATTTTGGGCTTTTATCCAAGATATCCACCAAAACATTCTTACACTTTCCAACACATTCCAATTTCTTTTTAGGTAGTAGTAATCCACCTTCATTGATAATAAGAGGTAAACCAGATTTGTACCTTGTCTTTGCATCCTGATCAAACACCAAATTCGCATCTTCAAAAGCAGGCGAAAATAAAGCTTACTTCGAATGAGAAAGAAACCTAACACCATTTGTAGATAACTGATGACCGTTAAAGGATCTGCCACCTGATGGTGGCCGACGACCCTCCATTGTCATCGATGGAGACTAGAATTTGTGGGAAATCAGAAATTTGAAAAGTCACTTTCTCTCTCTATAATTCTAGACGTTCTCTCTCTTCACCCAAATTCATTCCCACCGAATTGAATCTCATTATGATCAATTATTTGGGGAGGGTAAATGTTGCATGTATCTTAAATCAAAGGTGAAGATTGGTTATATAATCCGACTTTAATGGGCTCATGAAAATTTATTCAATGACTTGTGTTAGCTCAATCCCTTACATATGAGAACAAAGTATAGAATAGCATAACTAAATGGGCTTAACTATATTTGAAAAATTTTCTAAGAAAAACATTGATATGAAAATGAATAACATTTTCATATGGGGACTACAAAAAGAAATTTCACTTGAACTTGAGAGATTTCTTCCCTGGAATTTTTTACTACTTGTATTTTATTGCCCTTATAATTCTATAATTAGGCACTATCTTTCTTATGGTGGTATGGGGAGAGATGGTGGGAGACTTGAAAATCTTTTAGGTCAGGACATTTGGTGAATGGCACATTCCAAAAAGAGGTGCATTGTTACTTTAAAAATATATTTTTTAATAATTAAGATCCTCTACAAATAATGCTAAGGAAATCTTAATAACATGAGAGTAAAAATAACATGTGTAAGCTATAAATAATGCCACAATTAATAATATAATATTACATAGTTAAGTGTAAATATATAGAAATTAATAAATATATAATTTGTATAAACTAATATAAAGAGTCTTTAAGAAATCTTTCAAAATATAATTTATTTTACTTAAATATATTAGTTTACACACACAAGTTAATCTTTAAATTTAATCATACAAAAAGCACAAGTAAAATTTTGATCAATGATGGAGCTAGGATTTGTTTCTTGTGAGGCACAAATCATTGCTTTAAAAAAACCTCAACCTATTTCACCCGGGCTTGGGACCGGCATTAGCTGTTAAAAAAATATTTTGAAGTAATCTTTATAAAAAGATAAATTATTTAGAAAAAAAAAATCTTATAATAGTAGAGACTATTTACTTTAATATTTTCAATACAAATTACCAAAAATTTATCTATTCAAATCTTCATATTTTGAAATCATTGTACAATCTTTTCATTGGTAATGTTGTTGAAGATATCTTTTTCAATATATATAATTAGACAATCATTCAACCAAAAGTCTCACATATGATTGTGTAAATGATTCTTTGCAATCCTTTTAAATTTATTTCCTATTCGTGTCCGTGGAAAATCATAATCTCAAGGTTGACATGGACCTTTTGCAAATAATATCTCGGCACCGTATCCTTCACATTTGGATGATAATGAATGATTTTTTTCTTAATTCGAGATCTGAAGGGATTTCATCAAAATTGAGTTCAAATTAGTTTTCTTAGATTGTGCATTATTATCGCTACATAAATTGTCATGCACATGTGCTTCACCTTTTGTCTTAAAGACTACCTCCTTATCTAACATAAAATAAACAAATATTTAGTAAATTTATGACTAAATTATTTGATTTCATCATATCTAAGCATGATGGTTTAAAAATAAAAACTTACTTGAATCAATGATTGCAATCCTTCTAGCATCATTCATGACTCTGATTTATTTGTGCCACTTTTACAAACTTCCTCTAAAAAAAAAAAAACTTAAATATGGAATTCGGCTTATTTAAATAGTAATTATTTTCATTTAAATTAAAAGCAATATTAAGGTGTCCTACACAAAGGCTTACAAGATATAACTTCAACTTCTAATGATATTTCAACAATATAAAAAAAGTATAAAGAGCTTTAACCTGCAAGTTTTAATTAAAGAAAATGGCATCAGCATAATTCTTCTCTTGAACAACAACACACTTGCTTTCTGACACAAATAAATTATAGAGTTCTTACAGTGTATCAAAGTCTTCCCTAATTCGCTTATATTGTTGGATCTGCCCTCTACCGCTATAACACTTGATCTGCCTACTACAGCTATAATGCTCAATCTCCATTTCATAAAAGTTAAATATTTATGTTACTTTGCTCTAAGACTGAGAGAGAGAGAGAGAGAGAGAGAGAGAGAGAGAGAGAGAGAGAGAGAGAGAGAGGCATGCGAGGCTATGACTTACAAGGCTTTTGACGTTCAAGTGGGTGACTGCAGATTGTGGAGGAAGATTGAGGCTCTGTCGGAGAAAGATTGTAGGCTCCAATAATAAGGATCATAGTTGGCAAGAAAAAAATATGGGAAGACACACAAAGAGCAAAGGTGGAATATGAGTTGAATTATACATGTCATGTTATGTCATTAGTTTTGGATGCATTTTTTATGCATGTATTATAACCTAAATTGGATGGATGAATTTGGTGTGCTAGTGGGGGCCAATGTCCCTTAGGCCTCCACTATGGATCCCCTTCTTTTTATTGTGTAAGTTAATTATTAAACTTAATATGTGAATCCAATACTGTAAAGCTCAATATGAATGAATTAACTAAACTACATTTATTTATAATAAAGTCAATGAAACATTAAGTTGTAAGTGTCTAAACTAAATATAATACTATGATGATAAAATAATATAATAATAAGAGTGATATCAATTACTTTAAGCATAATGTAAATGAAATTATAGGTTTTTGATAGTTACTTGATGATGATATGCTTGACATGATGATAGATTTGTTACGAATCTGATTTCAGGAATTATAATTTTGATGATAGCAAATATTTCTGTTACTTCTGTTTCTCTACGACTTCCTTGCCCACTAACATTTTAGGTCCACAAGATCAAATTGCAAATCAAACTAGCTCAAGATTGGATAGATTAGGACTAAGTCAGCTTGTAATGTTCGTCAAGTGTTTTTTACCTTTTCTTGAGTCTATTAAAATAATGTGGGTCTTAATGCTAAGTAACCTTGCACACACACACTTGTGGGAAAAATTCTGACTATTTTAGAGTTTTTGTCTTTGATCATATAATTCGGGACAATCCCAAATCATCCTGGATAATCAGTTAAAAATAGAAATCCTAATTAGGACATCCTGGTTAATACATCCACGATTAAGCAAATCATCCTGGATAATATTATCATCATTCAGGATGATAGGATCAAATCAGAAAGTATCAGCTGCCATAACCTTTTAGGCATGTTTTATTTCTGGACATCATCCTGGATGAAGCACTACAATTATGCCTAAATTAGTTTAGTAATTAAGGAAATAAATTAAAGGTTGATTGCTCGATCCTATCATCTTGGACAATCGTAGGATCGACCAAACATTCAGTTAAATAAACCTTAGTTCTTCCTGGACGATCCATAATTGGGCTAGCTCCATCCAAGGCGTTGTTATGGTTGATATATGATGTTTTGTACTAATCTTCCCGTACAATCCTGAAATTAGCCTGACGATCAAGTTATTTTTTTATCGTCTAGACATCCATCCAGGGTGATGGTCTGAAAAATATGTGGCATTTTGTACTAATCAGCCCGAACAATCATGATATCATCTGGGATGATCAATGTACTTTTTCATCGTCCAGACATCCATCTAGGGTGATGGTCTGGATGGTATTCAATGATTTGAATTAATCATACAGGACGATCAGTCGATCATCCTGGATGATATGTGATGATGATTAGTTGTAAATTAGGGAAAATTTGAAGCCCTTATTTAAATGATCTCATGTTTTCCCAAGAAAAAAATCTTTTGCTACTATCTTGACCTGAGGGATTCAAGAGGAGAGGGAGAGCAAGGGAGAGAGAGAGAGAGGATCTTTTGAGGGGGAGTTTGTGAGGGGTTTCATAAAGGTTGCTCCAAGCAAGGATCTGAGTCATCTTCTTCGGTCATCGTCCATGATTCCTTAAAGGTTCTAGAGAGATCTATATATGCAACTGATCGAGGTTCTCTTCCTGCTTCAGGAGGAAGCAAAATGAGTTGGGTTCTCTACCTACTTCAGGTGGAAGCTAAAGGAGTTGGGTTCTCTACCTCACCTGGGTCAGTGGAAAAGAGTTTTTGTATAGGCTTCTCCGCCTTGATATGGGGGAAAAAGGAGAGACACTAAGTTTATTGCAATACCCAGAGGAGAGGCTCTAAGGAGTGGACGTAGGTTAAGTTGACCAAACCACTATAAAATATGGTGCGTTCTTTCTTATTATTCTTCCATATTTAGTTTTCGCACTTTAATTTTTGTGATGATTATTTAGTTTTGTTTGTGATTTTGTTTGGAGAAAATTTTAAATACAAATTGACCCCCCTCTTAGTTAGTCATGGGACTAATTTATATGGGCTTAACATCCCTAACGAACTATCAAGTGGTATTAGAGCGAGATTCATAAAATCAAGTTTTTGAAAACTTTTAAATTTTAATCAATGACTAACTTTGGTAATCGTAATACTGCGGAAGAGTAATCAATATCTCGATTACCTTTGTTTGATAATATTCCTTTTTATTTTTGTAAAACTCGTATATCTATTTTTTTTATAATTGTTTGACTATCACATGTGGATGCTTGTTAAGGATGGATATTCACCACCAACTCGTGAAATTAATGGCATTAAAACTGAACTTCCTTTTACTAAATATACTTTTGATGATAGGGATTTAGCTCAACTGAAAGAAAAATGCATGAATTATTTTTTCTATTCTTTGAAATCGGAAGATTATATGCGTATTTTAACTTGTGATACTGGTAAAAAAATTTAGGATAGATTGTGTATTACTTATGAAGGAACCAATGAAGTTAAGTAATTTAGGTTGAATATTTTATTGCATAACTATAAACTTTTTCATATGAAACCTACTAAATCAATTTTTGAAATGTATAATAGGTTTAATCAAATTATCACCTCATTGCATGCCTTAGGAAGAGAGCTAACTAACTATGAAAGAGTCAACAAAATTTTGAAATGCTTGCCTTCTT
>NW_021318792.1:56372-65166 GCF_001605985.2 Dendrobium catenatum | reverse complement strand
TTGAGGATGTGTAGTGTGTGATTTGAGAGTCATAAGACTTAGTTACTTCATCTCAAAATTAAGAGATAGGTTCTCACACTACTTTAAAATTTTGAGATGTGATGCAAACACCCCATGGATTGAAGAGTGCAAAACTAACTTTCAAAATTTAAAGTTGTTCCTCTCCTTGCCACCATTATTGTAAAGCCCACCACCTTAAGATGTCTTACTCTTATATTTCAGGGTATAAGGAGTTGTATGATTTGTGTTAATTTGAGAAGAAATAAGTAAACAATGGTCATTCTATTATGTGAGCAAAGTTCTTTTGTGGTTCAAATTGAGGAATCCAATTGTGAAGAAACTAATACGGGCATTAGTAATCATAGCTCGATGACTTCAACCCTACTTCCATGTACACTAGATCCAAGTTGTTATGAATCACTTGTTGAAAATTAGACTTGCTAAGCTTGACTATTTTGAAAGCTTAATGAAGTGGATCTTTAAGTTAAGTGAGTTCCATACCACTTCTACATTGCATACTACCTTATGATCAAAGTATAAGAACTCACTGAATTCCTAATTATGCTCACTCTCCTCATGGTTGAAGTGGTGAGTAAAAAAGACATGTTGTGGACCTTCTATGTTGATGTAGCTTTAAGGGAAGAAGGATTTATGGTTGGCATGATCATAAAGAGCATAACAAGAGTCATTCTAATATATGTTGTCATAATTGGATTTCAAATTGCCAATAATTAATCCAAATATGAAACATTGATCGTAAGATTACTTTATGGCTATGTTTAGAGTAAACCACCTGATGAGGATATCAGAGATCAACATCTATGATCTGGAGTTTATTTTTTTGTGTTTTATGTATTAATTTATTTTATATTTCTGTTTTTCCCATTTTACCCCTAGAGGTGGTCATTTGGTGTTGTAGCCCGAAGGGCATTTTAGTCATTATTTCTTTTATTTTAATGAGGCCTATTTATAGGCTAGTTCTCTTGTATTTTGGTTTAATGATGAAGATGAATAAAAATTTTAACTTTCTTGTTCCTGATCTCTTATGAGTTCTTGAGAGGAGAAACCCTAGGAGAGGGCCACGCATCACCCTTCAGCCACCGGTGGATTCCGAGACTCACAGTTAGTACTCGTAGTATTTTCATATCGTCTCTTTCTTTCCCCTACATCCGACCACCTCTTCTTCCCCAAACACCTATTGGCTGCTTCATGTCCCCAAGCTAGTTGTCGGTCAACCTCAACAAGATTCCTTCCACTTAATCCTCACCCCTTCCTCCTTAGCCAAATGCCACCCAACCCCAAAACCCTAACCGCCGGTCTTCCCCTCCCATGGATCCAAAATTGATTGTCTTGCCTCTTCCCAAAAGTGGAGCATGAAGATTAGGAGAGAGCTCCAACTCAAAATCTAATTTCAAATTCAGATTTTGAGTTCTTTCATAAATTGAAATAATCTATATTAGGAGAGTGCTCAATTCATGGATCTAAGTTACCTAGCCCAAGCCCTTGGCCGCCAGCTTAAAGCCTCCTCACGCCTGCCCCTTGCTCCACCACCTAAAGTTGTCAGCCACATCCTTCTCCCCCATAATAGCTGTCGGCCACATAATTCCCTCCAAACTTTTGAATTTGAATCCACCATAAATGTTTTTTTTTAATTTAGCCCCACTAATTTAGGACGATATTTAAATTCAAATTCAAAATATTTGAATTTCAAAACTCTTCTTAAATTATCCTCCTTTAATTTAGGAAATTCCCCAAATTAACTTAAATCTAAAATTAATTTCAAATTTAAGTATTCAATCTTCTTAATTGCTTGGGCCACCTCATTAATGCCTAACCCCTCTCTCTCTCCTCTCTGCTTTGCCAGCCCCTTCCCCTCCTCTCTCTAATTAATTAGGTCCCATAAATCAAGGATCTATATAATTCAATCACATCCCCACTTTCCTTCCTAATTCCCACTCATTTCAAATTCAAATTTCAAGGAAATTACTCTCTAATTAATCACTAGATCTAAAATTATTTTTAGATTTAACTCTTTTCCCTTCTTCCCCTTTGCCTGGCTAAACCTACCCGATCCCTTTCCCCTCTCACTATCTACTTCCTCTCTTAGACAATCATGCATGTCCGACTTAGAAGTTGATCATGGGTTTGTAGGTGATTCTCTAGACTGGACTGACATTCTCTAATCTCCATTCTTCAATTTCAATTTGGATGTCGAAGACTCCGCGGAAAGCTACATTGAATGCATCATCTTCACATTGGCTTTGTCAATTGAGGAATACCTCCCAACTGGATCGTGGATGATCATGGGTCATCAACCAATCCATCCGTTTTTGGCTACCTTCGATAAACTCTTTCCCTCACTCTTTATTTTCCTCATTACTTTCAATTATGGAATTTAATTGATTCACTGAGATCGTGTTAGTCTTCTGTTAAAGCCTAGTAAATTATAGAGTTGTGTGAGAGATCCTTCATAGTATTAATCTCATTGTTAGTTTAGGAATTTCTTATTAAAACATTCCATGTATACAATGTTAAACTAATTGATTATTTTACGGCCTTAACTCTTACACATGTGATTTAGCCTAAGCTTAAGTCACTACTATTTGTATTTTATGTTGTTGTTCGAAATCACTATAAAGATATAATTATTGTTGCATGTATATCATCATTTAACCTAGTTTAAATTATTATTATGCTTGTTGTCTACATCATTCATACACACATCTATTAAATGTTAGGCTGGTTTCTTAATTATTTAGGTGATGTCATTAACTTAACAATCTTCCTAATTACTTAGACTTCTTAAACCACCTTTGTAGCTTGTTATCTAAACTATTTTTTGCACCATCTAATGACCTTTAGGCGAGTCTGATAAAGTGTTTAGGTGTTGTCCTCATCTGAACAACCATCCTAATTGCCTAGATCACTTAAGTCTCTCTTGTAGCTTGCTGTTTAGTAATTTCCTGCACCTTATAGCAAGTCATAATTATGTTTTCTCCTTATAAAGTGTTGTCCCTTACACCCAATCTTCTTTAGGTATCAGTTAGCAATTCCCAATGGACCCGATAGGATTTCAAAATAAGTTGGATAACCTTATTAATCTAGTGGGCTCTATGATTAAAACCGTGAAGGAGAAACATATTAACTCTACCCACTCTAGGTATGTGCCCCATTCGGTCGATTATGCTAGTCGGAAGATGCCCCACTCTGCTTATCAACCTAGACTTGAACCTAAGACGCAACAACCTCACTTAGAGTCTCATAAAAGTCTGCCCACCTTTGATGGTTTCTCGAATCCTTACTATTTTAGGGAATGGGTTATATAATTAGAGGACTATTTTGAATCACATGATATTCCTAAGTCCCACTATATTAACATTGCTAAGTCTCACCTGAACGGTAGTGCTCGTCAATTTTGGATGAGGTTAGAAGATCATAAAGAGTCTCGAGGTGAATACCCTACTTTCGATTGGAAAGACATGAGATGAGAACTTAGATTAAAATATCTTTCCCCTATTTATGGCCAACCATCCGATTTTAAGATTAGGTCACCCCCTGTTCATCAAACTTTTGGGTACAACATTCTCAAGAACCCTACACGTGAAAGTTAGTCCTACTCACCTGTTGCACTCTAATTTGATATCGTGACTCCTAGTCCTCACCAAGCGGTAGTTACTCATTTCCCTACCTATATGGTTACCCCTAAACCTATCCGATATACCATTCCCACTCATGTATATAGTCATGAAATGGCCCCAACACCTAATGATCTTCATCTAGAACACCACCCTACCTCTTTTATTGGGACAACCCATGGACATCATTGTGATTGAGACCACCCATCCCTTAGTAACTTCAGGGTTGTTGCCCCACCCTGTAGGTCTGCACCTAGCCTTAATGGTCGACCCTCTATTGGGTCTTATGTTGGATTGATCCTATACGACTCCCCATATGGGCCGACTCCTAGCCATCCCAATCCACCTTGTCTGAGCATGCGTCCTCTCTACGTGATGGAGCTAGATTTACCTCACCACGTGGGTGACTTTACCACCTTTAAAATTAGTGACGATTCTAAGGCTACCCAATCCTTGATATCCCCAATCTTTGACCTTGCAAGTATAATTATACCCAAAAGAAGCACTACAAAGGATAAGTTCCTTGAACCTAAGATTGAGTGCATCCATTTCGTAGATACTAATGATATCACTAATAACAATGACTTATTTGAGGATAAAACTGAAGTGATTGAATTAGACTCCAGACATGACTTAAACCCTAATTTAAGAGATTTAGAACCTTTGAGCATTGATACCTTAGCCCATCTTGATCCTAATCTCATCAAGGATATCCCGTGGGATAAAGTCTGCCTGGATGATATTAATTTGATCAAAAAAAAAAAACTAACCTGACCTTGAGCATATTGAAATTGAATTCAAAAGATAATAATTTAAATTTGAATGATTCTGAGCCTAATTGGAAAAATGAGCCTCCTTGTAGTTTATTGGAATCTATTTTAGGAGTTTATCCCTTAGATTCATATTGGAACGGGTGTGTATTTCTTGATTGGATTTATTTCACCATTCCTTATACCCACTATTTTAGGAGTTTCTCCTTTAGACACTTCTGTTTTGGAAACTCCACCCCATCTTTTGAGTCCCATACCTACTAGTGACTCTTTGGGCTATCTCATTATGGTTGAGTCAGGACCCATCATCTTATCGTGTTTCTGATATCCCCATTATGCCCTTTATATTCTTGTCCTTCCCTGTTAAGGACAATTTTTCTCCTAGTTGGATAAATTTGTTAGATTATCCTGTTGCCCCTAGAAGACTACCTATGACCCTAGCTGAAACTCCCTAAAGAAATGCCCTTGTAGCTAAGGATGTCTTCATTGCTCCTCATACCCCAGTTCTCTTAAAAAAAATGAAAACTTTATGTCCTATCATTTTGTGACTGACCCATCTTTATTCCTATCTATGTGTGCTTGTGAGTCAGTATGTTTGTGTGTGTTTTTAAGTTTGTTTTCTTCCACAATTTTCCTCTATTTAAAACCTGTGTGTGAGCCCATAATTCATTTCAATGACCATGCATATGAAGTTTCTTGCATCACATTAGTTTAAAATTATTTACTTATTGAGTCTTGAATTTTGGTCACATGAATTCACATAAAATATGACATATTTGCATCTCATCTCTTGAAATGGCAAGCTTAATTGAACAGAATAATAATAATTATAAACTTCATGCTGATTCTAAACAACAATTTAAAACTTTTGAGTTTGATAACTCAATAATGGTACAGATTCATCTGAAGCGGTTCCCATAAGAAACCGTAAAGGAATCACATGCTAGAAGTACATACCACTAAAAATAGTCAAGAAAATTAATGATAACGCTTATGTTGTGGATCTGCCTACAAAATTTAACATTCATCTCTCTATTAACATAGAAAATTTATTAACCTATGAGGATCCAGAGTTTAACCCACCAAATTCACTTCAAATTAAGCATTGTGTGACCCCACCTTGTGAGAACCCTAGCCAACCTCCACTCCTAAATATTCCCAAATTATCCATAACAGAGAAGGTTGACATGATTCTGAGTGATGACATTATTTTCATAAATGAGGGTGGACGAAGAAGATATCTTATAAGGTGGATATGTCAAGTAAATTCAAAGGATACATTGTCAGAGCGTGAGGAGCTACAACAGATCGACTCAGATGCATGAGAGTTCTCGAGACACCCACTCAACGGAGTCAAATTTTCTCCCACCTGGGGATAATGATAAGGACATCAGAGATCGGCTGCTATGATATGGAGTTTATTTTTTTTATGTGTTTTATGTAATAGTTTATTTTATATTTTTAATTTTCTCATTTTACCCCTAAGGGTGGTCATGTGGTTTTGTAGCCTGAAGGACATTTTAGTCATTATTTCTTTTCTTTTCATGAGGCATATTTATAGGCTAGTTCTCCTGTATTTTGGGTTAATGATAAAAATTAATAAAAATTTCAACTTTCTTCTTCTTGATCTCTTTGTGAGTTCTTGAGAGGAGAAATCCTAAGAGAGGGACACACATCACTCGTCAACCGTCGGTGAATTTCGGGACTCACTATTAGTACTCATAGTAATTTTTTTATCAACTCTTCCTTTCCCCTACATCTGGCCACCTCTTCCTCCCCAAACACCAGCTGGCCACTTCAAGTCCCCAAGCTGCCGATCAACCTCAACAAGATTCCTTCCACTTAATCCACACCCCTTGCTCCTTAGCCAAACGCCACCCAAACCCCAAATCCTAACCGTCGGCCTTCCCCTCCCATGGATCCAAAATTGATTATCTTGCCTGTTTTCAAAAGTGGAGCATGAAGATTAGGAGAGTGCTCCAAATCAAATCTGATTTTAAATCCAAATTTTGAATTCTTTCTTAAATTTATAAAAATCATATTATGAAAGTGCTCAATTCATGGATCTAAGTTACCTAGCCAAAGCCCTTGACCACCAGCTTGAAGCCTCCACCCGCCGACCCTTTGCTCCACCACCTAAAGCTGCCGGCCACATCCTTCTACCCCATAATAATAGCTGGCCAAATAATTCTCTCCAAACTTTTGAATTCAAATCCACCATAAATTCTTTCTTGATTTAGCCCCACTAATTTAGGACGAGAATTAAATTCAAATTCAAAATTTTTGAATTTCAAAATTCTTCTTAAATTATCCTCCTTTAATTTAGGAAAACCCTCCAATTAACTTAAATCTAAAATTAATTTCATATTTAAGTATTCAATCCCCTTAATTTCTTGGCCCCACCTCCTGAATGCCTAACCCCTCTCTCTCTCCTTTCTCCTTGGTCGACCCCTTCCCCCCTCCTCTCTCTAGTTAATAAGGTCCCATAAATCAAGGAACTAATTAATTCAATCCCATCCCCACTTTCCTTCCTAATTCACACTCATTTCAAATTCAAATTTCAAGGAAATTACTCTCTAATTACTCACTATATCTAAAATTATTTTCATATTTAACCCTTTTCCCTTCTTCCCCTTTTGCTTGGCCTAACCTACCTGATCCCTTTCCCCTCTCACTCTCTACGTTCTCTCGTAGACAATCATGTATGGTCGACCCAGATGTTGATCATGGTTCGTAGAGGATTCTCTGAACCAGACCAACATTCTTCGATCTCCATTTTTCGATTTCAATTTCGACGTCAACGACTCCGTATAAAGATACATTACATGCATCATCTTCACATTGGCCCCGTCAATTGAGGAACACTTCCCAACCGGATCGTGGATGATCGTGGGACATCAACCAATCCATCCATCATTGGATACCTTCGGTGAACTCTTTCCCTCACTCTTTATTTTCCTCATTACTTTCAAATGTGGAATTTAATTAATTCACTGAGATCGTATTAGTCCTTCACTAAAGCCTAGTAAATTATAGACTTGTGTGAGGGATCTTTCATAGTATTAATCTCATTGTTTGTCTAAGAATTTCTTGTTGAAACTTTCAATGCATGCAATGTTAGACTAATTGATTATTTTACTATCTTAACTCTTACACATGTGATTTAGCCTAAGCTTATGTCACCGCTCTTTGTGTTTTATGTTGTCGTTCGAAATCACTATAAAGATATAATTATTGTGCTCTAAATATCAAGCGTACAAATTCCTTAATCTAATCATCCTTGCATTTTTGCAGAATATAGAGCTTCTAATTAACTTCAATGAACAAAATAAATTTAAACTCGTCCACAACTTTCTTCTTTCATTTCATCAAAATGTATATACAATATTCACCCTACATTAAATTGCTACAAACTAGAAAATAACTAATAAAATAAAACTAGCCATGATTGTACAAAAAAAAAAAGAAAAAGAAAATACCCATACATACCTAGATAGATAAGATCTTGAATGCTTGGCTACTCAACAAGCTATTTCTTTTTCCTTTGACCAGAAATAGAAGGAAAAATACACTAAGGAAAAATACGGCTATCGTAATACTATTTTTGAGTTATCCCAGCGATTATAACCGCCACTAATTTCTTCACTGCGCTTTTAAAATTGTTACATGCCCGCTGTAATTGTTATGTGATGCAACAATATTCTGCAGCGGTTTAAGAACATACAAAATAGATTTGATGAAGCGCTAAATTTAGTAGTGACTATAATTGGTGCAAACCTATATATTTGTAGCGGACATAACTGAAAGTGCTCAAATGACACTAGAAAGTGCTATGAGACCACTTGAAAGTTCGTTAGGGATGTTAAGCCCTTATGACTGGCCCAAGGCTAACAAAGAGAGAGGTGAATTGGATAACTTTAAAACCAAAGATAAAACTCAAACCAAAATCACCACATAAATCAAAGTGCGGAAGAAAATAATGCGAAAGCAATAATAAGAAAAGAACACACAGGATTAATAGTGGTTTGGTCAAACCTTGACCTACGTCCACTCCTTAGAGGCACCCTCCAAGTATTGCACTAAAACAAGTGTCTCTCCTTTAGCCCCCACAGCTAGGCGGAGAAGCCCTTACAAAATCACTTCCACCTTCCCCGGTGCGATGGAGTTGCCGGGTCCTTTGACACCAAAGAGATCTTCTTCTTTGGTGAACTTCCCTCGAGACAAGCCTTGAATCTAACGATATTAAGATGCAAGCCTGCCAGAGCAACCGTATGGAATCCCCCTCCACACTCCCTTGAGTCCCCCCTCACAGGATCTTCTCCCTCTCTCAGACTTCACCCATTTCTCACTCCCTTTCAAGCTTTCTCTTCATGTTTCTCCCACAAGAAC
>NW_021318792.1:49067-54565 GCF_001605985.2 Dendrobium catenatum | reverse complement strand
TATATATATATATATATATATATATATATATATTAAGATCATGGTCATGCGAATTCTGATTGTTTTAAGTTGCATCCGGAGCCAGAAAATCCGATATTACATGCTGTGATTGAAAACCAGGCCGAGGCTGTGACTAGCTCTGTTGTGCCGGAGAACAGAGGTGAGTTGGATGCTAATATGGAAGGTAAGGATTTATGTTATGATACTGAAAAGCTTCCTACTTTATTTGTTTCTATTGATTCTATGTTAAAAAATTCTATTGATTCACCTGTGGCTGATATGCAATCTAACTTAGATATCAATTTAGACTCTGATATTAATGAAACTTGTGAAGAAGGGGAAATTATTCCTACTAAGAAAAAGAAGGATAAACAGGTTCAAATTCTGGAATGTGGTAAATCTTTACCTTTGAATTTAGACGATTTTAAATCTAAAAAAGCTGCGGGTGATGAGACTTTTCTTAAGAATTTTGAGGAGGATACTTTTACTAAAGTTTCTAAGAAAAAAGGGAAAAAAATCCAAAGATGCTGGATCCTCTACGCCGTACTCTACTAAAACCAAAACTAATCCTAAAAGTTCTTATGGTTAAGTCTCTTATTTAGAATGTTAGAGGCATCGGTGGGAAGGAGTTCAAAACTAGAGTTAGAAATATTTGTAGGATTCACAATATCCATTTGTTGGTTTTACTTGAACCTTTGATTGATATGAGTAAAATTGATAATACTGCTTCTAAATTAGGCTTTTCGAATAAATTTACTAATTGTTCTAATAAAATTTGGATATTTTGGAATAATGTTATCAATATGAACATTATTGACGATTGTGTTCAAGTTGTTCATGTCTCCATATATATGTTTAATTTTGACTGTAATGCCTCGTTTGTTTATGTTGCTTGTTCTAGAGGGGGTCGGGTGCCCCTTTGGGATCAACTTAAGAATTTTGCTTCTTCTTCTTCGATGCCATGGTGTGTTGGTAGTGATTTCAATGTTATTTCTAATGCTACTGAAAGATTGGGAGGTAATCCTCCTAATATTAATGCTATGGAAGATTTTAATTCCATGATTTCTACTTGTGATTTACATGATCTAGGTTTCTTTGGTAATGCTTTCACCTGGAGTAGAGGTAACTTGTGGCAAAGACTTGATAGAGTTTTATTTAATAGTAATTGGATTGCTAAGTTTCATATGACTCATGTTGAGCATCTTAGTAGGACTGCTTCTGTTCATGCTCCTCTTCTGCTTTCTATTAATGCTAATCAGAATTATGTTCCTACTGCTTTTAAATTTCAAAATATGTGGCATTCCCATCATGATTTTTTAAATGTTGTTGAGAGAAATTGGCAGGCTCCTATGTTTCCTAATAGCAATATCTCGAGTATGGCTAAGTTGTGGAACAAACTTAGCAGACTGAAGCAGGTGTTGAGGTGGTGGAACAAACATATTTTCAAAAATTTATTTGAGAATATTAAAAATGCTGAGAATGAGGTGTTGGAGCTTGAAAATGTTTACCAATCTAGACCCGATAGTTCTAATCTAGCTGATCTTAATAATGCTAAGATCAATCTTATTGCTTTACCTGATCAGGAAGAAACCTATTGGCATCAAAAAGCTACTACTAAATTTACTATGGATGGTTATAGGAACACCAAATGTTTTCATGCCTTGGCTAACAAAAAGAGAATTATGAACCATATTTTCAAAATTTCTAGCGATGATGGTAGGGTTTTGGAAGAGGAGGATTCTATTTTAAACTCTGGTATGGAGCATTTCAATAATATTTTAATAGTCATTTTGTTTCGTCTACTATTGTTAATCCTCATATTGTTCCTTCGTGTATTTCGGAGGCCGACAATGTTCATCTTAGTATGACTCCGTCTGAAGAGAAATTTTTGAAGGTTATACAGGATATGAATTTGGATTCTGTTGCTGGGCCGGATGGCTTTACTACTAAGTTTTTTTAGTAAGACTTGGCACATTACTAAGGGGGGTATTATAGAAGTTGTTGCTGATTTCTTTTCGGGTAAACCTTATATCAAATTTTTCTCTTTGACTAACATTGTTTTAATTCCTAAGAAGGAGGCGACCAACAACTGGAATGATTTTAGACCGATTAGTTTATGTTCCTTTTTTAATAAGATTAATTCTAAGATCATTGCTACTAGACTTGTTAATATTCTGCCCAGAATTATATCTCATAACCAAACTGGCTTTGTGAAAGGTAGAAGCATCTTTGATAATGTCTTACTTGTGCATGAATGACTCATGACATCAATGCTAAAGTGAAAGGTGGGAATATTATTTTCAAATTGGATATCACTAAGGCTTATGACAACCTCTGTTGGAATTTTTTATATAAAGTTTTATCTCTTTTTGGTTTTAGCCAAGCTTTTATTTCCTTAATTAAAAACAGCATAGAGCATTGTTATTTTTCAGTTATTATTAATGGTAAAAGTAATGGTTTTTTTAAATCTAGTCAAGGTGATCCCCTTTCCCCTGCCTTGTTCATCATTGCGGTTGATTATTTATCTAGGGGTTTGAAGCTCCTTTACAAAAGGTATCCCAATTTACTTTATTGTACTAAGGATGGCATCCCTATTACTCACCTTAGCTTTGCAGATGATTTTATTATTTTTGCTAATAGTTCTTTGACTAATATTAAATTTCATGTCAAGTATTTAAATGAGTTTCAAAACTTGAGTGGGTTTTCTATTAATAAAAATAAAAGTACTTTCATTGTTTCTAAAGCTGCTAGTCAAGGTAGAATTAATGATATTAAAAGGATTTGTGAGTTCAATTATTCTTCTTTGCCTTTTAAATACTTGGGTACCCCTATTTTCAAGGGGAAAAAGAGAAGATTGTTATTTGAGGATATGATCACGGTTTTTCAAAGCAAAATTATTAACTGGTCTTCTAATTTTCTTTCTTTTGGAGGTAGACTTGTGCTAATTAGACATGTTTTAAATTCTATCCTTGTTTTTATTATTCACACCCTTAATCCTGCTCCTTCTATTTATCTTAGATTGGAAAGATTAATTAATAAATTATTTTGGGGAGCCAAGAATAACAAGTCTTGCATTATTTGGTCTTCCTGGTATAAAATGTGTGGTCCTTTTAATGAGGGTGGGTTAGGTTGTAAGAGTTTTTTGGATATAGTTAAGTTTTTCTCTTATAAACTTTGGTTTTCCTTTAGATCTAAAGTTAGCTTATGGTCTAATTTTATGTATGCTAAGTACTGCAAAGAGAAGCACCCTATTTTATGTAGTTTTAAAAGTACGGATTCTCCTGTTTGGAAGCGGTTATGTCTTATCAGTTGGGAGGCTGAGTCTTTTATCCAATGGGGTTTGGGTAAAAGAGAGGTTAATTTTTGGCAAGATAATTGGATTGGGCCGGGCTCTATTGATAGTTTGCTCTTTTCTCATACTCTGGCTTCTACTAAAGTTAGCTATTATATTACCAATAATAACTGGAATGTCATTAAGTTGAGAGAGATTTTACCTGAGGAAATTGTGCAGCTTGTTTTGGATATTCCTTTAAACATGGATGATGTTGACCGTATGTTCTTCAAAAACTCTACTAATGAAAATTTTAAAATAAAAAAGGTGTGGGAGGCTTTCAGAATCAAGAAGGAGGTTTCTAATTTTTATGGTTCTATTTGGCACAATAATATTCATTTATCTTACTCTATTCTTGTCTGGAGGTGTATTAAAGGTTTTATTCCGGTGGATGACCGGCTTTGGAACAAAGATTTTTATCTTCCTTCTAAATGTTATTGTTGTGGCAATATTGAAAATATTAATCATGTCTTTCTTTTTGGTAAAATTGCTCAAAAAGTGTAGAGATATTATGTCATCCTTGTTAACAAGCCTATTCCTATTTTTGATCCTATGTCTATTAATAGTATTCAGGTTTTTCTGGCTGGTTGGATTTCCACGGTTAAAGGTCATGTTTTGAACTTATTACTTATTCTTATATTATGGTTTATTTGGAAAGCTCGTAATGAAGCTAAACACAATGGTACCAAAATGGAGGACAAGAGTATTATCTCTAATATCAATTATAAATTGCTTCAACTTTTTGCTGTTAAGCTGATTTCAAGAAATCGTTTTATTAATTGTGATAATTTGAGTGTGAACCTGGGCATTCCTATTCAAACTGATATTTTGATTAGAAGGGAAAGGATTGTTAGATGGCTTAAACCGATACACCCTTATCTAAAGCTTAATACCGAGGGTTCTATTGATTTAACTTGTGCTGGGTTTGGTGGGAATATTCATGGCAATGCTAGTAATGTGATTGTGGCTGCGGGCCCTTTATCTCCGTGTAAGGTCATTTTTGCTGAAATTATGGGTTTACTTAAATGGCTTCAAATTTGTAAGAATAGAGGTTTTATGTACATTGAGGTGGAGGTGGATGCTTTAAGTTTAATTCAAATTATAAATAATTTGGATGTGTATTCTCCCCAGTTTTTTTTACTTTATTAGAAAGATTCGTATGGCTCTCTCTCTTTTTAGTTATACAATAAAACATGTTTTAAGAGAGGGAAATGCGTGCGCTGACTGCTTAGCTAAACTTGGTAGTATGTTGGAGGAGGAGAGGGAATTTGTTTCTGCCAATATTCCACATCTTTTGAAAGGTTTGGTCAACCTGGATAAGATTGGTTTGCCGTATATTAGATCTGGATGACTTTTTCTGCTCCTAGTTCTATGTTTTGGTGTCTGCTGGGCTTTTCTTGGAGGTTTGTCTGGGTTGGTTTTTTATTTGGTTCCTTTGCTGGTTTCTCTGGACGTGGTTTTGCTTATTTCTTTGCCTGGGTGAGTCACTGTGCCATTAGTAATCAATGCTGGAGTTTCCTTCTAGCTGGTAGTTTGGATTCTTCTTATCTTAATTACTGGTTTATTTCTACTTGTTGCATTCCTTGTTGGAAAGGTTTTCTGTATTCGTTCAAGAGGTGGGTAGTAAGGTGGTTTTCGTCTATCTATCATTTGGAGGGTTTTAGTAAGTTTCAGGTGTTCTCTGGTGTGTATTGCAGTCCTTTGTTAGGGTGGAGATTTCTGGTTTTGGTTTTTGCTGAGAATCTTAGTTTTCATATGAAAGATTAGGGTTCTGCTACTATTAGATCTCTTTACTTTATGTCTAATGTCTTTTCTTGGAGAGCATCTTGCAAGGACTATTCTGATCATAAAACCTTCAAGGTGTGAAAGGTACCCTCTTTGTATTTGGTTTATATGTTGTTCTTTTTTGGTCTTCTTTTTTGCAGGAAGTTTGCGCTGAACGTGATTTATTTGAGCTTCCTTTTTTGGGTGCTGTTCTCTCGCAGCCCGTGTTACTTATTAGGTCTTTTTTGTTATCTTAAAAAAAGAAACCACTGGCTCGTAGGTTTTATTTCCTTTTATCTTGTAGCTCTTTCGAGCATTAGTAAGCTGGAGGTTCCTTCTAAGGACCTTGTAACCAATTTTTTGAAATTAACACGTAGGCCCCTCTGTGGGTTTTAACCTATAT
>NW_021318792.1:23309-47719 GCF_001605985.2 Dendrobium catenatum | reverse complement strand
CCCGCCCTTTGAGGTCCCTTTTTATGAGAAATGAGAGGTCTATTTATAGTTTTCTAAGAATGACATGACAACTAAATAGGAGGAAGATCAAGGGTATTTTGTGAGTGGTTTGAATGGACAAGGTCCCTTTTTATGAGAAATGAGAGGTCTATTTATAGTTTTCTAAGAATGACATGACAACTAAATAGGAGGAAGATCAAGGGTATTTTGTGAGTGGTTTGAATGGACAGCCTATGTTGAATTCCTCAATTATAGGCCATTTAATGGATATTTGAATATCTTAAAGATATCAGAATTTGATGATCTTATGCTCGTTGGACTCGTCTCGTCAAGCCGCATAATTCGACTATAAGCATGTCACGTTTGGTAATCTAAATTATGGATTGAACCTTCTAAATGTGCTTTGGGCCAGGTCTTTGATTTGGACTCTTTTGAGGTTAGATTAAGTCAAATTTAGTGTCGTTGGGGTCATATTTTTGAGACATTTAGTTCGACTGTATGTTTGATGAAATTGGACTTCATATGGTCTTCAATTTAATTTTTGAAGTTTCCAACTTGATTTTGCCTTGAGATTCGTGCATGATCAAGATAATTTTTTGATGATATATCAATTATAAAATAGAGACTCAAAAGCCTCAACATCCCTTTCGGGTGCCACTATGCTCTAAAACCTAGCACATAGGTGCTCAAAGTCATAATGTCGTTGTGTTGTAGTTCAACTAAAAATTTAGATTTTCTATTTTTAATTATTTTCAGAAATTTGAGTTGTTGCAATCTACCCATCTTGGAAAAATATCATTCTAAATGTTTCCCTAAATATTGGGGCACAAAAAATAGATATAAAAAATATATGCAATCAAGACTCAAATCAAATCAAAATTAAAACAAATGTTCATTGAATGATCATACAATAATGTTGTTCATTCAATCACATTGTATTCACTTATGCAATAAATATTGCACCTTACCCTAATCAATCTACCCAACTGACAATCAATTCCTACAACTCTAATAACAATTCAATTATTCTAATAATTATGCTCTGATATCAATTTGTGATGCCTTATAATATAATTTTAAAGAATTATTCTTTTTATTTTTTAATATAAGAACTACCAAAGCTATCTAATTTTTTTTATCTGTATAAATATCAGCTGAAGTATTATATATATATATCATCATCATCAAAAATTATATACATCACTCATGAATCATACAATCACATTTGACCTATCCAAATCCTGAATATAAAAGAATAATTAAAATAAAAATAAAAAGAACGTTAGGAATCCTGATCAATCTTTCTTTCTAGATCCTCTACCCTAACCAGAAATTAGTGGCCTAGCGACGCAGTGCTCAAACTCAGTGATGCATGGAGAATTCAAAATTACTGTAGAATAAAGACTCAAATGTCGCAGCATCCCTTCTGGGTGCCACTGCACTCTGAGACCCAATGTTTTGTCGCTCTAAGGCATAGTGCCTCTAAACTGCAGTTCAACCAAAAATTTTGATTTTGATTTTTAATTATTTTCAAAAATTCAAGTTATTATAGAATCAAACTTGAACGAACATGAACAAGATGATAATAATTGAATATAAATATGAACAAGCATTTGCCCAACTCGGCTTGGTTCATTTATAGCCCTATACACTAGGATGGTCAAAATCTCTATCAATTAGTCTTTAAAGTTATACCTTCAACTCCTAAATCTCCTTATGTTTCATCCTTTACGGAGCCTTAGATATTAGAGAAGTACCTATTAAGTGAAAATTATGTAGTATTTTATTATGTTAAATTTTTAAAAAATATATTTTTAGTTGATGTTGTACAAGGAAGTTTCATGAAATTAAGAAAATTTCACAAGTATTAGACCAGCGCCACAACACCTGAAATATCAATCCACAACATCATTAATGCCCGATGCAAGATCACAACATTCTAGTGATGGATCTTGAGAAAAAATATTATTTAACTTAGTGCCTTGGTGGAACAAAGGTCAGCACTGCATCGCTCCATAACACTACAACGCTAGAAATTAGCATCGTAGTGTAGAAGTCTCAAGAATTTTAGCATCGGAGCATCAAATTGTATAATGCCACAATGTTGGATTACACATTCAAGTGAAACACCGCTCAGCTTTTGCATTGAGAACCGTGGTGAAGTAGTTGACAACATGTACAGCCATGTCGAATCATCCAAATAATGCATCAGATCATTCTAGTGCTATAACGGAACCTACTTAGCAGAACAACGACACTAGTTCATATTATAATACCTAGTGCTACCATGTCGAATGTCACAGTGCGTGAGTCCATTTATATACTTAATATAAATAGTTTTCAATCTTTTTATGTGGGGTTTAATCATTTTAGTGAGTCCTGAGTGCTTAAGTGTAGTGCCACCTTAGAGTAAAGTCTAAGGGGGACTAAAGGAGAGAAAGAATATAAATTGGAGTGGTTGGCTTACCTAATTATGAGAAAGTAAGTAATTAAAGAAGATAGGAGTGTAGAGAGTAAGGTTAGATTATCCTTATGATATCTATTTACACTTTTCTCCTTGTGCTTCTTTTCGGAGAAATCAATAAAATCATTTTTATTTTATTTTAATTCCATGACTGACTAAAATTCTAAGTTTTTGGCTAATGATATGATGCCATAGTAATTAATAATGTAGACTCTTGTGCCTTTATGAATTAATGGATATTTTTAATATCTCTCATTCTTAATTTAATATATATAATGGCCATATGTAGAGTTAAAATATAATGTGATATATTACCTGGATGAAAAAATATTAGAATAATTAAGAGTATTGAAATGAAACTCTTACATGAGTAGATATATGATGTTTAGTGTTCTAGAGTCTATGGAGAAATAATATATCTAGGTCATGCCTATAGCTATATCAAGAGCATATATAGCCTCATACTGAGTTAAATTATATGCAGGTGCCTGAAATGGAGCTAAAACAACAAACTATTAGACTCTCTCTGATCACTCCCAAAATGCCTCCCTACTACATGCCATAAGACCAAAATAGCTACGGATGATACCTCAACAAACACACAAGTTAGAACAATCCTTGGTCTCCCTATTAATTTAATAGAGCTCTCAAATCAGGACTCAGAATGTCAATCGGGACCTACTTGTGGACACTCAATTATAATGTGCCCATATTGGTCGCATCAAAAGCACTATCCCATCTTCTTGTAGCACTAACCAAAATGTCTTTTGCCATGACTCTGACATACAGGTGCGCCACTAATATAACTACTAGAATTGCATAGGCATAGTGCCACCACCTAAAACTAATATAGCTTACTACCTCTTTTAGAATCTCCAAGTCTGAACATGTTCCTCTTTCCAAAAAACCCACTACATGATGCTACACTGCCAAATTTCTTCTTACTAGCAGCTCATTACTACTGAATAGCTAACATATCATTTTCAATCAAATTGGCTTTCTCCACCAACAAAAAAATAATAATAATATGAAAAAAAAATTAATGACTAGCTCAGACTATCTCAGAGCCCTTTCAAAAATCTATAATATTTTTCTTCAGAAATACTAATAAGTTATAGAGCATACCTAGCTAGAGTAGTGAACTCTGCCTCATATTGCATAAATGTCATGTTCCCTTGAATAAGTCTCAGAAAAGTCTTTTAAATCTACTATCGTATAGATAAATGTATAAATCATGCTCAAAATTTTTTTGTAAACTCATCCAACCTGACTAAAGAGTTCAACCTCCCTTAAAACATCTCCTTTTGCTATCCCAAATACCAACGCTCTGCCTCCTCATCTAATAAAAAATAGTTAATGGCACCGTACCTTCCTCTCAGCAGATCACTACATCCCATTAAAAGTTTTCTCTAATCTCATCAACCAATCTTCCGCTACTCTAGGTTTAGAGGCTTCAATCTCAGAAATATTTAAAAAATTTCATCAACACCATCAGACCTAACAGAAAAAATAATACTCTTAGCCTCGCCCACATCACTTAGGCTACCAGAATGGCAAATTGTGAAAGGGAATCATAATTAACAGTATGAGTGGTACTTTGCACTAGTGCGGCCTAACTAGTACTCTACTTATCTGTCATATATGGGTTTATTAGATCCATTAGAAAATCACACAGTGCACAAATATGAGTAGACATATACATGAAAACATGAATATGAATACCCAAATATTACCCCAATTATGTCACTCTACTACAAATTAATTCATGTAGCTCTATTTTATAACCGGTTCCCAAAAAACCACTACTCAGATATTGAAAAGGGATTTTCTCACTCAACAAGATCATATGACCCACAAAAAGATAGGTCATATACCGTGTTGAACTGGGACAGGCCAGCCCAAGATCTAAGTTTTTGGGGATTTTCATACTTCATTTAATTTTTTATAGACCACATAGCTTCTAATTAACTTAAATGAACAAAATAAATTTAAACTCATCCTTAACTTTCTCCATTCATTTCATTAAAAATATATAGTATACTACATGACTACATACCATAAAAGAATAAATAAAATAAAACTAGTTATGACTATAAAAAAATAGAAAAATACTAATACATACTTAGATAGATCAGACCTTGAACACTATGCTACTTAACCGACTCTTTCCCTTTCCCCTGACCTAAAATAGAAGATAAAATAAGTGTGAGCCAACACAACTTAACAAGTCACACCCATCCATCTAAATTTTCAAATAACTCATCTATTTAGCATTTAACTTAAATGTAAAAGTCATTCTTAAGAAATGTATTGAACTGAGCATAATATTAATTATATATATCTAAAATAAAGCAGATGGTACACTGAAAGATAAAAAAATGTATTTCATATACCAGAGCATAAATAGCATATTTACCTTAGGCCCTTATACCTCCCGTCAGAAATAGCCCATTATGACTCTTATGCCGGCACATCACAAAATAGGCCCTTATGACTCCCAATGCTAAAATATATCATTTATTTAAAATTTCAGGCCGTTATGACTCTCTTGTGCATTAACACAAGAACTTCTAGGACATAACTTCCCCCGCACACCAAAACTCTTCAGAATCACACAATTTAAGCATATACATATATATACAATTCAGTACATGAAATGTACATGAATATGCTTGCATAAATTTACAGTGTGCTATATCAGTAGACTACAATTTCAACAACAGAGTAAAGATGCAATATTTCATAAATTCACCATATTATAAGGGATTGTTTAAAATGTTATTTTAAAGTTTTATTAGTACTATAACATTATTTTATGGATAAAAATATTTTATAGATAAATAAAATAGTATACTTTCAAACTACTGAACAAAAATTTCTAGAAAAATATGTAAATGTTCAAAATTGTCATATCTATAATATACGGAATGTTGCGTGGTGGAAGATTTACAAATAAAAAATTATTCTAATTTTTTTTTCGTACCAAATTATAATTTAAATCAAAATAATTCTAAAATTTTTATATTTATGAAAATTGAAATAGGCAAAATGTAACCTACCTCTAGTTAGACAACTTTTAGAACTAGGCCGACAATAGAAAGTTATTAGAATAGCTCAAACCCTAGCTTTCTCTTACTAGAAATCTCCTGTCTCTCTAGCTGGCTACCCAATTAATGGGAGAAACTAGAATGAGAAAAAGTTGGAAATAGATATTTCAAATGTAAAATATGAGCTTGTCGTTGTGATGCCCAAACCTGTGTGCCGCAACACCCCCTTTCTAGAAGCACTACGCCGCACCTGATTTATTTTTTATAGAATATAAAGCTCAAAGCCGTAGCGCCTCTAGAGCCAATGTCGTGGCGCCCCATGAAAAAAATTTCAAATTATATATCCAAACATGTAAATAGAACCCTAGGACCCACTTCAGATAAAATTTAGACACTCTTACACATGTAGAACACTCATAGACATATGCAAGATATGATGAATAGTAAAAATTAGCCAGTTAGCTTTATTAGGTCAGGTTAGAACATATGTAACTGAACATAAATTTAGCATATGTTACACTAACTATGTTCTTTGACTTAATTAATAGTATATATTGTTTATGGGCAATCAAAAGTTTAAAAGAAAAGGCTATATATATATATATATATATGTATGTATATATCTTTAAAATGAAAATAGAAATTATTCAATTTATATACTTCAAAATATAATGGATTTTGAGTGAGCAAAATTTACTCACCAAACTTCTCTCAAAGGCAGGGTACCCTTGCAGAAGACCAAACATAGAGTTACCCATCTTAATATCAAAGAGGCCAAAGTGACAGAGGTAAAAGAAGCTAAGTTGACAAGTTGGATGGACCCATTTATTGAGTATCTAATATCTAGGAAAATTTTCCCTCAATAGTAGACTCATGAAAATTCAAAATTAAGGTCACCCATCACTCACTCATGGGAGGTGAGTTACTCAAAAGATCAATCACCTCCCAAGATGTATAAGAGAAAGTGGAGAAAAAGAAAATTTGAGAGAACTTTATTTGGAAGAATGTTAGAGTCACTCAAAAGAAAGAACTTTAGATCACATGATCCTTAGACAATAATACTTCTTGTCAACCCTCAAAAGGATGTGAAATTTTTCTCTAAGAACTATTTGTAGTGCCAAAAATTTACTCCAATATAACTATAATCCTCACATAAGCTAGAACCCATATCCAAATGGCCATGGCAGGTTGGAGTCTTGAGGATGGATTTGATCAAGCATAGGGAGGTCATGTGGAAATCAAGAGAAGAATGGAAAATATTTTAACTTGAATGTCAAAGAAAAAACTTTCAATGCTAGGGACTTGGTATTGACGAAAGTAGATGTTGGGGCTTGATAATTAGTATTTGAAATGTTTGGCTCAACCTAAAAGTAGCCTTAAATAATCAATAAATAGGTTGGTTTGGGATCAAGACTATTAAACACATACAAGAAAAAAGGTTCTAAGTACGAGTGAAAATAAGTTGAAATGTTTTAGCCATGAAAAAAGAGTTGTTCTTACTTTATTCAATGTTCTTGTTAAAATTTTATTTTAATTACTCTAATGCCATACGTATTAATACACAATTAAAGAGATGAAAGAAGATGTCTTTTTAAAAAAAAAAAAAAATCAAAACTCATTGACATGGGAATGTCAAAGAAAAAACCTTTGGTATTGAGGAAATTAGATGTTGGGGCTTGATAATTAGTATTTGAAATGTTTGGCTCAACCTAAAAGTAGCCTTAAATAATCAATAAATAGGTTGGTTTGGGATCAAGACTATTAAACACATACAAGAAAAAAGGTTCTAAGTACGAGTGAAAATAAGTTGAAATGTTTTAGCCATGAAAAAAGAGTTGTTCTTACTTTATTCAATGTTCTTGTTAAAATTTTATTTTAATTACTCTAATGCCATACGTATTAATACACAATTAAAGAGATGAAAGAAGATGTCTTTTTAAAAAAAAAAAAAAATCAAAACTCATTGACATGGGAAACTTGCCTCTTTCCTCAGAGGAATTTGGAGAAATCTAAAGTCCATCCATAAGTCACTTGTTTCACTCGGTACACCTCATATAAAATTGTTTTCACTTATTTCACTATGCACTTGATACTGTAATATGAACTTGTCTTTAACTAGGAATCGATTCGAGCTAGATGCCTCTATAAGCTCGTAAGTGACCTCAAGCTTGGTCTTTAGGACCTGAACTTCTTGAATGGAGTCGAACTTATCATGAATTGTACTAGAAACCCATTCTATTATAAGAGAGCAAATCTCTTCTTCTCTTCCTCACCACAAACACTAATCACATTGAGTTGAACCTTGAGAATGCATCTGTGATCCAGTGTTGGGTTAGAAGTATGATCTTCAACTCAATAATCTTAGCCTTTAAGCCTTCCAATGAAGCTAAGGCATGGGAATCATGAGTCACTGGAGGCATGAACGCATGAAACTTGATATGATGATCTTGTGAAGTGGGATCCATGAAATATCCCTCTTCACTCACATGTCGATCTACCTTTCTGGCCAAATCAACCTATCATATGAACTTGATATTAGTCTCACTGTCATGGTAATCTAGCCTCCTCACTAAATTTGTGCAGTAATATTTATCAAAAATTAAGAAGAGAAAATTACTCACTTCAAAAAATATTAAGAGGAACCCCTTTAAATTGTTTCCTTAAATCTCTTATAAATGGGCAAGACCCAAAGGCCAAGCCTGGAAGAGCTATCACTACAGAAAAATCAGGAATTACCGGCGGATTTTTTCCGGTGGTTAGTAAACCGCTAGTATAAACCACGTAGGAAGCATTTTCTGACGATCAATTTCCAGTGGTTAACCTTACCGGCGGTTTTCTGGCTGCATAAACGGTTGGTAAATTCCGGCGGTCATAGCACCGGTGACCGCAGGTTAATCACTGTCAGCTTATCGGCCGTCAAAAACATCGGTTTTACCGGTGGCCTAACTTCCGGTTTACCACCGGCGACCGCCGGGCGGCTATGATAAGCCGTCTGGTATCGAAGTTTCCGGCGGCCAAATCTGAAAGAGTTATATATAGACTCTTGCTATACTAATTGGTAACTTAGAAGCTCACACATAGTTAAATGAACTACATGCTCGAATCTCGATCATTAACAATCATCAAAATTTAGCTTGCAAAAGTAACTTTTTTCTTGCAAGGGAGTTTGGACAATCTTACCACCATGAGTGACTCATTATTACTCGATTCTATCCTCCTTAATTAGGATCTACTATTGAAATGTCCAGATCTTTATATTGCCAACTAAAACTTAAATTTTCTTCTTATTTACTTCATACAAAGCTTGGTTATTTGAGGCAAAGTAGTTGCGTGAGTCATCGACCCAATAGCTTGACTTGTCGGGCGGACACAATTTTGAGGATCCAATTTATTACTTTTTCTTTTATTAACATATTGACTTGGCTTGTGTCCATCTTTAGCTTGTTGAACATGCTTGTGCTTACAAATAACATTCCTATGTAAGATGTAGTTTGGCATATTTGATGCATTCTTCAGAGAAGACTTAGCTATGTGACAAATAAAAGATACTACAAAGCTATAATAAAATATGATAGAAAAGATCAAGGTTCAAATGAAAAAACTAAGGCCATGTTTATTTACTAAAATTGAAGTTAATGAGTACAACAATCAAATCAGCACCATTACTAAAGAGTTAAATGAGATAATTTTGTAGATGGGAATTAAATAGGATAGTAAAGTCTATCATTCTCTCTTTATTTTACCTTGTTCAGTTAATAAATATTTTACCTAAATTCATTATTCTATTAGCAAGATATTCTCTAAAGATGCATTAAGGAACTAAATGTACACTAAAATACACTTAAGTCATAGCTCAATCAAACTCACTAATAGTCAGGGTGTACTACCCATGGATCAACTTAAACTCATGCAAATTTATGGGGGCACTTGCCTTTGCCTGTTTGAGCACTCACCCCAACATGTAGGGCCACTCATCATTGTCGATAGGGCCACTCACCCCATATTGAGGGGTTGCTCATAATTAATAGCACAGTCACTCATCTTAGTTGTGGGAACAATCTTCATGGCCTACATGGGCACTCACCCAACTAGCAAGAGAGACTCGTATTCATTAACGATTCAGCCTTCGCCATAAAGCTTATGCAAGTCGGTGACTTACTCCAACCACTCCTTGATATTTTGATCAAAATTTCAACATGTGTTCATTTGATCATCATTCCCCACGCCCATATCTCTATATATATATTCTAGTGTAGCCACTGATATAAATTTTTTGGATCAATTCTTTTTTTTTTTTTTTTTTTTTTTTTTTTTTTTTTTTGCTTACTACTATTTTTTAACTTTATTTTCTTGTCTTGCAGTGTTGCATGGAAGGAAGTTAATATGAGAGAACATGGAATATGCATGGTAAAACTGAAATTTCATCAAATCTTACAAATGAAAAAAATATATATCAATATGAGTTTTAAAATTTTTAAATTTACTTTGAGATAAATGTAATATGACAACTATCAACCAACTCTTATATTACATTTATCTTAAAATAAATTAAAAAACTTTCAAATCATGCTAATATTCTTGCCCTTTTTTTATCCAAAGAAATTATAACACATTGCTTCTTTTTTTTTTTCCAGAGGGTTTTGGAGGCACTCATCTTGATTTTGTTAGTGACCCAACCAACCTATGTCTTAATCTTGTGCTACATGACTCTTAAGTATGGTTTGGGTCCAAGGAGCCGCAACATTGCCTTTAGGGTGATGGACACTCAAACTCAATCAAGTCCAACATTTGTTGCAAGGCTCGATGCAGCTTGAAGATGTACTAACTATATAATATTTGAAGAACTATGATCCATTGAATATTCAAATTTAAATATTTATTATTTATGATTAAGAAAACATTATTTGGTATCTTCATGTGTGCTATAAAATATTAATATATATTTTATTCATTTATTTGGTTGACATTTTCTATCAATCAATTTGGATCTGTTTGGTTGTGCTTATTTTGACACACACACACATATAATATGCTCTTAGACATTGAAGGTAATCCTTTTGCATTTGATAGAAATGGTATGCTTTTTATTTTCCTTAAAGAAATTTTAGCTTATGTTGTATGCTTTCTTAATTAAAAGAGCTATGTAATTTTTTATATAAATATTTGTGAAAAGAAAAATGATCCAATTGAAAAGATTTTATTAATTTGAAACTTTTCGGTAATTGAAAAAAAGTATTGATATAATATAATATTAGACATAAATGTGAGAAATATTTATCAAAGATATATTTTATGATATAAGTAGTGTAATATTTAGAAAGATAAAAATAAAAATATTATACTTACTAATATGTTTTTATATTTAAAAGAAATAATTTAAAAAAAAAAGTACATAAGAAAATATACCATCTTAATTAGAGAAAATTAAAACTTTATTTAGGAGTCAAATAAAATAATTCTTATAAAATTTTAAAAAATTGATTTCATGTAAATGATCAATGACTTAAAATTTTTATTTAATTTTATCATTTATTTAATTTTATCAATAAGAATTTTCAACTATTTTATAAGAGTTATTTAGAACTTAATAGATGAATATTGTCCACCCTAAGGTGGATGTTGCCATTTAATGTGTTTAAGATTTAATAATGTGTATGATTTATCCTAAGGCATAATAACACATCATAATATCCTAAAAAAATAAGAATTTTTTAAATTTCAAGGTGGCCTTAAACGAGAACAATCCTCTATCCACAATATAATATGTTTAGTTACTTAACAACATAAAATTAGCTCAAACAGCTTAAGGTAGGTATAGGGACCAACATTTTGTTATGATTTATCAAGATATAAAATATGGATACCAAAGCATATAGAATCAATTATGGTGTATTGGTGTTTTTTTTTTTTTTTTGGTTAAAACCCACAGACGGGCTTACGTGCTAATTAAGGAAAAAATTACAGAAGTCCTTAAAGGGAATTCTAGCTCGCTAACACTCAAAGAGCTACAATCAAAAATAGAAAGAAAACCTAAGAGCCCGAATTCCCTACTAAACAAAATTACAATGAAACTAATAACATTCTAAGATCCAAAAAAAAAACCGTGGGAAAAGAAAAACAAAGTCAGCTTAATCTAACAATCAGTACACGAACCCTGCACAAAACGAGCGCGATGCTCCAAAAACCTGCACAACAGGCAAGCAGAGGTACAAGAGAAAAGATTAAGCCAACCGACAAAAAACAAAAAAACACAATGCAGATCAGCAAGAAGATACTCCCTGAACGATCAAACAGCCGGCCAAGGATCCGCTCATCCCAGAAACAACCAGCACTAAAGGACCCAAAAGCAGACCACCACGAACAACCCCCAATGAAAAAAAAAAATGCTCCAGCAGGGACAAAATGGTTCAAGAAGGAAGCAGCTAAACCCAAGAGCAAAACATAACACCCTCAGCGAAACCAGCAACAAATTAAAATGCCCAGCAACCAACAAACAAAGGAGAAACACCCCAACCAAGACCTGACCGAACTACAGACCCAAAACATACGGAACTTTCCTCTTATCCAAATTAATCAAGCCTTGAATATGCACTGGCAGATTTGAGAAAGTAAGATCAATAATGTCAGAAAACCTGCTACTAAAGAGAGCCAAGGCACGAGCCACATCATTAATCTCAGAGTTAACCACATTGAAAGAACATTCCAAAGAATTCATTAAGAACAAAATCTTTCTGCGAGTATAAAATAGAGCATGCCCACAGCTACTACCATCCACGCCCAGAAAAATAGTATGATCAGTGTTTATATTACTCTCCACAACCACATTACTAACGTCCAGGCTAACACATAGGGATAGCCCGTAAAGCACAGCCAGCAAAAACCCTTCCAGGTTATGAACCACCCCAGACGTCCCAGCAAAACCAACAATGTACTTCCCTTCAGAGTTCCTGATTAAGCCCCCAATACACCACTTGGTCTCAGTCAAAACAGATTGAATATTCAACTTAAAAGAGTTAGAATTGGGACATGACCAGTATAAAATCCTATTAACCGGGGCATGCAAAGGAACAGCAGGAGCAATCCCGAAAATCTCAACAGAAGAATCAACCTTATCAAAACTCTTATAAGATAAAAGATTAGCCGAGAAAAGAGCCAAAACTTTCTCCTTAATTCTAGCAATAATAGTATGATGATTCATCCCAGCATTATTAAACCGGGAATCATTTCTGGCTAACCAAATAAACCAAATAATAAGAAGAGGAATAACATTGCGGATATGGCCCTTCACACTAACCAATTATGGTGTATTGGTGTTCTGTGGCCTTTTTCAGTTTTGTGGGTATCCCTTGTTAATATCATGGAGCATAGTTGTGGATTCTAGCCTGGGCTAAATATTTTTTGGTTTTGCTTTGCCAAACTTTGCTTTCCTAGTTCTTTATTGTAATAAATAGTGATCTTTTCTCTTTTGATTTATTTTATCTTTTGATTGTAGTTCTTTGTGCACTTAATTAGTGAGTTTCAAATTCCTCTAAGGACATGTAATCTTTATTTTTGAAATTAACATGTAAACTCATTCTGGGTTTTAACACAAAAAAAAAAATCAAATGTGACTTAGTAGGATGGGCAATTTTCCTCTCAATTTCAAGATCAGACTATGATGAGACCACAATGAAACATGTACACCTCCTAAGACTAGTTAAGAAATACTAGGTAAAGACCACTGAATTAATTATGGCTCAATAAAATAAGATCACTAGAATAAACACCTTAGGAACTAAAGTAGTGTAGCATGATAGTCCACTAGATTAACTATGACTCAATAGGATCTAAACTCTTCACCTAAGAGATGATCCAAACCTTGATTAGTTATAGTGAGGGTCACTAGGATATACTGAGCTAGACTAAGGCAACACATAGGGTTAGTAAGATTAACTAAGTCAACAAAATTAGACTAGGTTACAAACTAATTAAGGTAAATTAGTGCTCGATAGAGATATGGATCATCATCTAGGGTCTAAGAGAATAAAATACACAATGGCCTAGATCAAAGGGACCTAAGAGAATCATAAATAATATGACTCAATCTAGTCACATATGAAGGCATAATAAGGAAAGTTAATCTTCATAATTAAAAAGGATCATGATAACAAGGCAAGTTAATATTCATCATTAAGAAGATCATTTCCAATCACTAAGACATATTTTTGAAATCACAAATTGCATTTCCTCGCAAATAATTAATGTAATTACTATCATCAATATAAGATTAATTACTAGTGATTCACTTATTATTATTCTTCCCTTCTTTCTTCCCTTTAGTGTTCTATATTATAAAAAAGAGTTTTCAAGATGTATGCAAGCAAATCATTCTCCAATTACTATCTTCGTTTCTTATTTTGCTCATAATTTTCTATCTTTGACAAGTCGAATATGAATAAGCTAACACTCTCTTCAATTTGATTTATTAACTATCAAATTTGTGAAAAAATTAACTTGTTTCTGCAATGTCATGGAGTCGAGCCACATATTTTATGATTTATTACTCGTTTTTCCTAAAAATATCAATCAAATTCAACACAAATAATCTCATATTTAGTTATTTGTACCTAATTCATTTATTACCAAGCTGAATTCAACAAGCTGAACAATAAGCACATACAACAAACATCAAGCACATCAATAAATTTTCAATTGATCATATGAATATCATAAAAAACTTTTTTTTTCTTTCATAATAATGTATCATTTACATTTCATGTAAATTAAATTATATATTTTCCAAGAATCTTGAAAAATCAACATATTCATCTGGCTTCATACATCAAGCCATTGAATTTGCCTTTAGATTAGTGCAATCTAGATCTAATAATTTTCAAGCTCATCATAATATAAATTATCTCATGAAATTCGATCTCACACACTTTTTTCCTCCATGAACAAAAAATTTATCAAACATCATGATGCAATTAATATAAGTCATTAGATTTGTTTTTAGATTAGTGCAAAATATTTTTTTTATTTGCAATACTAATCTCAAAGCTTATTTAATATAACTAATGTAAGTGTATATCCTTAATACTTTTTTTTTGACCGTTTAAACTCTCCATTTGAAAAGGTCTCATCATCTTTCAGTTACCACCCGTCCGCAGATGCCTGATCAAAGAACGAACTGCAGCCATCTCAGCCCTACACGTCACGCTCTTCTCTCTCATCTCCTTCCACGTGGCCACACTTCTCTCTTCCTAACCATTTATATAAACGCAAGCAGACATCTTCAAGAAAAAAAAACTAAGTAATTTGGAGAAAATGGTGGCAACTTGGAGCAAAGGAGTATTGCGTCCTCTTCTTCTTATAAACTTCATGATGTATGTTACTGTGCTAGGTCTGGCTGGTTGGTCCACTGATAAGTATATCAACCACAACACTGCTCATCAACGTAAGTTAATTAGGCCTCGTTTGAGACCGCTTAATTTTGCCTTTTCAGTTTCGAAATGACAGAATTTTTTTTTCTGTTATTTATATGTGCCACTTTTGCAGAAATGTTTTTTAGAGAACCATAATTTTGTATTGTTTTCAAAAAAAATTTGATAGAAAACTCGATCTGTTCTCTCAAACAATAATTTTAAATCTATCTTTTATGAAAGGTACAGAATAACCAAAAGAAACCTAAATTTGTTAATGATGCATTTAATTTAGATTAGGGTTTAGTTGAGATTATTCTACATAAAAAATCAAATTAAACATAGCTGTTTAGGGATGATTAACTTGTTCCAACGTGGGATTACTTGTGAGCTGTCTCTCAAAATTTAAGTTCTGTTTGGAATGACTGCAGTGTTCTATAAAATTAATATGGAAGATGAAAATAACTTATTAGCTATTCTGGTTGCACAAAATAGCTTTTCACCATAAGAAGTTTTGAAAAACAATGAGAAAATAGTAGCGAAATGAAATTTATGATTATTGTTTGAAAAGCAAAGCAGGTAGAAAGCTACCTCAAACAAACCCTTAGGATTTATTTGGGATGGCTTTGACCTTGCTTTGTTTTTCAAATCTCAACCATAATTCCTATTTGACAATTATTTTTTTGTTTATTTTAAAAAGTTCTTATACTAAGTCAGCAGCTTTAAAAAATTCATTTCTCTACAACAGTTTTACAAAATAGTAAAAAAATCATCCAAAACAAAATCTTAATATGCCAAAATCTCGCTCTACGGTGATCTTAGCAAAATATCACCGAAAAAAAATCACAAAAAATTTGATTATCAAAAAATATTTTTGTGAGATTTTTACCGATGGCCCAAAATCCATTGTAAAAACAAATTACAAATAGATTTTTGTTACATTTTTATGTATTTTGCCATATAATTTTCCTTTAGCTCCAAATTCTCTCCGGAATATATGAAGCAATTGACTTCTGGCATAACCCACTCTTTTGTTTAAGAATTTTATTTCTTAATGTTAGTGGGATGATAAAAATGTTAGAAAATAAGATACTTTATTTCACTGTACCAGCATGGAAAAGAGTAGAATTACCATGTTATCATCATACAAACAAATGCCAAAACTCAACATATATGAGGCTTTTGTTCGGGACAATTTCCTTATTACTTTCTAAATCAAGCAGTTTTTTCAAAAAAAAATTATATTAAAAAACGGCTTTGAAAAACATTAAAAAGGCCATCCCGAATCACTATAGCGGCCCAAATCTGCAGGAAATCATGAAATTCAGCTGGAAAATGAGCATTTTCGACGGATGTCTGATGGAAATATAATCGACTGTAAAATGCGTGTCGAAAGCTTTTTTCTATTGCGGTGGCTGAGCTGATATGACTCATCATCTGATGTTGAGTTGATATGTTTACCTGTTTGCAGGTATGAGAGGCAACATTACTACGATGTACTTACTGATATTCTCGCTAATCGCCGGCGCGACGGGGGTGTGCGCGGTGGTGGCCGGACTGGTACATGTTTGTGCATGGCGTGGGGATAGTTTGGCTTCTGCTGTGTCCTCCGCCCTCGTCTCTTGGGCCATGACAACCATTGCTTTTGGGTAAGTATTCAAATGGCTTATTAGCCTCACTGATATATATTATGTGGTAGCTTCAGAAGTGGACTTAAAACATTGTTAAGCCAATTCAATTACACTAAGAAAAAGGAGAGATGAAAGAGAGAGTATTTATGCAATAATTCTTTGACATAGAAAAATTTAAGTTGTGATACCTTAATATAATTTGTATTAAAATATGTTTAAAAAAATTATTAAATTTATTTTAAGTTTAGTGTTTTATATGATGAATTTGTAATGTACTAATCTCAAAGTAAATCAGATTATTTTTAGACTTAGGTTCTGTGTGGGACGACTTTTTTATTGCTTCTTAAAATAACTTTTTAGTACAAAAATTTTAAGTAGTAAAAAAGTTATCGCACACGAAGCCTTAGGGTCTGTTTGGGACAACTTTTTCAAAAGCTATAGCCATCCCAAACAGATCCTTATGGCCTCTTTGGGATAACTTTTTTACTATTTTATTTTTCATAATACAATTACAATTCCACGTGAGTACTACTTTATTGCTGGTTTTATTTTTTTTTTATCAGTGTCATGTCATAATATTTTTTTTTTATACATGCAACACAACACCATTACATAAAGTTTAAACTTTATCTAATTCACAAAAATATTACTCATCAAATATTACAATTTGGCCCCTAGCTAATTTTATTATTTTATTTTTTTGCAGTCTTGCATGCAAGCAAATCAGTATGAGAAATCGACATACAGACTTGGTAAAATTTACATCGCAATAATGCTATATAAAATTGCAAATTCATTACAAGAACTTATATTTCTATTTTTTTTTCAGAAAGCTTTGGAGGCATTCATCATAATTTTGACAGTGACCCAACTGATCTATCTCATAATGCTCCATTTGGGCATCTTCAGCAGCAGGTATGGTGTGGGCTATAGGAACTACTGCATTAATGCCCAAATGAACATGGAGCAGGAAACTCCAAAGGATTCAGCAACTGTTGCAAGGCCTTATGCTGCTTAGAGAAGATTTATTAGTTATATAATATTTGTTAGGCATGCAGTATGTCCTATTTCTTTCACTTCTAGCTTTTATTTTGGAAGACATTCTTGCTTAATAATGAGTTATTTAGGGTTTCTTGGCATCAATTTTATTTTATTTTGTTATTTTTAATTAAATTTTTAGCTATTTTTGTTTTGTGTTTTTCAAAATAAATCATATCATTTATAAAATCATGCAAAATAATTTTTTGGTAGTCGGGGGCTTTTTTTTTTTTAAATAACATTGCAGGCCGCTAGAGCCGGTGGGCAGATATCACCTACGGTGTTCGCCGGCCAGTTTCGGTGACCACCTCCACATGTAAATTAACTTATTAGTTTTTTTTTTTTTTTTCTAGTAGCTCATATCTCATAGCATTTTTATTTTAATATAATATTCAAGGAAAACTAACATAAGAAATTTAATAAATAACTTTTAAAATGTTATTTTTACTTATAATTAATTTTTATGTCAAAATTATTTATGTTGAAGTTGTTGAATATAAAGTTTTGAATGAGAAAAATGGAGGGTTGCATTAGGTAATGAGATAAAAACTTGATGTTGTTGTTTTTGGATGGTGCAATATTGATTGATAGTTTAGTACAAAAATTTCAAAATCAAAACTTGACATTCTTATTGCTTTCTAAAACTGTTTTCTAGTATAAAACTTTTCAAATCAAGAAATTTTTGTATTAAACAATTTCTTTATAAAGTAACAAAAAACCTGTCACAAACGAATTAGCCTTAATCGAAAGAATATATTTACTCATAGAAGTCATCAAATTTTGGTTAAAAAAAAATTGTTCAACAAGAACTACCAAGCCAAACAGTCAATACAAGATTATAGTAAACCCAATCTTATCTATCATAATCACAAATCAAACATAATTGTTAATAAGTCAAATTAACCAAATATGTTGATCTAATGAATTGATAAGCAAAAGCATAATAACACAGTGCATAAACATAGAGTGAAAAAAAGGAGGCAAAGAGAATAATCAAATTTGTTAAGACAAGTGATAATACAATGCTCAATTTTATAAGACTTGTGGGAACATGCTCATGACTTGGATTAGCTTTGGTTGTTTTGGATGAACTGGTTGATCACTGAAGCTAATGTATAGGATTTTGATTTCATTGGAGTGAATATGTTAGAGGAATGAAGTGGTTTATATCTATGTGTTTAGTGTGAGCATAGAAAATAAGATTGTTAGCAGTAGTTTTGGTCGAGATGTTGTAGAGTGGCATTGGTTGATTTACTAGAATTTGGAATTTTCGTAGGAACCGGTAAAGCCAAAGAATGTAAGTGGTGGCAAAAGTAAGTGCGCAATATATATTCAACCTATGTGGATGACCTTGTAATGGTAGGCTATATCTTCCCACTTCGAGAGATGAGGCATATATTTCCTAGTGGTGTCAAAAAATGACCCAACATGTCAACCTGACCTAACCTGAACCCAACCTAAAAAATTTGGGTTTGGGTTAGGGTTAACCGGCTTAATAAATGGGTCATGCTCATATTGGGTTTTTCCAACCCATTTATTAAATGGGTTGGGTTCAGGTTGTCCCATAAACTTATTTTTGACCCAAAATGACCCATTTAATATTTCTTTCCCTAAATTTTTGTTGTACGTAGTATAATTATTTTTTTTCTAATCAAATAAGCTAAATTTTATAATAAAAAATTATAAGAAAAAATCTAAAATTGGTTAATGTGTTAGGTTCGGGTCATTCAGGTTGTTAGCGTGTTGGGTTCATGTGATGTTTTTGACCCGTTTATTAAAGGGTTGGTTTCAAGTTGACTATATCCTGATTAGGTCAATTTAGGGTTAGACCCAAACCCAACCCATCAACCTATTTTGACACCCAATATTTCCATGATAAGATCAAAATATAGCAGACTCGCAATTGATATTGCCACTATTCTAATCTGCATCTAAGTAACTATATAGAGGGATAAGTTACCTCATTATATGGATAGTTTGTAGTTAATGGTGCCTTTAATATAGAGAAGCAGTGTTTGAGTTATGGAAAATGTCCGTCTAGAGGTTGATGTATGTGTTGAGAATCTTGGTTAACAAAATAGGCAAGTTTTGGGCATGTTATAGTTAATTATCCTAAGGAACATTTGTGTTGCTTTAAGCAAGTGGATTCACACAAGGAGAGTGAGCCTTGTCACATGAATGACTGATGCTGAGCAAGTTGTCGCTCAAATCCAGTCTACAAGCTAAACGATTCCACCATCAAAATCTAAGTTCTGCAGATTACCCAATCTATATACTGCTATCCTCCCAGCCGTTCTTTGTGGTGTGTCTCTACGAGTAACCTCTGCCTCCAGATCCTAGAGACTCTAGTAACACACAATCCGGGCTGCATCAACTCAGTCATGTGATCGCGAAGCATGCACTGTCCATGTCCACATGACTCTCACGAGGCCTTTTGTGGACCCTCTAGCAATAGAATTACCAAATGTTAGATTAGGAACCACGCAGGTATCTGCGGTTTCTTCTAATGGAAGAGAAGACACTGCAATGCATGTTGGGTATCTTGTGGCTATCATTCACCTTAGGTATTTCTCACGCCAATGTGTGCTACTGGTGACATCGTCGGCAAGTGTGTGCAGATGTGTCCTAGCATTGCCACTAATGCGAAAAAGCATCTTAACTCAGGAAGGGATTTTTTTAATGGATTTTGAGTTATGAATGCGTCCTTGCCTAGTCTTTGCAATTTGTCAAAAGTAGCGAGTCATCCTAGTTTTTCTTAACATGCCTTCTAAAATGCATTTTGAATTTCAAACATTATGCTTTTTAAAACTTCATTTGCAATCCTCAATTTTTCTGCCATCTCCTTAGATCTTCTTAAACTCAGGTTCAATAAAGTGTGTGGTGTGAGGACTTTTAATAGCATACCATGCTTTCATACCTATAACTCCCAATCGATTTTATTCCTACCTCATACAAATTCATCAGTATAAGTCATAGTTGATTTGAAATCAAATGGTCTGATAGTCTTTAATTAAAATTTGCCATGCTCTTTTTGTAGAGTTGTAAAAATTGTAATTACTTCAAATAGCATGAGTTTTTCTTTAATTTCCTATATGAATGCAAGAATTTTTCTCTGAAACTTCAATGAAGTTGCATCGTTAGAAAGTTCACATAACCTCGTTCTTGATTCAGGATTGTGTCTGCATCAAAGCACAATTTTGATGTCTCAACTTCTGGTTCCTGTACTCTAATGAAAATCCACTATGTGCGAATCCGCCCAATAATTGTCGTTTGTATCTCTATCTTGATCTTTCTTTAGCTTAGATTTCTCCTCAATCCTTACCTTTTATTTTCTGCTTGAGTGGTCTTTAAAGTTAAGGGATAGTCAGTTTTCACGTGTCCTGATTTCCTGCAATGTTAGCAATCACACATCAGAAGATTCTCTTTAACATATTTATGATCTTTACCTATTTTCTACCATTTAGATGATGCTTTTGTTTCTTCCTAGAAAGCTTCATTGAATTGCCTTAGTGATTGAAGACAACTTCATTCGCTTTTAGACCCGAAAGATTCACGATATCGATTTGTGCGCCTTTAATGCACTGTTTTTTTCTATTCTCCACCTGCATGTCAAGATTTCTTTTGTTCACCCCTGCTCAGTAATGTATGATTGCACGGACTGCGAACACTCAGGCGACACAGAATGCAGACAAGGACACCGACACGGGCACCCAAAAACGGCCTCATTCTTTTAAAAATCTATAGGACAACGGTACCGGCGCGGGACACGATCACTTTTTTTATATAAGATATATATATTAATGATAATATCATAGATTAAAAAACAAAACAATGAATAACGGATGAGATGACATGACTAACTTGTCTAGCTTCAACTAAATATAAAATATATTGAGGTACCAGAAAAATAGTCAGGTACAACAACACAACAAAATATAAGCCAAATAGGATCAACTTGACATACAACATCAACGATCTGATGAAACAAGTGATTCGGTATAATGCAGGACGTATTCTATTTGGTGATTGATGGATATGAAATAAGAAATTTAAGTTTAATCTCGGAAAACAAAGAAACTATATCATATTTTTAAAAATTATAAATTAATTTAAGAGATACGTCGTGATCGGACACGCGTGTCCGAATTTTGTTTTTAATATTTTTTCTTAATCGGACGACGTTTTCGGCGTGTCCGCATCGTGTCGGTAGAGAGTTGTCGCGGAACGATGTGGTCGTGTCGGTACGATCATCGTGTAGACGGTCGGTATCACTGCAAGCGCTCTTTTGAGGAGAAGTGTCAGGTTCATGCATTCATAGCTCACGAAAGTAATTAGTGAGCTAAGTTTAAGTTATCAGATTTTTAGAATCAAGGTGTTCAAATCCTTAGATTCATATTGCAGTGATTTATAATACAATATGACGAAGGCAAGCTCTCAAGAATTCGTTTGTCTAAACTTTTTTATAGTTGTGAAAGTTCTTTTCCTAGTGCAGTGCAGTGAAGTAACTATATGACGTGAATCTTTTGTGTTACATGTCAGAATTGTTCATGAGGTTTATATATGAAAAAAGTTCGTAGTCAATGTCACAAGAATAGTTCAAACGGCACTCTTAACAATTTAAACTCAATTTAGTACAAACGCATTAAATCATAGGTGAATGCACAATTTATCCTAACATCTCTTTTACCAGTTTTGCACAGTGGAAGACACGCATTTGTAATTCTCTAGAGATTTTAAAGCACAGAAAAAGCTAGTTCAAACATTTGCATTCATCTGCATCTAACTCAGTTTCATCGAAGTCCACTCAGTAAAAGCAACTTCAGTTTTAAACCACCAATTAATTTCACTGAGAAAGGTGGAGAAATAACCTTTCCTTTAGAATAAAGCATCCAATGGCGATAATCAGTAGATTGTAAAAATGTTGACACTGCCCGGCATTTTCTAAAAATCACTAAAAGTAGGTTATCGAACAAATGGGGTCGGGTAATAGAATACCCTGTCCCGTAGTGTTGCGATTTTCTAAGGTTAGCCATGGTCAAATTCAAAAGTTTTCAAACTAACATTTTTGATCCGTCTGATGCCGACTTGAAAGGTTTGTTAGGGATGTTAAGCCCTAATAGACGCCCAAGCTAACCAAGAGGGCGGAGGGGTAATTGGTATCTTAATTTATAAACAAATTTCTTTCTCACCAAAGAATAAAAATTCAGCAAAACGGTAAACCATCACACCACAAAAATAAATTCCGGAAAAAGTGCGGAAGCAAGGAAAATTATTAGAATACTCAGAGAATTATGAGTGGTTTTCGGATCAACTCGACCTAACGTCCACTCCGGCGGAGACCCTCTTGAGTATTGCGTCACCCTAAAAATTTTGGATTCTTCCTTTAGCTAGGCGGAGAAGCCTTTACAAGGAACCTCCATTTTTGCCACCACTGACAAGCAGAGACCATTCCCTTTTTGCTTCTGCCTGAAGCTGCAAGAGAACACAATCAAAAGCTAACTCCTTCGCTCTAACCCGACCTTCCACGGACCGTAGAATATCGCTGAGAACGAAGAAGAAGCATAGCGAGTCCTTGAAGCAACCCTTGTGATCCCTCACAAGCTCCCCACTCACAAGATCCTCTCTCTCCCCTCTCTCTTTTCTCTCCTCAAGGCCTTCTCGGTCAGTAAGCGCAAGCAGCCAAGGTCTTCAAAATGTTGAAGGCAAGAGCTCTTAAATATGAAGAGCTTCAAAAGGGCTCAATTAATTGCTACAGTTGCCGACTGTATACGTTCCAGGGAACGATTATCGTAATCAGTGCATGCCGATTCAGTACAAAATCTCAGAAGATCGGCCAGAGCATCGCCCTGGCATGCACTCCTGGTACGATTGGAAGATGGCTTGATGTCCAGGCGATCTGCAAACGATCGTCTAGCGATGCAGTCTAAATCAGGGGAAATATCTGTCCTAATCAGTAGCCCTGTTTTGAAGCTGGCCGATATTTATACGTCCTGGAAGTAACTGAAGCGTTTTTCGAATGGATTCGGTCCTGAGCCGATCTGCGATCAGCTAAGACCGATATGATCGTATAAAATCATCCTTATTAATTCCCTTGATTTCCTGATCAATTAAGGCATAATTTGAAGAATTTTGTCCAGTGAACCGATCAATAATCGTCCCTGGCTGATAATTTAATAAATTACAAATATCCTTAATTGGTCTATGGGGCACTCTTTCTATTTTCTGAGCTTATCTCCTGGCCATACACGTATCATTCCAGGCCGATATGTTTAATAGGCGCTACCCTTAATTAAGCATCTTATTTGACTTTCTATTTTAAGCATGACTCGTCCAGGACGATGTAGAATATCGTCCTGGCGATATGATAAAAATAAGAAAGTTTTAAATCTCTCAGTTGTGTGGTGTAGGGTTACTTAGCATCAGTTTCTTTGAACATTATAAGTAGATCTCATAAGTGAAAAAACAAAAGTACAAAGACTGACTCAACCTATAAACCTCGCAATCCTGAACTGGCTTTGATCCGTTCTCTTTGTGATCTTCGATTCCTCAAATGTTGTAGAAGACACAAGGTAGTCCAAGGAGGAAATAGTTTTTTGTTCAGTCATCAAAACATAGTCATAGAAAATAGGTTGCAACATCACATTGTTAAGGAAGTAAGAATGCGGGAGGAGAAATAAACATGAACGACTCCAAAAGATTTTAACTTCTAAATAACATAGTGGAGCACTGAGTTGATAGAGGGATGCCAACCTATCTCTGACAGTGAAATGCCTCCAATGTAAGAAGAAGAAAGCCAAAGATATGGATAAGGAGGAAAAATTACATTCTT
>NW_021318792.1:3669-23209 GCF_001605985.2 Dendrobium catenatum | reverse complement strand
TCATTTTGGAGATATATGGATGTTTGGTCGGTAGAGGTATGTAAAATGGGTTTAATCCTTCATTTTTTTTTGTTCATATGTCTTAAGCATCTTTGGTTTGTGTTAGGAAGTAGCCTTGAGGATCTTTGATAACTTGAATAATGCCCAGGAAATATTGGTTTACGTGAGATTTAACGTTGAAAGCACTACAGGAAAACGAGGGATTACCGTCGGAGCTTCCGACGGATTTATATACGCCGGTAACTACGGCGTTTTTAACGGTGTTGTATGTGACAAAAATATTACAGCGCCATTACTGGCGAAAATGGCGTTGGTACCTTTCTGGCCGCCGATTACGCCGGTTTATACATCGTAATCTGTAAGCATTGTATAATGCGGCGCATTTTACATCGGAAATTTCCGGCGTATGGACCGACGGATTAGACACTGGTCATTTTAAACACAACGAAACATTACCAGCGTAAAAAACGACGGAAAGACTTCCGGCGTCTTATCAGCCGGAAAATCCGTCGGCGAAAGCCCTATTTCAAACCGAGCTCGTCTGGCTTATTATTCATTCCGCCGTTTGTTTGGTCTCCGATCGTCTCCGTCGCCCCAGTGTCGCCCCACCTAGTGGCGAGCTAGATTTTGTATCTTGCGGGCACAAATTTATTATTTTTACCCTCAAGCTTTTCATTCGAGCTTGAAATTGACATTGGGGTTTTACTTTTTTTTTTTTATAATAGTTGATTATAAGAAGATAAATTTCAATACAAATTTATTTGGACTATATATTATCATGCTCATCTACTTCAATTATTCTTTTATAGAATATTTTTTATATCTAATTTAAATAAAAATTAAATTAAAAATTATTTTATAATGAGTAATAAATATTAAAAAAAAATTGAATCTTATTAATATAAAAGTATATTAAAAAAATATATGAAGCTCATAATAAGCCATACTTTAAGCTACTTGATTTAAATTTAAATATTATATAAAATAGATATATAATTTTCAAAATTAATAAAAAAAATTGATAAATAATTTTATTTCCAAATAAATACTAATAATGTAGAGAAAAACGATTAAAAATGAGAAAATATATAAATAGATGGGAGAGACTAATGTGAAATATATAAAAAAAAAATAAAAAATTAAGATGATATTTCCCCATCCGATAGAGGAAAAATAATGTAGGTTTTCTCAAAAAAATAAATAACTGTAAGTAGTAAAAAAAGTTCAGATAGACATACTAATATTAGAGAAGAGAGAGAGAGAGAGGGGAGAGGTAGAAGAGAGAGAGGTGAGAGGTAAAAGAGAGAGAGAGGGAGAAAGAGGAAGAGAAGGGTGGGACCGTATAGTAGCACCTATGGAAAGAAAAACAAAAAAGGGCAGCTGAGGCGTGGAGAAGGAAATTTGAGGATGTAAAGGATTTTTTTTTTTTTGGGGGGGGGGGGATCCGGCCGTTGGCCCCATCGGGGACTCGCCGCGCAGCTGCAAAGCCTTCCGGATCTTCTCGAGAGTTGCGACGTCCACCGCCTCTACTCACGGGCGAAACACCGCAGTTTTCTGGGAAAATCCACCTGAAGTTTCTACTTTTTTTGTTGATTTTGTTAGTATAAATTTTGGCATTAGAATGATAAGGAGCTTGTTTATACGTGATAAAGGTTGGAGTAGCTCACCGACTGTGAAGACGTTCACTAGTTTGCCGATGTTCGCGCCTCAAGTCGCCAACTGTTGATCCTCTGTAACATTTTTATTTTTCTTTGATATTTTTCATTAGCGACATTTGAGGCTTCAAATCGAATTGCTCAATGGTTGAGTGGTTGTTCCCTATAACCAGAAATATCATTAAAAAATACTATTAGGTAGATAGATGTATCATTTGGTAATGATAATAGGAGAAGAGATGGATCAAAGACACAGTTGAATGGAAATGGGAATGAATTAAATCGATTAGTGAAGGTCGGATTGAACAATTATTTAGGGGCTTTTTTACATATGAATGGTCATATTTGAGCAAAAGAAGCATGCTTATGATAGTGAGTATCAATGAAGTCCAACCCCTGGACAAAGTAGACAACCTCAACCTAAGTCTTGTTATTGAAGAAAAAGCATTATTTTTTACATCAGAGCTAAACGATATCCCATTCAAGGTGGGAGCAGAACAAAAAAGTAAGAAGCAAGATGGTTGGCATTTTTTTTTTCTGGTGCAATCTCAATGTAATGCCAAATCATGCATCTACTTAAGATTGAGTAGCTTGTCTTATGAGTGCAAAGCCTATATAATGTGGTGCTATAGGTACATTGTATTTGCAAAGGGTTGTAATTATCTCCATAGATAAATTGAATTCAAAATTCTCCACTTGCAACAGGTCATGAAACATCACTCTAGATAGGATATTGAAAGTTTTTGAATTTTTATTTATGAGTTTTGATTTTTTTTTTTGTTATTTGTGATTGGAGACAAACAAAATTTAGAACTAAATTAGGCAAACAGGAAATACAAATAATAGTAGTAGATAGAATCCCAAAATTTGATTTTAGGGAAGTATAACCCTAAATAATAAGCATTATTGAAGCAAAAATGATAATGATTTACCAATAGTCTAGTTAGTTATTCTTCTGGTACCATGTTTTAAGTAGCTTTAGGTTGGGTCAAATGTGTTTCAGAGAATGAGTAATCGTTGCAAATTCCAAAAAAGTTAGGCCAGCCTACTTAACTAATCAATTAGGTATTTAGGATACGAATTGGAATTTTGTGAGAGTATAAAAGTAATGAAAATATACAATAATAGAAATTAATAAAGTAAATAAATACATGAGATGATAATAAAGAAAATAATATCAGAATATAGGCGATGGTCACTGAAGTAGTCAAGGATATCACCCAATCTCATGAGATTATGAGTCTATTCCACCAAGCCTTATCAATGCGCTTGGATGTTTCCCAAATGTTGTAAGCAACCAAATAATATTTATATTTAGTTTTTCAATGTTTTATGAATAAACCAAGTTGAATAGACAACTCTCCCAATTTAAAATCAAAATAAATGAGGGAAGAAGCAGGGAGGGACACCACTTTTCTCGATTGACAATACTAACTTGGATGTTTCATGCTTTATATAACATACTTAGATATAAATGTAAACTCTAAGAAAGTAAATTACATCACATGAATTCCAGCATAACACTTTACAATAGCCAATACATGCAAATATGTGAAATATACAAAAAACATAAACTAATGCCATAATTATTTCTTTCATTTTGGCCTTTGCTCTTGTTTTTGTTCTCATAGTTTGAGATTCATATGATCTTGGCCAGCTAGTTTGATATAACACTTCTATGTATACATCATAAAAGACTCTTAAAGGAACTCGTACCCGACCCTGATCAAACTAGTACGAGAATGTGAATCTTGGAGAACTACGGAATTGTAATCAAATCAACAAATGCGCAGAGTTTTTCATTACTGTCAGCCCTGATAAACAGGGTTTAAATGCCTTGAAAAAAGAGAACATCAAAGTCTTCTGATATTAATTTTGAGAGAAATTTGTTTAACGAAGAAGAGCTGTTAACATGCTGTGGGAAAAGCAATTTTAAAAATTCAAAGAGACTGGAGAAGTCACTGGTGATAAGAACAAGAGAGGGGCACTGAAGCTTGATAGGGAAATGTCGCCTATCTCTGATAGTGGAATGCCTCTAATGTAAGAAGAAGAAAGCAAGAGATGAATAAGGAGGTAAAAATCTCATTCACAAGAGAGGGGCACTGAAGCTTGATAAGGGAATGCCGCCTATCTCCGATAGTGGAATATCTCTAATGTAAGAAGAAGAATACAAGAGATAAATAAGGAGAAAAAAAATCCTTCAATGTAAGAGAGGGGCACTGATTTTGGGTATGGAACATCACCTACAAAAAATAATGGAATATCTCAACTATAAGAAATTTTTAATGAGGGAGGAGAAAGAAAAGAAATGGCTGCAAAAAGTCTAACTTTTACATTAGAAGAGGGCCACTGATTTAAGTAGGGAAAGTCACTTACATAAAATAGTGGAATGCCTCGACTATAAGAAGATAGCTGGAGGAGAAGACAGTGGAAGAAGAAAAATTTTCCTTCTATACATAAGAGGATCACTGAATTTAAGGAAAGTCACATACAAAAAACAACGAAAGGCCCTAGAGCAAGAAGAAAAATAGGAAAGAAAGAACAGGTAAAGCTAAGAAAATTCTAACTTTTATACTAGAGCAGGGGCACCGATTTAAGCAGGGAAAGTCACATACACAAAATAGCGGAATGCCTCGACCGTAAGAAAGTCAGAGGGAGCAGAGAAGAATTAGCATTTTCCCCCCTAACTTAAGGGGAGTATTTATAGCATTTTTTGGAAGAGGATAAGCTTCAAGAATATTCTTGAATTTTTGTTGGATATTTTTGGAATTTTTTTGGAATTTTTTAAATTTTTTTTGGAATTAAAAAAAAATTAAAACCGTCAGCTCTAACCACGCGCTCCTTTGGGGTGCGCCAGTTCGTGCGCGGGGTGCAGGCCGTTACAGGTGGCGAGCGGCAGTCGACTGATTGACCGGTTGGTTTGACCGCCTACGCTTGTCTAGGCTCGATTTTTGGCCTAAATGGTCTAAATCGGACATTTTTGAGGTCTTGGACACATTTTTCGACATTCATGACTCAATTTTGACATTTGTGAAGCTCAACGAGGCCCCTATGATCAAATTTGAAAAAAATTTATAATTTTGAAATGCAAAATTTTTATGATTCGACCAAATGTAAAATATCAGAACAAGTATTTTTTGACTTATGGAGCTTCGATGTCCAAAAATAGGGGGCAACTGATATATCACTGAAAATTTATCTTGATCAAACACGAATCTAGAGGCAAAAATCAAGTTGAAAACTTCAAAAATTAAATCTGGGATCAACCGTACTCTGATTTCAACAAACTTACTATCGAACTGAGCGTCTTAGAAATATGAATCCAACGACACCAAATTCAACTCAACCAGAGACCAAATGTGTCTGAATAAAAAATCTGAAGAGTTGTTGGAAGGTTCAAACCACAATTTGGATTATCAAATGATTTCCAAACATTATATCGTTATAGTCGAATCAAGTGGCTTGACGAGATGAATCAAACGAGCGCAAGATTGTCGAATTCTAATATCATTAAGACCTTCAAATGTGTGATGAACAGTCCATGATTAAGGGGTTCAATATTGGCTGTCCATTCAAATCACTGTCAATTTACCCCCAATCTTTCTCTTATTTACTGGTCATGCCATCATCAGAAAACTATAAATAACACCTCATTTCTCTTAAGAGGGGACCCAAGAAAGAAGAAGAAGAGAAGAAGAAGAAGAGAAGGGAAGGAGGGAGGAAACTCCTCGACCACCACCGAGATTCTTCCCGACTTCCATGGGACGCCAAAATTCTACCTGACTTCCACGGGACATTGGAATTTTGCTCGACTTTCACGGACACTGGAATTCTACCCAACTTCCACATGAAGCCGGAGTTTCGCCGAACTTTCAAGTGACGCCGAAACTCCCCCCGATCTCTAAGTGAAAATAAAATTGTCTGATTTCCAAGTGGCTCTTGAATTTTGTCCAAATACCATCTAACACAAGAGTTCTCCCCGATTGCTGACTGATGTCAGACTTCTATCCGACACCGAATATCCGCTCGTCGCCAGATTTCCACCCGATCATGAACTACTACATGTTGTCAGATTTTTACTAGACATCTATCTAATGTTAAATTTCTATCCATTGCTGGACGTCTACCTGATGCTATCTTTCTGACCTCCGTCGTTAGACAACAGTTATTCCGACCTCTGTCGCTCACTGACTACGGTCCTTTCAACTTACGTCTCCCACCAATTACAGTCCTTCCAACCTCTGTCCCCTGCTGCCTACGGTCATCGACTATGGTCCTTCCAACTTACATCGCCCACCAATTACAGTCCTCTCGACCTCTATCCCCCGTCGCCTACGGTCCTTTTGGCTTACATCTCCCACTAATTATAGTCCTTCCGACCTTTGTCGCCCGCTGACTACAGTCCTTCTAGCTTATGCCACCCACCGACTGTAGTCCTTCCAACCTCTATCGCCTGCCGACTACGGTCCTTTCGACTTACATCGCCCACCGACTACAGTCCTTTCAACCAAACAAACACATCAAAAATTATTCTTTGCATTCCCACCATATAATGTACTATATAAGATATACATCAAGCTAAGGCCTTCCCCCAAAGAAGGGACTCATTTGTAATCAACTGTAAATACTAGTGGATATATTCATACTGGGCTAGGCCCCATGGGTTTTCCCCCTTTTTTAGGGGCTTTCCACATAAAAATTTTGGTGTCTCTAGTGAATGACACACCCTCTCTCTTTATATGTATGCATGTTGGATCTTCATACAATACTGAGATGCTAAATTTCATTTTTTTCTACCATCGTGAATACTCTAGGATGCAACAGTTTGTCGTCGTTTGTGGGAATGTGGTTCCCGATTGGGGACAATTTTTGCTCCAACCTTAAAAGGTCATTCAAGTCAACTTTCCGATATCAGCTATTTTTGCATCAAATTCATTGAAATTAAATATAGAATGGGGGCATCCTTGATTGCAGCAACATTCAACAAAGTTCCTCCAATGTTTCCAACATTTAAGATGATATTTTGAGAAAATATTTTCATAAAGTTTCTAGCAAATACAAATATTGCAATCTTTATACAGTACCTTGCTGGACTTCTACTCCTTGGGTAAGGTATTAATCTCAACCTTAAAAAGGCAGTAACGGTCAAAAGATAGACCATTCTTCACCTTTTACTTGGGATACACATGACATTCGCCCCCTCTGAATCAAGGAAAAATCAATCCTAGGGGGATTCGATTCGACCTCTTCCACACAGGTTAAAATCATCATGGAGGGCTCTAGCATACAACCTCGGATAGGTAATTCATCCTTAGTGGATTCTCTTGACATCTTCAATATAGGTTAACGTCATTGAGTAGTGCTTGACATACAATCTCGGATAGGTCATACATCCTTGGTGGATTCTCTCGACCTCTTCCACATAGGTTAACGTCATCGAGCAAAGTCTTTGACATGCAATCTTAGATAGATCATACATCCTTAATGGATTCTCTTGACCTCTTCCACACATGTTCATTTCATCGAGCAGTGCTCTGACATATAATCTTGGATAGGTCTTATATTCTTGATGAATTATCTCAAACTCTTTTATAAGGTCAAATCATCAAGCAATGATCTAAGTAAATAACATTCTCTCTATAAGGATTCCATAAAAATAAGTGGTTGATAAAATCATCACTCATATGAAGATCTTAGCAAGCTAAAAAGCCTCAAAAAAGTATATCATATAATATATAAAAATATGTATTAAAGATGCAATAACAATTCAACTTCCAACAACGGACAAGTTCTCAACTTTATATACAATATCAATGTAGTTATATAAATTCAAATTCAAATGTATATTTTTTCTCACTAGAAGTTAAAATGTACATTGACATCATCCATATACGTTACCATCATCAAGCAATAAGCAACTTTAAAATAGTCAAATATCTTTAGTGAATTTAAGTGACTTTCTTTCTACTATATATCAAACATCTCCTACAGCTTTTTATTTAAAGAAAGGACACAACCTAATCATCACCAGGCTTTCACTCGGTTAACAATGTTAATGTATTGCTAGAATACTAGCATAGCACACAGCTCTGACTCATTGACTTAGGGATATCTGATATTGGTACACTGTAGTATGGATGCACATTACCTTACAAAATGCCACTGGACACCTGCCATCATCGGCCCTTCGTCTGATATTTGTCGGCGGTCCTTTACTTCATATAAGGCATCATCAGCTTCTCGCTCAAACTATTGATAGCAGCACACTCTCTAACTCTCTCCTTCAGCTCTCCACTCATCTGTTGACTGACGATGGACTTCAGCTCAAACAACATCAAAAATTTCCTACCATTGTTGGGTTTCTACCTATTATGGGACTTTAGTCAGAATTCGATCTAAAGCTAAAATTCCTCCCATCTTTGGATTTCTGTCCGTTGCAGGACATTTGTTGGAATTCTACCCGACGTTAAATTTCCTCTCGTCATTGGAATTCAGCATGTTGTAGAACTTTCATTGAAATTTTACCTAACATTAAATTTCTCCCAACCACTAGATGTCTAGAAGGAGGAGGATAAGAATTCTACTCAGTGAGGGGCCTTAGACCTGAATAGGACTAGGGGAATGCCTCAATGTGAGGGAGAAAAGAAAAAGAAGAAGGAAACTTATACACACAGAGAGGGGCCCTAAATTTTAGTAGGGGATGCTGTCTACAAAAACTAGGGGAATGCCTCAACTTTAAGAAAGTTAGAACGAGGGAGGAGAAAGAAAATAAATGGCTCCAAAAATTCTAACTTCTATACACAAAGTGGAGCAATGAAGCATGATAGGGGAATGCCACCTATCTCTAACAGTGAAATGCCTCCAATGTAAGAAGAAGAAAGCAAGAGATGAATAAGGAGGAAAAAATCTCCTTCTTCATAAGAGAGGGACACTGAAGCTTGATAGGGGAATGTCGTCTATCTCTGATAGTGGAATGCCTCCAATGTAAGAATAAGAAAGCAAGAGATGAATAAGGAGGAAAAAATTTCCTTCACAAGAGAGGGCCACTGAAGCTTGATATCAAAATGTCGCATATCTCCAAGAAGAAGAATCTAAGAGATAAATAAGGAGAAAAAATATCCTTTTATGCAAGAGAGGGGAACTGATTTTGGGTATGGAAAGTCACCTAAGAAAAAAAATAGAATATCTCAACTATAAGAAAGTTTGAATGAGGGAGGAGAAAGAAAAGAAACGGCTGTAAAAAGTCCAACTTCTATATTAGAAGAGGGGCACTAATTTAAGTAGGAAAAGTCACCTACATAAAATAGCGGAATGCCTTAGCTATAAGAAGATAGCCAGAGGAGAAGATAGTGGAAGGAAAAAAATATCCTTTTATACAGAAAAGGATCACTAAATTTATGTAGGGAAAGTCACCTACGAAAAATAATGAAAAACCTCTAGAGTAAGAAGAAAAATAGGAGAGAAAGAACAAGAAAAGCTAAGAAAATTTCAACTTTTATACTAGAGGAGGGGCGCTGATTTAAGTAGGGAAAGTCACCTACATAAAATAATATAATTCGTCGATCGTAAGAAAGTTAGAGGGAGAAGAGAAGGAGCAGTTTTCTCCCTAAACTAAGGGGGTATTTATAACTTTTTTTAGAAAAGTATAAGCTTCAAGAGTATTTTAGAAATTTTCAAAATTTTTTGGAGTTTTTTAGAATTTTTTAAATTTTTTGAATTTTTTTTGGAATTTAAAAAAAAAATTTAAAAAATCGCAGGATCTAACTGCGCGCCCATTTGGGGCGCACCTATTCGTACATGGAGAGCAGGGCCGACCGGCTCTGCCGCTTATGCTTATCCGGGCAAAAGTTTTTGCGAGGACGGTCCAAATCAGACATTTTGAGGTCCCCGACACATTTTTCAATTTTCTGGTTTCAATTTTTATATTTTCAAAGCTCAACGAGGCCTTTATGATCAAGTTTGAGAAAATTTATAATTTTGAAATGTAAATGTTTTATGATTCGGCCAATGTAAAATATCGAAATGAGTATTTTCAGACTTCTGGAGCTTTGATATCCAAAAATAGGGGGACAACTGATATATCATTGAAAATTATCTTGATCGAACACAAATCTCGAGGCAAAAATCAAGTTGGAAACTTCAAAAATTAAATTTGGGATTATCTGTACTCCAATTTCAGCAAACTTATCATCGAACTGAGCGTCTCAGAAATATGAATCTAATGACACCAAATTCAACTCAATCCGAGCCAAAATATGTCTGAATTGAAGACCTGAACCATTGTTGGCAGATTAAAACCACAATTTGGATTATCAAGTGGTTTCCAAACATGACATGCTCATTTATCGAATCGAGCGGCTCGACGAGACAAATCAAATAAGCCCAAGATTACTAAATTCTAATATCATGAAGACCTTCAAATGTCTGATGAACAGTCCATAATCAAGGGGTTCAATATCGTACGTCTATTCAAATCACGCTCAATTTACCCCCAATATTTCTCTTATTTACTAGCCATGTCATCCTCAGAAAACTATAAATAACCCCTCATTTCTCTTAAGAGGGGACCCAAGCAAGAAGAAGAAGAGAAGAAGAAAAGAAGAGAAGAAGAAGAAGAGAAGGGAAGGAGGGAAGAAACTTATCATCGACTAACGTCGGGATTCTGCTCGACTTCCATGGTACGCCAGAATTCTTCCCGACTTCCACGGGACGTCGGACTTCTGCCTGACTTCCAGGGGACATCAGAATTCTACCCGACATCCATGGTATGCCGGAGTTCAGCCCAACTTTCAAGTGATGCCGAAACTCATACAGGAAATTTACTCATTACCGGTGGTTTATTCCAACGATTACTACTAGTTTTCCGGCAGTTTGGTAAAAAACTGGCGGCTTCACGACGGTTAAAAAACTGCCTAAAAAATGGCACCGGAAACCTTTTCCAACGGTTTATTTCACCGATAGTTTTTCGACGGTTAATACCACCGGTTAGCTTACGGCGATCTAAGCGATGGTGACCGCCAGTTTTATTACCATCGACGTACCTGTCGGTCAACCTCTGGCTAGCTATTTCTCCAAAGACATCAAAATTCTGTTTAATTTCTAAGTAAATCTAGAGTTTTGCCCGAATATCATCTTACGTCGGAGTTCTCCCCAGCTGCCGATTGACGTCGGACTTCTACCTGATGCCGGAACTCTGCTCATCGCCAGATTTCCACCTAACGTCGGACTTTTGCCCGTTGTCGTATTTTTGCCAGACATTTATCCGATGTTGGATTTCTTTCCATTTTTGGACATCTACCTAACACCATCCTTTTGACCTCCGTCAGTAAACAACAATCCTTCAGACCTTTATCGGCCGCTGATTACGGTCCTTATGACTAGGGATGTCAATTTTTGACCCGACCCAAAACCCAACCCGAACTCGACTAAAAAAAATTCGGGTTCGGGTCAACCCGTTTATGAAACGGGTTGGGTTTGGGTTCAATGATTTGATCCATTTCAAAAATTCGGTCATGTTCGGGTTGACCCGGGAACTCGAAAATGACCCGAAATTGGTCCTTTCCCAACTGCTTGGTTGCCCGATGCTTCAAGTAGCATCGCTTTGCTGTTTGGGAATCGTGACGCGTTCCAGGCTTCCAGCGCTCCATTGCCCCCTTTGGGTTCGCCGTTTGCGGTTCGAATGCCAGCGCGACAAGTTCTGCTTCAACTTCATCCTCGTTTAATTGCGTCACTTCACTTTGCCGCTCGCATGTCTTGGTGCCGCTGCCGCTGCTCGCTTGCTACGACTGCCGGTTGCCGCTTTGAGTTTAATTAACTAACTGGGTCGGGCCGTGTCAACCTGAAAATCCGCTCGGGTCGGGTCAGGGTTGAGATAACCGACCCGTTTACAAAAATGGGTCGGATTTGGGTTGACCTGTTTAGAACTGGGTCAACTCGGGTTCGACTCGATCCCGACTCATTGACATTAATTGACACCCCTAGTTCCGAATGACGTCGCCCACTGACTATGTTCCTTCTGACCTCTATTGCCCACCGACTACGATCCTTTTCGCTTACGTCGCCCACCGATTGCAGTCCTTCCGACCTCAGTCGCCCGCCGACTATAGTCCTTCTGGCTTACGTCGCCCACCGACTGTAGTCCTGCCAACCTCCGTCGCCCGCCGATTACGATCCTTCCTACTTACATCGCTCACCGACTACAGTCATTCCGACTAAACACACATCAACAGTGATTCTCTGTATTCTCACCATGTAATGAACTCTATATGATGTACATTAATCTAAGACCTTCTCCCAAAGAAGGTCCTCATTTGTAATCAACTTTAAATAATAGTGGATTCATTCATATTGGGCTAGGCCTCATGGTTTTTTCCCCTTTTTCAAGGGTTTTCCACGTAAAATTCTTGGTGTCTCTAGTGAATGATGCACCCTCTCTCTTTATCTGTATGCGTGCTGGATCTTTATTCAATGCTAAGACACTATACTTCATTTTTTTCTACCACCGCGAATACTCCAAGACGCAACAAAGGACATGCATCTTCATACTGATATTAACATTTATAATATTTTTTATGTGGATCTTGCAAGAAATATAAGATATTTCTTGATGTAAATTTATTATTAATGTGGAGCTTGCAAGCCATGCTAAATATACTAATATATTTTAAAAAATTTAGTACTAACTAGTGAAATATATTATTAATTAATTATATTATATTATGTTTTTAATAATTAATTAATGAAAATTTTATATTTTAATATTCTAAGATTTAAAATTTTTATTTTTATGATTAATTTTATTTTTATCATTTCAAGGATAAATTCATATTCATAGCGAATAAAAGTAACGATATCAAAAATACATTCTAAGTGTCAAAAAATACATTCTCAAATTTCTCCGTTGAAATTTTAAATTGTGATTATCGAATAAAAGAAAAGAAATGTTCTATTAAACTAGCTCTTTTTAATTATGAAGATTTAATAAAAAACCATCAAACATATCCCCTACTCTCCCCATTCATCTTATTCGCCTCTCATTATATCTATGTAATTTTTCTTTCATCTTCTCTTCAAATTTTAAATTGAATCGAGTATGAGGTCAATTCTTAAAACTTGAAGTTGAATTTATAATATCCAAGAGCTCTCGTTTATTCTCTATTGGACTTCTTATACAAAATATTATTTTAAGTTTATTATTTTGACAAATTTAAAACCTAATATAATATTTTTATTGATAAATAATTATTTTTTGTTATGTTTCAGTGATTTTGAATGATATTTCATGAACTTAATTGGTTTAATAATTTTGAAGCAATACAAGCCAAATTTTTTGGTCTCAAATTGAAATAAAAAATTTTGGATTGTTATGTATAAATATTATCTAAACTTAATTATTTTCAACAGTATAAAAATAGTTTTAGAAGCATAAAATCAATATATAAATTTTACTCATATTTAGAATTTATTTATTTGTATTATGTTGTTTTCTTTTAATTCTTCTTTAACCTCAATTTTATTTTAGCCATCACAATTTTATAACATGTTTTATGAATTTTGCTCTATGACTTTCCATCATTTTGGAAATATCAATCTTTCTTTATTTCATAATTTCTTTAACTCAATCGGATTTAATATTTTAAAATAATATTTGATTGTTGAAACACATATATCAATATATTTTGATAGAACCTAACAAAATAACAATTTATGCTTAAGCTCCCTCATAAGATTGTTAGCAATATTTTCAATATATTTTAATAGAGCCTAACAAAATAATAACTTATGCTTAAGCTCCCTCATAAGGTTGTTAGCAATATTTTTAACATTAAAGTCATGCTTTTTTTTTTAATTATATTATATTCAATATTTATATTTTTTGCATATTACTTCAATAATAATATAAGTCTTAATGATAAAATTTTAAATATTTTTATTAAAATTTTAGGTATGTTATAGATAGATTGCAATTTTTATCAAGAGCGTGCTATTCTTATAATAATTATATCATCTTTTCATTTATTGATATGCTTTATAATAAAGATACCTGTTTAACACCTGTAATAAGTACTTACCTGTATACGGTCTTATATTCTAGTTGCTTCTTGTACATCTATATATAACAATACTCTGTATCTTTATACATTGAATAAGATTTTAGTTTCATCCTGGCTCCAGTTTTCATGGTATCAGAGCCAGCTCCGTTTTCCTTTCTTCTTCTTCCTCGTAACTTCTCCTTCTTGACTCTACGTATCCGTCATCATGGAAGCATCCTTCACCTCTCAGACAACCGATCCGAAAGAAAATCAGCTGGATTCCAGCTGCGTCATTCCTACTTCTCTCAAATTTGTGATATCAAATATCAAAATCGTCGTGCCTACTCAACTATCCTTCGACAACTATGCGGTATGGCGCTCCCAAATACTCAAACTTCTGAATGCAAACGGGTTTTCTTCCTTTCTTCTTCCGTCTGCATCTCCTCCACCTAGGTTTACAGATCTTTCGGATGGCTCTCAAAAACCAAATCTAAAATACCAAGAATGGTGTCTAGTAGATCAAAATCTGGCTGCAGCGTTGTGTTCTACAATTTCACCAGTTCTCTTACCCTATGTTATTCATCTTGAATCAACATCGGCGATCTGGGCAACCATAGAGCGCCAACTTCAATCTTCAAATAGGTCGCGTGTCATTCAACTTCGCAATGAGCTTCACAATATTCAGATAAAAAATCAAATGATGGTCCAATATCTTACTCAAATCAAGAACATCGTTGATAACATCAATGCGGTTGGAGCAGTTCTTGATCAAGAAGACATAATACTGTACACATTGAACGGTCTTCCATCTTCTTACAACGCGTTCAAGACCTCCATTCGTACTATGCTTCATCCGATTGATCTGGACAACCTATACTCGTTGCTGATTAGCGAAGAAATAAATTTGCAAGCCAATTCGATACAACAAGTTACCATCACTGAATCATCGACTGCTCTCTATACCCAGCATGGTCGGGGCCGACGAAGTCGTGGACGTTCTTACTCTCAAAATTCAAGAACGAATAATGCCTCCAGCATACAATGTCAGATTTCTAATAAAAAGGGTCATTCGACTAACAATTGTTGGCACAGATCCAATCTGACGATCAATCCTCCAGAAAATCAAACCAATAACTCCAGAACTCTGGTGGCAACGACGGACCCAGGAAATCAAGATTAGTACTTGGATTCGGGTGCGTCAGCACATCTTACCAATTCACTGGACAATTTGTCTCAAGTAAGCTCATATACTAGCAATGACAATATTGTTGTAGGTGATGGCAAATCTCTATCCATTGCTCACTCCGGCAATGGAATTCTGCCCACACCTAATCGTAAGCTCGCTCTTAACTCTCTTTTACATGTTCTGCATTTATCACATAATCTGTTATCAATTTCAAATCTAACCAGAGACAACAATGTCTTTGTATATTTTGATTCTAACGGTTTTATGATTAAGGATTTGAGGACAAATCAACATCTTATGTCGGGACCAAGTAGACGTGGATTATACTCGATTCGATCTGCAGGTTCTCCGGCTGCTATCAAGGCTCTCACTGCTAACTAGCAAGCTTCATCCATTTGGCATCAACGACTCGGGCATCCACATAGCCAAATACTTCATATGATTTTTTATTCCAATAAATTCTTGAATATACACAAGAACTTTTTTTTTTTGTGTAAAATGTAAGGCCGCTAAAGGCCACAAACTACCATTTATGACACATACTGAAAAATCTCGCTTTCCTTTACAAATTATTCACTCTGATGTTTGGGGGCCATCCCCTGTGCCATCTCATCAAGGTTTTTCATATTATGTTGTCTTTATAGATGATTTCTCTAAATTTACTTTGGTATTTCAGATGCGTAACAGATCAGATGTTTTCTCTATCTTTTGCACTTTTAAATGCTTTGTTGAGAAACAAACGAATTGTCAGATTAAATGCTTACGGTCCGATGGTGGTAAAGAATATATCAACTCTAACTTTAGCAGTTTTCTTACGCAGCACGGCATTCAACAACAAACTTCTTGCCCATATACGCCAGAACAGAATGGGTCAGCAGAAAGAAAACATAGGCACTTGATTGAGACAACCCATACTCTGCTTCACAGCGCATCTCTTCCGTACCCCTTTTGGCCAGATGCGGTTCTCACAGCGTCATATCTGATCAATCGTTTACCCTCATGCACAAACAATCTCACATCTCCCATCCATATGCTTTTTAACAAACAACCTGATTACAAGTTTCTCAAAGTCTATGGATGTGCCTGTTTTCCATGGATTCCACCGGTTCAACGACACAAACTGGAACCACATTCTAGATCTTGTGTATTCGTAGGATATTCGTCCATCTCTAAGGGATATAAATGTTTTGATCCAATCACTAACAAAGTTTTTATTTCTCGTCACGTTGTTTTTGACGAAATCACATTTTTGTTTAAACAAATAAACTCAAACTCTACACAATCTGTTTCTCAGTTTATTCCACCTGCACTTCTAGTGCCTAATCCTCAACGTCTCCCTCCCAACAACAACAGGTCAATACAAACCATTTCACGGGTTAACAACACTCAGACTTCTACTCGGAATAACACCACTCAGCCTGCTACTTAGTCGTTCTCATCCAATTCTATCTCTCCTTTGTCAGTAACTGATGTGTCTACTGATACAACCAAAGCTAGCCATCAGGCTAATCCAAAGATGGCATCCAAACATCACATGACAACTAGAACAAAAATTGGTAATCTCAAACCTATTCAAAGACTGAATCTGTTTCATATGCAGGTCAAGCCTAATAACAAACATTCAGTGGATCCGACAACATATCAAGAAGCCAAAATCATCACTGGAGGAAAGCAATGGCGAAAGAATTCTACGCACTACAAAAATAGGGCACATGGGACCTAGTACCATCTCCCGTAAACACACCCATACTCGGCAGTCGATGGACTTTTCGAACCAAATATCACTCAGATGGTACAGTAGCCCCCTTCAAAGAACAACTGGTAGCACAAGGAAATAACCAACAATATGGCATCAACTACCTTGAAACTTTCAGCCCTGTAGCTAAGTTTCCTACTATTCGCACTTTTCTTACTATTGCTATTAATAACAACTGGCCTGTACATCAGTTTGATATTACTAATGCTTTTTTACACGGCACTCTTGATGAAACCATATTTATGAGACATCTTGATAAAACCATATTTATGAGACAACCAAAAGGATTTGAAGATAATACTAGGCCCAATCATGTTTGCAAACTTCAGAAAGCTATATATGGTCTTAAGCAGGCACCACGTTAGTGGTTTAACACGTTGTCTGGTTTCCTATGTTCCATTGGGTTTTATCCTGGCAAAGCTGATTCATCGTTATTTATATTTAACAAAAACAAAAGTCAATTATACACTGTTATCTATGTAGATTATATATTATTGACAGGTAATAATCCGCAAATGATTGCCACAATCACTGCTCTTCTTCATCAGAAATTCGATATGAAACACTTAGGATTAGCAAACAGCTTTCTGGGAATTCAGATCACCATGGCTCAAAACAAGATGTTTCTTTCTCAACACAAGTATGCAGCTTCTATACTTAACATGGCCGGTATGACCATGTGCAAAGATCTGGCTAACCCGTCCTGTGCCAAAATTCCTGAGCAAATTCCAACTGAAGTTCCGGTATCTGATTTCATCTGTACAAAAAAATCGTTGGATATTTACAATATCTAACGATAACACAACCGGATATATCATTTGCGGTCAACCTACTATGTCAATATATGCATAATCATACCTCATTACAATTTTATTTACTTTATCGTGTTTTACGCTACATTCACGGCACAATTTCGTTTGGTTTGCCTATATCTCAGGGTCCAATAGAGCTGCAATCATTTTCAGATGCGGATTGGGCTGGAGACAAAGAAACTAGACGGTCCACTTCTGGTTACTATACATTCTTCGGAAACACCCTTATCTCGTGGACTGTCAAGAAACAAAATACAGTAGCAAGATCATCTACCGAAGCAGAATATAGAGCCATTGCTACTGCCGTGTCAGATGTTATTTGGCTTAGGAGGTTGCTTCTTGACTTCAACATAAATCTCAAGGCACCAACCACTCTACATTGCGATAACACATCGGCTATTGCCCTTGCTAACAATCCGGTGTTTCAAGCAAGAACTAAACACATCGAAATTGATCATCACTTCATTAGGGATCACATCCAATCAAAAGTAGTCAACATATTTCCAATCTCTACCAAAGACCAGTTAGCAGATATCTTCACTAAACAGTTGTCGACTCCTCGATACCATCTTCTTCGTCACAAGCTTATTGTACAGCCTAGTCCATTAACTTGAGGGGGTGTAATAAAGATACCTGTTTAACACATGAAATAAGTACTTACCTGTATACGGTCTTATATTCTAGTTGCTTCCTGTACATCTATATATAACAATACTCTGTATCTTTATACATTGAATAAGATTTTAGTTTCATCCTGGCTCCAGTTTTCACTTTATATAAATAAAATTAATATTTTTTATTATCTTTGCTTTATGATTAGATATTGAATTTCATATCTTCTAAATAAACATATTACAAAAGAAAAAAAAAAGTCATGAGAATTCGACTAAATTTCTATTATGATTAATATTAAAGTCTTTAAATGTTTTTTGAGATTGATGCAATATAAATTATTTATATATTACACTCATGTAAAAGTACATCTAATTTCATTAAAATCAATTATAATTATTATTTTTTAGAATATTCTAAAACAAAGCTTTCACCATATTATCAAAATTGTATTAATACAATACTTATTATTATTATTTTATTAAAATCTTAAACACATTTGTTTTTAAATATAGGAATATAATTTTTATTACAATTACTTGTAATGTTAAAATTTATTATATATATATTATATAATCTTTATAAAAAATTAAATAATATTTATAATTTTATAGTATAACTTAATTATTAAATTTTATCGTGCAATTATACTAGTTATTACAAAACACAAAAGGTATTGGATGAATAATATTTTTTGTGAGGGGACAAAGCATTTAGCAGGCCAAAGTAGGCGTCTAAATCAAGATTTTATAACTTCATTTCAACCCTGAGATGAACGCTTTATTTCACAAATTTAATATAGCTGAAGTATAAGAATTAAAAAAATATAAAATATATTTAAAATCTTATGATATAATTTTAAATTTATATATATATTATATACATATATATATATATATATTATATCATATATATATATATATATATATATACTTATATATATACTATATATACATATATATATATATATAATAGGGCAAATTTTAGAAATGAGCATGCTTTAAAATGTCATTAAATAAGAGGAGCATAAATAGAAAAACTTTAAAAAAAGAGTAAATTCGCAGAAATAATTTGGCAATAGTCCTAAATACGAACAAATGATTCAGAAATTATTTTTAAAACTAATTATTTTAAAATTTAAATAATCATGATATTTTAAAACAATAGTTTTAATTTTTTTAGAGTAAGAAATTTATATTACATATTTTTAACTTTTTTATATAATATTTTTAAAGATTATTTTATTTATATTATATAAATATTAATTAAATTTTTTTTTGAATATAAAAAAATATTTACATCTCTCCCTTCCCAAAATAATTATTTAAATATTAAATATATATTCATTTGATTGTTATTTAATTATTTAAAAAAATTAAATATTTGTTTTGATTATTTAAAATATATATCGTTATATGTACTTTTTCCTCTCTCTCTTCCCTGCCACTTTCCCTCTCTTTCTCTATCCCCATCCTGTCCCTCCTCTC
>NW_021318792.1:0-3569 GCF_001605985.2 Dendrobium catenatum | reverse complement strand
ATGAAGAAGAATAGAAAGAGACACATAATACATAATGCAGTTTGTTATTCCATAAAAAAACTTACAAATAACTTCTTACACAATAATCATATTAAACCAATAACAAAAGGAGAAGCATAAGCAATCCAATCATGAAGAAGGATGGCCCCACACAAATTAAAAAAAGCATACAAACAGTAAGTACTATGGCATAATATATAGCTCACTCACAATTATATAAAGAAGCACACCCTCACTGTGATACAAACGACACCACGATAACTTAACAATCCTTAATAAAACTCCACAATAACATATGAATTAATTAGAGATATGTTTGTAAACATAGGGTTGTTTCCTATATCGAAAATGATGCTCGTCACCGTAGACATATACTTGTGGAATGTGTTGAATTAAGTCCCAATAAATACCTCCTTTTAGGCATCCTTGAACAACCTTTTTATTGCACCTCAAGTGAAGGTGGAATTCATCATTAGAATCATTTTGCAACCCCCACTGTTGAAGAAGCTTCAATAGCCACTCTGGAAGGCTCTCGATTGCAAAATTAGTGAAAGACAATTCCTGCAATGAATCAAGCTTCTCCACGCAAGACAAAGCTTCCCATTCTTCAACATATGTTTCATTAACATACAATTTCTTTAATTTAGGAGCGCAGCAAATCTTTTCCAAATTTTTACAATCACTTAAGCTTAGTTCCTCAATTTCAGCAGGAAGATTGTCATCTAATTTCAGGCTTCTAGCACCATCTATCTCGAGAAACTTCACCTTAGAGTATTTTAAACCTTTTGGTAGTCGTTTCAGCAACGGGCAATAACTGATTGTTAGCTTCTTTAAACATGGTAGAACCTTGAGTTTTGGATTTGCATTTTGCTCAACTTGTAAGCCAAAAGACCATTCTTCCAACTCAGGAAAATGAGAGATTTGAAGCTTTTCAAGATAGGGGAAAGCAAATCCAGTCAAATTGATGTCACCACCAAAAAATTCAGGTCCAATTTTCTTCACTTTAGTCACATAGTACATACGAAGATCTTTAAGTTCTGGCAGTTGACCTAATGACGGGAGCTGAGTGCATGAGTTTATGCCATTTAATACCAATTTAGTCAAATTTGGAACACAAATTTCAAAAGGTGACGAGACCATCCAATTGGGGAAACGAAGACCGAAGAAGCCTGATATTGTGAAATCTTCTAAACTTTGTGGAGGTATTATCTTGTCGAACAGCTCTTCTACTGCCAGTTCTTGTTCCTCGCTGGGATTTGAGCTCTCCATGGAAAACTTCAACGTTAAAGTACAAAGGTTAGATAATTCTTTAAGAATTATGGTTTCACTTTGAGGTCTATTTAAGTTGACAATTTTGAGTATTCTTATATGCTTCAAAGAATTCAACTTTTCTAATTTGCTGCTAGAGTCATTGTTGGCCACCACAAAGCCACTCAGATAATTAAGTTGTTGCAGATTTTCTATTCCTTTTGGTATGGAACTAATAGGAGTTTCATCAATATCAAGGCATCTTAGATTGTGTAATGCAGTGATTCCACTAGGAAGTTGCCTCAATTTTCTACAATAACTTATTTTCAAAAACTGTAAGTTTATTAATTGCTCTACGGATTCTGGTATTGCCCTTATATGTGTAACATTCAAATTAAGATACCTCAAATGCACTAGCTTTCCTATAGAGTCAGGAAGTATTTGAATCTGTGTATTAGAAATGTCCAAGATACGTAGATGTGAAAGCTGCCTCAATCTTTCATCATCCAACAATAGATCAGAATATGAAGCAAGCAATGTTCTCAAGGCTCCCTTATCTGCAACATAATTGAGTATTTCAATTGTTGTTTCTTGACGTACAACTGATAGACGACGAAGCTTGATAGATGTGGTAGAGTTCTTCACATTCAATGCTCCAAAAGAAGTTTCATCTTTACATAAAAATATGGCTAAGGATCTGATAACGTCATGCATTTGGCACTTACCATAATCATTTTTTGGAAGCAAAAGATTTCGATTTAGCAACTCATTGAAGCATTCTTCTGCTAAATTTTCAGTTAATGAATCTCGTTGTTTTGTTATGAATCCTTCAGCTACCCAAAGCTGAGCAAACTCATGCAGATCTAACCAGGCATCCTCAGGATATAAAGAGAAGTATAGAAAACACTGCTTCAAATATGAAGGTAGATCTTCAAAACTAAGGTACAGAGCACCGCTAAGCTCCCTAGGAAGGTTGTAAATGGACCATGCATTATCATTAAGAAAAAATTTCCATGCTTTCTTAGTGCGAGGTTTACTTGAAAGAACACCAGCAATGGCTTTGATTGCAAGAGGAAGGCCTCTACATCTTTTTACTATCTCAAGTCCTAGCTCCTTTAAACCATTCTCTAGCTCCTCTTGACCCTGTGAGAAAAGCCTCCTACGTAGCATATCCCAACTGCTCTCTGGAGAAAGATGTGCCACTGGATGAATGTATGCTGCCTTCATATCCATAGCAACATTTTCATATCTAGATGTAATTAAGACTCTGACAGTATTGTTCGAGTTATACAATGGGACCCTAAGCAAATCAACCCACACATCTGCCAACCACACATCATCCAAAACAAGAAAAAGGCTATGGCCTAAAGAAATAGAATTACTAAGAATGGTTTGTAGCTCTGATTTAGTATTAGCATCTCCGTAGCTCCCCTTTACCCCTCTTATTACTTGCTTCAACAACTCAATTTCTGAGTAAGTCTGTGAAACACAAACCCATACAGGTTCTAAATTGAAAAAAGTCTTAATTTTGGGATGGTTAAAAATTTTTTGAGCCAGAGTCGTCTTCCCTATCCCACCCATGCCCGTAACTGCAAAAAGAAGGCATTTTTCATCAACCTTCTCCCCAATAAAATGTTCAACCAAATTATTTGCTGCAACCTCGACCTCTCTTCCCACAGCAAAAGGATCAACCATGGAAGAAGTTTGACGAGAATCAACTACAGTAATTTCTGGGGTTTCTGATATTGTGGATTTCTCTAGTTTAAAATGTTTTCTACCTTCATATATCTTATTTAGTCTATTATTAATTTCCTCAATTCTGTTTCCGATCTCATGACGCAAAGGAACACTAGTGAAACAGGAGAAGGCAGATGAGAAATCGCAACATACTGAAGAAGTTCTAGATTCAGGATTGTGATCAGCGAGCAGTTGAGCTCCCTCAATTCTACAGAGGTCAATGATATCCTCGGCATCATACATCACATCCTTAAGCTCAGAAAGCCAGAGTTCGGTGGATGACTCACCAAACTTTTTCTTTTCAGCATCTTTCAGTAGGCATTGGATGCTTCTCATCCGACGACGTAGCTCTTGAAGCTCCTCCTTCACACCTAGCACTTTGATCACCTCTTCATAGACAAAATCAGCGAGCAAAGTGGAGAACTTACTCATAAAAGCATCCAAGATCATCGCCATGTTGAGCTTGCTGAAGGAGATTGCTGAATAAGGAGAGTAGCTTAGCTTAGCTTAGCTTAGCTTGCTGGATGTTTAAGGAGGCTGGTAAATTTAAAGGAAGATAGATGGAGACGGGCAAGGAAATGAAC
>NW_021318791.1:92622-102113 GCF_001605985.2 Dendrobium catenatum | reverse complement strand
CACCGTTATGAAAGTTTATCTTTGTCTCCCGGGGTGAAATACTCTTTCTAACGAGTTGATTCGACTTTAGAATTAGAGCTCAACCTTAATCTTAAAATCCCCAAAGAAGACTAATATTTTTAAAATATGTTTTCAAAATTCCACCAACATTAGGTTGACTTTTTGGGAAAGTATGTAGTGGTTGAGTTTGTAAACTACAAAAATTAATGCCAGATAATGCTTCTCAATAGTAGAATAATGTATCTCAGCTCTAATCAAACCTCCGACTGATATAGTATAGTGCATTCTCCTTACCTTCTTCATTATGCTGGGCTAATAATGCTCTGAGGGACTCTTCTAATGTTATCGTGTATAGTATAAGAGGCATCCCTAGAATTGGTGCTGTAAGGATAGGCATGTTCAACAAGTATATCTTGATGGTATCAAACACTTCCTAACACTCTACGTCCCATTTAAAGTAAACATCCCTCTTCATCAATTTTGAAAATAGCTAGCACCTACTCTACCAATTCGATATGAATTTTCAAATAAAAGTTAATTGTCCTTATAAGGCGTGAATTTGTCAAAGGTTCTTTGGAGGGAGCAACTCCATAATCGCCTTGATTTTGTTGGGGTTGATCTCAATTCCTCAAAGATGGATGATATACCCCCAGAAATTTTTCCGAGAAGACCCCATATACACACTTGAAGGGGTTCATCTTCAGCTCAAATTTTCTTATCCTCTCGAACATTGTCCTCGGGTCATGAAGGTGATCTTTTCAGTCCATTCTTTTGACGACCAGGTCATCTACATAAAATTTGACCTTTTGATGAGTCATCTCATCAAATATGTGCATCATAGCCTGTTGATATATGGCACCAGCATTCTTCAATCGAAGGACATTACCGTATAACAAAATATGATGATATATGTTCTGAATCATGTATATTTTTCATCTTCATGCACCGTTTTGATTTGGTTGTAGCCTGACGATCCATCCATGAATGAGAACATATCGTAGTTGGATATGTTGTTAACTAGAAGTTCTGATACTGGGAGCAAAAAGTCATCTTTTGGATATGCCTTTTTAAGTTCCTTAAAGTCAATGTAGAGATAGATCTAGCCATTCTTCTTTTCTACAAGAATAATGTTGGTTATATAATTGGCATACTTTTCTTCACGAATAAAGCTTGCATATATGAGCTTCTTTGTCTATGCAATCACCTATTCTTCAGTCTCATATCTCATTCTCATTAGAGCTTATTTGACGGGTATTGCATTTGGTTTAATGGTTAATCTATGAACTACGACGTCCGAGGATAAATTGGGCATCTCAACGTATGTCTAGATAAAATAATCCCTAAATTCACAGAGAAGCTTCTTTATTTATTCAACATGCTCTTTGAAGAAAAGAGCACTAATGATGGTTAGGTGAGGGTCTTCTGCAGTCCCCAAATTGACTTCTTTCAACTCATCTATAATGACTGCTTGTCCACCATCTTCTAGCTCTTCTGGTGCGGGCTTGGCTTCTATGATCTGGTTATTTGGAAGATTAACTTCGAATACCTCTTCTTCACCATCATTATCATATTCAACTTTCCTATGTGTAATTGCTTGACAGATCTCCTTTCAGGGGTATTTTCGCACGATAAATTTGAGACCTCTTTTTGTAAAAATATCCTTCTTTCATAATAAGTGAGAATTTTTTCGATACCATATGCTCAAGTAGAAATGAACTTGTTGTTTGGAGGAATGAGTATTATCTCTCTTTCATAATATTCTTTTGATATTTATGGTATTATACTTGGGAAACCTTATAGGTATTAATTCCCTGGAATCGACAAGCATACAAAACCAGTCACAATTCCCTTCTTTTTTTAGCTTTCCTAGTGAATAAAATAGGCTTGTTGTCCCACCCCTTTTTCTTGGCAGAGGTATGTAAAATGTTACGAGCTCTATGACATTATGCACCTCTCACATAATGATTTCTTTGAGGTGTTGTAGAGAAATACACATAACTATGAGCATGCTATCTAAGAGTGATAGGCTACCTATTCTTCTAGATAATATTTCATGCACAATGTTCGTGTATATAGAGTCATAGTCATAATCATCATTTGAATATTCGACCTCCCTTCTACCTTTGGTTGTTGACCGGCATACCCTCCAGGATTTGGAAGAGGTGACATCACCTTCATCTACATCACTCCCTAGATGAGGCACATGTTTCCTTTCTTTAGGAATGGTCAGTGCTTTGGGAAGAGTCTATGTTGTCTTCTTTCTCCCCACCTACTTTTTCTCACCTTCTTATTTAGGCGCTTTGTAATCTCTGGATTCAATGTACGGGCCCCAAGAGAACTCGATGACTTCAACTTCTTTAGAATGAAGTATTGGCATTTTCATAGATTGTTACTTCATGAACTGCAAAGGGATGGTTTTCACAAAAGATTCTAAATTCTTCTCCATCCCTGAGGTACTTCATGCATTGATGTAGTGTTGATGGGATGATGCCATGCTCATGCAACCATGGGTAACCCAAAAGCGCCTTAAGGAGGTGTCTACATCAATCACATGGAAATTGACATCTGTATGAAATTCTCCAAATGTGAGGGAGAGCATAAATGATCCCAGGGTCTTCTACCCCTTTTCAATGAAGCCATTTACCAATAACTTCTCTTATCCAAGATATTGCACATTGATGCATAATGATCTCAATGCCTTTAAGCTTATGAGATTTATGGAGGAACCGAGATTGATCAAAATTCAACTGATCATCACATCGTTGCTCTCTACCATAACATGTGGAGGGTGGTTGTGATCTACCATTCCAAGCATCATATCAACCTCGGCAAAGTGATTATTTTCTCATTTTAAGATTATAACGCATCTATCATATTGCATTCAGCAAAATATGCCTTGTATCTTTTAGGATCTATGAGAGCTTGAATCAAAGTCTCCTAGAGGTTTTTAGACATCACGAAGGCATCATATATACTGAGTTGTGCTGGGATTTTTTTCAAGTGAGATAAGATGTTATAATCTATCCCCTTAGTTGAAGCATCTTTCTTTTTAGAGTCTTCAGGGATAATATCTTCATTGATAACAATGTTCTTCCCCCTGTCTTTATTAAAGACCACTTTCTTTGAAAGAGGTGGAAGCACCTTATCACTTCTCAATTGCATCTGGGCCACCTCGTCTGATTCGGACTTATTTAATGAAGTATTCTCTTCGGAGTAGGCCAATGTTGTGTCTGAAGATTCACCTATAGACTCAGAATCGTCCTTCAGTTTCACCTGCACCATTTGTGATGCTATGTTGGGATCTGATTCATCTTCATTTGGAAAATACAAATCCTCTTCTAAACTATAATTCATTGATGAAACCATCATACAGGATTCAAGGGCCGCTTCTTTGGCATATTCCTCCCTTTCTAATATCTTTGATGTCATCTGGATGACTTGGCATGTCTCTATAAGAAGCAATTCTTTTTCAGCATCTTCTTCCTTTATATCTATTTTAAGCTCCTTCATGAAGTCACCATGCTTAATAAGCCTTATAGCAATCTTGTCATATTCACACAAACTATCAATGGCCTTTTGAGTTGTTATTTTCTTCTCCATAGACTTCTTCGATTTTGCTTTCTTTTTGGAAGACTTTGACTTTACCTTACCATACTTGGATGAGCTAACTTAGCTGGGTTGTCATTTGGAGGTGGATGCATGTGGGTCAAGTAACCATTTTAAATTTAGCACTAGCACAAGCGGAGACTTTCACTTGACACCTGGAACTCTTAACTGTTTCAGCATTTTGGTTGTCTTTTTGGAGACCACAGTTTCCCAATGCTCTTTTTGAATAGTTTTCTGTTATTATTTATTTAGGCGGCATACGAAAGAGGATTTGAACACCTGGGTGGATTCTTTTTTTGCATAAATTAGCATGTTATCTGATAAAGTTAAATCTCTCATTTTGTATTTTTTCTTTAGTCAATCTTTGTAGACATAAAAATCTTTAATTAGATGACTAATTACTTGATGATACAGGCAGTAATTTGCGTTGTTACTATTTTAAAACTCTTCAAGTCTTTTTCACTCTGGCAATTTGAGACTGGCCTTAAGTTATTGTCGAAATAGTTTGGCGACACTTTTCCTTTTGAGTGAATATTCTTTATTTATTTTCTCCTTGAGGGATGGGAATGTTCTATCACCTGCTCCTATTACTTATTTCATATACTCTCCTCCACCAAGAAAGGTTCGAGGTTTATGATTGCCACCAAGCACCAATTTTGGGTGATGATTAGGATTATAAGCCTATTTTTGCTTATCCTCATACTGCATTAGCTGCTTCCCCATATCTATATTATATACTACCAAATTCTCCTTTATCCTCATCATATGCTACCTATTTTATATTATCAATTATGGAAGGGAATGTGGAATAAGCTTGACTCTTCCTAGTGTTAGGTGCTTCAGCCTTTTTTGGCTTATCAGGGAGGCTTTTAGATTTTGTCAAGTTTAACTTTTTCAAATTTCGCCATCATGTCCAGCAGATCTTGGAAGGTAATGATTGAAGCCATGCATAAGAAATGTTATATTTATCATCAATAGTCCCCATTAGTAAATAAACTGCATGCTCTTCTCCCAGCTACTATTCGCACTTCATGCTGAGATTGCGCTAGCGGGTTATACATTTTGTCACTAACTCATCCTTCCTTTTATCTAGGGCGGGATCAATAATGGAAGTCTTCTCTGTAGTAGCGAATCTCTTTACAAATAGAGCCTCTAATTCTGTAAAATTCTTTAAAGAATTATTAGGTAGCTCAACGTACCATTCAAAAGTAGTTCCCATCAGGCTGCTGACAAATTGCCAAAATAATAAGGCATTATTGCCTCCCGTATTTCTGCATGTAGCTTTAAACTATGTCAAGTGCCGCCTAGGATTATTATTGTCATTGAAGGTGTTGAACTTCAATATAGAATATCCCTTTGAGCATAGCACCTGGTCGTACTCTATCGGGTACGGGTGACATTTTCCCACCAACTTTTCTTCCTGTTCAGCAGCTATGATGGCTTTAATCTTCTTGCTAATTAAGTTTTCTAGTTATGCAATCATTATAGGCTCGAAGGCACTCACCACAATTTATGGAGTACGCTAACGGGTATTATCATTGTCTTCATTACCGCATTTAGGCAGACCATTCACTCCTAAGGTCAAGGGCGCTTGGGGATTTGGCAGATTTGCTGGAGCACTGCTCGCAGCTTGATTGACAGGCTAAGCTAGCATAAGGCTTATAGAAGTGTCCTTCTACATCATCTAAGTCATCATCTCTGTCTTTTTTTCATTTAACTAAGAGATTTCTTTATCATTTGCCCACATTTGTTTCCTCACTTTCATTTTCATCTTTATAAGAGTGAGGGTTTTAGCAGCAAAGGGATTTTCCTGAACTTCTTCTTCTCCTTCTTCTGAGGAGCGAGCACTTCGGTTAGCGATAGATTCAACCCTATAGCGACGTCAGCGAATATTCCCATATGGTGGCGATTATTGATCGACTTCATCATCGCCATCATCATTGTCAATGAGGCTAGCCATATAAATTACCCAAATTTTCATAGTGTCCTCCTCATCATGTTCTTCCTCTTCTCTTTCCTCTAACACCCGTATTTCTTAGCAACATCACAACTAGATTTTTGGTTCCTGATTTGGAATTAGTGTTTCTTTGATCCGCAGACTACGGTCGAAATGGGCTTCCCCTCTAGCTTGGGAAGGGGAATGATAGGATCCCCTGGAGGATTCTCTAGGGTGTCGACTATCATTGTGGTTATCATTATGGGCCTTCTTTTGGACCCATATCTGACAATTTTAATTGGCGGGGGGGGGGGATCTCCGGGAAATTATTCCAAATGTCATGCTTGAAGTTTCTCTTTCTTTGATCATCTTCTCTTTTCAAGGCTTTAGTATATATACTTGATTTCCTTTTCGTTGGGCCCTTTCGGCGGCGAATTATTAGATATAAGGTCTAAGTATCACGCTCCAATATGCTTTCCACGAAACAGGATGACATTGTCCCTTATTTTCAGTATCACAATAGATGATAGCCTCTCACTCGGAGGGGATCTTCTAGCCTCAAAAACTAGTGGCCTCAAGAATTTCTTTTTCATTAGCCCTCTTTCTTTAGCTGTCTTCAGAACTTGATGTACTCAGTTGGACAGGCGTTCAGGCTCTCTCATCTTCCGAGGGATTGGAGCTCCAGGTTGACTTTCCCAAAATGATTGCTAGAGCTCACTAGAGGAGCTATTTCTTTATACCCACTTTAGATTAGAAAATCTATTTTGAGTAGGGATATCAGGCTTTGGCTCTTATGCTGGTAAGTTTGAAGGATGGACTAGTACTAGTTGACGTTGAGCACATAGCTCCACATTTTAAAAATGTTAGCCAATATTTATTTGCTTGCTACTATAGCCTATGAATGACTAGCAAGATATGGAAAGAGAAACCAGTCCCTAGTGGAGTTGCCAGAATTTTGTTGGCTCCAAAAATTTGGCCTTAGCCTCCCCTGTTGCTTTTGAGGAGTTTTAACAAATTAAGTTCTAGAGTAAATTTTGGGAAGGCAGATTGGGATTTTAGATAAGACACTAGCTAGAGATTTCGCCCTCATTTTGCATGGACTTTATAATAAGAGTTCTTGTTTACTATAGGCATAAGACCCTATAATTAATTACCCCTCGCGATCACGAGAGAGAACTTTTGATTAAGTCTAGTTGTTGAATGAATATATCATATCAATATACATGTCGTATTTAACGTATAGTAACAGCATGGATTTTGGTTTGGATGTTTAGAAATTTGGGTTGAGATATTTGAGAAGTTTGGTATTTAAAATTAAAAATTTCACTATCTTGCACTTAAAGCAGAGGGTAGGGGGAATGATGATGAGCTTGATCAAGATCCCATAGTTTCGTCATCCCGGGTCTTCGTGGTCCCAATTGTACTTAGTTAAAGGAGATAGTCGACCCAACCTAAAAAAAAAAAGATCATTGTCAATAGCCATGGATTGTGTCGTCCAAGGGTACATTATGGACCTGGGGTGGATGTTTGTCTAAGGAGACAAATTTGAATCCACCTTAAATGAAAGAGGGCATTATGCCCTATCCATTATTTCCTATTTATTAGGGTTTGACGTCATCGGGGAGCATATAAGGCTGCTGACCATGATCATAATTTAATAGTGTCATTTCATGGAAAACCACCCAATTCAGAGGATCTCAGTCATAACTGTTTACCTGTGGTGCCACTTGATGACAAAATTATAGGTTTAGTGCCATTTGACAATAAAATTAACAATTAAAGAACACATGCTAAATCCTTACTGACAAGAGACAGTTTTAGAATGAATCGTAATGATATTCTCGACTATGCTTTACCTCTTTATGAGCTGGAGTAATTTTCATATTTGTCCACCTCGACAAACTTTGTAGAGGGTGGATGGGTGTTTGTAGATTTTAAGTAGATGATGGTTAGTTTCATTTTAAATATCTTGAATTTTGGATATTTTTGGAATTTTGGATTTTATTGACATTTGGGACATTTAAAAATATTTATATTTTATGAAAGTTTGAGGGTATTTGAAGATATATAATCCCCTCCGGTTGAGATTTTCTATCAACGCAGCCATTATCACGGAATTTATAAACATTTTATTTTATTGATTGAACTTTGTCAACTCTATCTAGTTGCTAACAGAGGATCGGGTTTAAATCCAATTTTATATATTTATCGTGTACGACAATCTCAGGAGTCACGGGTCGGGTATGGGTCGAACCCGAAATTGACCCTCGTTCAATTAGGTCGACCATACCCCGACCCGGGTAGGTAAACAGGTCAAAAGCTCGGACCCGAACCCAACCCGTCGGGTTGCCGGGTTGACCCGACCCTACACGGAACGCAGGCGGGCGAAACGCGGGTGCTCGGGCGCATGAGCTCAGACACGTAGGTGGGCTTGCGGGCACGCAGGCGGATTTGCGGTCGCGCAAGCGGGTGTGCGGTCGTGCAGGCGGACGCACTTACATGGGCAAGCAACGGGTGTGATAAGACTGGCTAGCAGCGGACATGGGCGCATGGATGCGGGCAAGCAGTGTACTCGGGCAAGTAGTGGGTGCGCAGGCGAGCAGCGGGCACACGGGCGAGCAGCGGGCAGACCCAGACATCGTGCGGCACGACTCGCGAGCGGTAGCGTCTGTGCGGGCAAGCCTTGGCGGCCGCAGGCAGGGCACGAGCAGCTGCGTGGGTAGCCGGGATAGGTGCGAGCAGCCTAAGTCAACACGGGCAACTCACTCTAAATGGGTTTTCGTGGTTGACCCGATAACCCATCAGGTCAACCCAAACCCAACCCATTTTTCAAGTGTCAAATCCGGGAACCTGAACCGACCTATTTTCAAACGGGCCGGGTCCACCTGAAATTTCTAGTCGGGTTTTTATGTCCTGTCAAATATTGACACCCCTACTTAATGTTATCCTAACCACACTAAGAAAAATATATACAGGGCCTACCTGCCTCGTCGCATGCACTACACTGCGTTCCCACGTACCATGCTAAAAAAGTGTGTATATGTGGTTGACTGACTCGTCACACACCTCAAGGATAGGATTTTGGATTCAAGAGCTACTTACTTGCCTCATCGCAGGTGTCACAATGGGTTTCCTCCTATCATGCTAAGAAAAAGAGTGTATAAGTGGTGACCAACACGTTATGCACATCGAAGATAGGATTTTGGATTTGAGAGCTACTTACATGCTTGTCGTAGCTGTTGCATCAGGTTTTCTCCTATTACTCCTAGAAAAGTGTAATATGAGATGGTGACCGTCATGACACACACATCGAGGTAAGAGAGGAATCCTCTATCTTCTTTTTTCTTTTAATTAATTATAATTATAATTTAATTATAATTAAAAATAGTTAATTAAAATGAAGATACTAATTATAAAACTTTAATTAATTAATACTAACAAGTATTATTATTAATTAATTAAATTTAAAATAATTATATAATAAAATTTAATTTTAGTTATAACGAATTATTTTATTATTAATTATTAAATTAAAAAATGATTAATTTATAATTAACATAACTAATTATAATTAATAATAATTCATTATAATTAAATTAATTAATTATAATGAAATATGATCATTATTAATTATTATTATTTAAAAATAATTAATTTGTATTAACAAAATTAATTATAATTAATAAATTTAAAAATAATTAGTTATAATTAAATTTAATTAATGATAAACTAATTATTTTATTATTAATTAATTATAATTAAAATTAGTTAATTTAAAATTAACTTAATAAATTATAATAATAATAATAATTAAAATTAAAAATAATGTATTATAATTAATTTAATTGCTTAAAATTCATTATGATCATTATTAAATAATTATAATTAAAATAATTAATTCATAATTAAATTGATTAAAATAATATAATTAATTACACGTACATTTAAT
>NW_021318791.1:60427-92484 GCF_001605985.2 Dendrobium catenatum | reverse complement strand
TTAATGTGTGTGTGTGTGTATATATATATATATATATATATATATATATATTTGTATACATATATAGGTCAACAAAGGCACACATTATATTAGTTTGATAAGGATTTTTCTATAGCTCACATAACTTATTCAGCCTTATATAATTACATTTCAGATGGTATTTAATACAAAGCACAATAGGTTCAAGACAATAGCATTAAATTTTAATATTTTTAACATAAAAATTATATATATATATATTTGTATAAATATATAGGTCAACAAAGGCACACATTATATTAGTTTGATAAGGATTTTTCTATAGCTCACATAACTTATTCAGCCTTATATAATTACATTTCAGATGGTATTTAATACAAAGCACAATAGGTTCAAGACAATAGCATTAAATTTTAATATTTTTAACAAAAAAATTATGCAACAAGTAATAAAGACAAAGGACAAGTCGATAAATAGAGAAATAATTGTCGATAGCAATTGCATTCTTCGCTTGGATCATTTGGAAAATCACACTAATCTATTATTTGAATGTCTACTCTCTATGATAATTTTAAGATCCACTATTCTAAGTTGGCCTGCCTTTATTTATATGAATACTCTTTTTTTCAAATTCTAAATCATGCTTACTCCTATTTTAATAAAATATCTATATGAATTTTAATAAATCATGCTTACCTTCTTTTGTCATATATCCATGGAATAAACCATAATCACTTGTAATATTGTAGTGCCTTCAACATAGGATATTTCATGATTACTGATTTTGCCTTTATGGCTGTATTACTATCCGCGACCACTATTTCATTGATCTCATGATTGAGCCCAATTTCATCATTTTTTTTTTTTTGCCTTCTTTGACAAGGGGTCTATCATCTCATGAGAACACATTTATAGTTCTTTGGTGGAACCGTATTTACCATCTTCTTGCTTTTTCATAGAGAATGATCAATTTTGTAAAGCACTTTTGTTTTTTATATATTGATTTTTTCTCCCTGTTTCACAGGTTTCCACATGTAACCACATATTACTAATTCTTTTTTTTTTTTTAATTTATTAATGAAGCTGGGCACAACCCTCAACATTATCCATATATATATATATATATAATCATATTACACATTTTTATTGTTTCAAATGAACTCATTTGTATTTTAAAATATTTAAAAGAACATGATTTTTTTTTATTTTTCTGTTTTTTAAAAAAATATATTAAAATGATCCTAAAAAAGACCAAAGCAATCAAGAAACCCCTAATACAATAATACAAATCTAGCACATGGAACAAATATGAGGGTCTTTATTAAATTCATTTATAAAGGAAAAACTCAAGAAAGCCCTATACATAAAATGTCCCTTAAAAGAAGATGAATATCTACGCACTACTTGTACATTAAAACAACATCCTACCAAAACAGAACATTGCTTCTGAGCATTGTGAAGTCCACCTATTCTGCTAACTCCGATAAAAGTGGGAAAAGGACAACAAACCAAATAGGTGGAAAGTAGAATTGCAGAATGACAGTTAGCATGCAGTTATTGAAGCACTCGTACCTATTGGCTGAAGCTGCAGCTCCGGATGTGTGGGTGATCATGTTTGATGTACTTGGACCAAAAAGGCCTATATTTGGTCAATGATAGCTCTAGCCAAGGCTTCATATTTCCATTATAATGGATTACGGCAGCATTATCTATCTCTGTTCGGTCTATACTCGGGTTGTAGCCCAAGCCAAGAACATGCCATGACTTGTCCAGTGGAAATGTCAGCTTGTAGAAGGTCAGGAGTCCAGGAGGGAGTGTCCCAAGTTTCCACAATACTCTGTCCTCATTCTGTTGATGCAAAGGAAAAGCAATCAAAACCACAATGGAAATTCTTCAGCTCGAGTATTCTTCACAGGTGAGAAAGAGTGTATAAAGCATGGAAATTCAGAAATATCAACTATTTTGTGAATTAGTTGTAGTGAAGATGAGCACGTATGAATTGTCTTTAAATTATAGAAAACATATGGCAAAACAAAAGAAATATTAATGGTTGCAATAATCAATTTACACTCAAATAAGCACCTTTGAATAGAGGAAGAACATTCAAATAAGTAGCGTACAGTTGGAACTTGTGAATGTTACTTCAGTCGGCATAGGTGTACTTATTTGGCATCATGAAAGTGTATATGAAAGTTCAGGTAGATTCATTGAGAAGAGAATGAATGAAACAAATACATTACATATTCCACTGCAGTACAAGGAAAGCAAAATATGATTGCGCGCATGTCGGCAAGAAAAGATAATGCATAAAAAAGGAAGCATTTTAGTTGTAAAAACTGAATATGAAGTTCCGAACACAGGCAATTATAGGGCGAGTCTAGCAGCCTATGACGATTGAGAACCCATACAAATATCGACATGATACTCATCTATTATTAAAATTATAAGAAACAAATACTTATCAGACACAACATATATATATGTGTGTGTGTGTGTGCGCGTGAGTGAGAGAGAGCAAAAGTGTTATAGAATAATTTTACAAATTAAACAAGCATGAAATGCATATAATCCTATTAATTTAATGATAAATTTTGATATTCCATTAAAAAATGTGTAAAAAAGAAAAATTTTAACAAATTAATTGTAAAAAGGAAAATTTAATTCTCTTTCAAAATCAAAAGCATTATATTATTCAGAGAGAGAGAGAGAGAGAGAGAGAGAGAGAGAGATGGGAAGTATAAATAGAAAGCACATCATTTACTTGTACCGACCATGTTTTGCCACTTGTGGTATATCCCAGTAATGTCTCTCTTTTTCCACTCCTTCAGATCAAATATATTCATTCCATAGGCCCAGCCACATGCATTAGGATCAAAATTCCTTGCAATGTGAGGATTTGAGAAATTAAGATACTTGTCAAACCTATGGAAACTTTGCCCACATGTCTCCACTGCGCCATTTACGTTCCCCTTTAGATCAATAGACCACAGCCGTGTCAAGTCCTTTTGGACAACAATATCATCATCAAGGAACAAGATTTTATCTAACTTAGGATAAATCTGAGGAAGATAAAATCTTAAATGGTTCAGCATTGACAAGTATTTAGGATTTCTGTACTTTAAATTAGATGAACTGGCTGAAAGACTAGTATGCTGGTCTGCCCTGAAATAGTATTCTCTCATGGCAGCAGATTCAAGCTGTCGTAACACGGGACAATACGATGAGGTTAACCATTTGAAGTCATCCACATTTTCCACATGTATGGTTGCCTTTCCAGGTGGGTTCAACAGAAACCACATTTTCATTGCCCCGAAGTTCAACTTATCAGTGACAAGATGAAATACATGCTTCTCTGCCTCCTGTAATTATGAAACATATTAATAAAGTTGAATCTTAAGAACTAGTGACCTGCATTCTCAACAGTAATAAGATAAACAATGGAACATCCCATAATTTATTACCTTAGCGTTCATGACAGTTGAATTTACAACAACAGATGCAGCCAACACATTGTCAGAAAAGAGAGCATAGTGAAATAGATTTGGATTTTCCAAGTTCTCGATATTTGGGAATATCCTTTTCTCTGGAGGTAGAAGGTGGTATGCAACAGTTAAATGCATAGATAAGCAGTGGATCCCATTAGGAATTGTCTTTGCAGCTAATTGGCTAAGAAATGTGCTCTGTTTCTTCAAACCCCTAACCTGTTCCTCAGCTGATTGTAGCATCAGCCTAAGCCTATCAGTGATTGCCCTGCAGTCATACAGTTCCTCTCTAGATTTTGACAAAGCTTGACCCATTAATTTGATCTTCTCAGGAGCACTACAATAATTAGCTCAAAGCATGTTAAATAAATTATAAATAACTGAATAAGAATGAAACGATTAGTTGATAAGAAGGGAAAAAAATAAGACTTAATTCTCACTTATGAGGAAGGTCACCATCAGCATTAGCCTCTCCAAGTGCACGTTGACTTTCCTTCAGCCGATTCAGCAACTCAAGATAAAGCTTATTATGACTGCTCTTAGACTTAGCAATAAGAGAATAGACCTTAGCCATGATCATTTGGTCACGCATTAAACGAACTGTTGAATCAGAGTTTTCGTTTTCATTATCTCGCCTCCATATGCTGTATTTCCCCAGAATTGAATTGTCCACGGATTTAGAGCGCTCCATAGCAGCATTTTCAAGTTTAACTAGTGCTTCATTATCATGTTGAATCAATTCTTTCACTCTCTTTTCTCGTCGCTTCTCCCTTAATTGCTACATCACAGACAAAAAAAACTATTTTAGCCGTTCAAATGAAAGAAGTTCCTAGAACAAACAAAATAAGCTCATCTATTAAGATGATGTAACAAAACTTTATGGTAACAATCTATTAGAATAACCTATTTAACAAACAAAAGAATTCCGAAGTGTAAGCAAATTAAAATACAGAGCAAATGATAAGGATATAAAAAATACCAAACCAACTACCTAAAAATGAAACATACCCTTCGAGCTAATTTTGCTGGTGAATCTGGAAGTTGGTTTTCGGCTGCATTTGTTCAAGCTCAAGCTCAAATTATATTTTGAAAGAAAAGAAAATTTAGCAAATACAGTCATGGCAAATTAGATTAATCTTTGGACCAAGGAAGAATGTTACCGGATTCATCTTTGACCCCTTTATCTTTAGATGAGGAAACATGGAAACTGGCATCATGTTCTGATGTACCCTGGGAAGTTTTAAGTTGAGCACCAGCAACTGTTTGTATTGCCTTCAGAAGGAAAAAAAAATGTCAATCTCTACATTCTCACTCACACCTCTGTAAAGGTGAAGTTAGATATAACAGTGGAAGAACGACTACATCTTCTGCAGTAACATTGGATTGGGCGCTGTTGTCCAATTCATCAATTTGCCATGAAGAAGACCCATGGTTTCTTCTGAAAAAATCAAGACTCCAGGGACCAAGTTCATCTCGGCTAGCAACAATTGAATCAATTACCTGTAAGCATTCACAGGTAGCCGATTATAACAAGTTATTGACTTAAATCTTCTCTTCCATAAATAAGTCTACACCAAGTTAGCTGATTAAAGAGCACTAACAGAAAAGGCATGCTGAAAGCAAGATTATAAGATAAAGATCAAAGAAAATTACAAAACAGACAAGACCAATTGTGAAATGATATAAAGAGGTACTCTTGGAAATGAAAATTTTTCCTTTGTTTTAGTTTTCATGTTCTTAGTTCATTTTAATAACGTTGGATCCTACGAGAATGGGATGTGTTTTCTAGTGCTTTGATTGTTTTTGATGGATTGGGTCCAATTCTACAAGCTATTTTAGATTCAGCTTTTGTATTCCCTAGCTCAGCTATTTACAGATCCTTGTTTCAGCATGTGGTGGGTTCTCTGTTATGGTTTAGTAATGGTTACAGATTCTATTTGAGTCCTTCGGATTTCGTTATTTTAGGCCGTGTTGCTGCGAGCTGTGGGACTGCAAAATTTCTTGCATTACATTTTTAATAATTTCGTGCTTGTACTTTAGACATGAATTCAGTAATTACCTCTCTTTTCAGATGCCGTTCATTTGGAATCTCTCTATTCAAGTGCTTACTCTTGTTTCTTTCTTCAACTGGGTTACAGTTTTTGCTCCTATTTTTTTATGGACAGGGGGCCGTTGATAGCTAGATGTTTTCCTCCTATTTCCCGTATTTAGCACTGTAGCAATTTCTGGAAAACTGATAATTATGACTTCTTCGTGTTTCTTTAGGCATCTCATCCTAAGTTTTTTAGTAGTGATATTCTATATAAAATTATTATCAAAGAATATGTGATACGGACATCCAACGGTGGAAGTTAATCAAAGGAAGAGACAAAGATCGACGGCCGAGATCCTTCCATTTTTATCTTAGTTTAGTAATTATATTTTTAATTAATTATGCCGTTTTCATTTTTAAGGTCTTATCTTATATAAGCCCAAGGGGCCAAGTTGTCTTTTAGTTTCTTTTAAGGCCTATATATAGAGGTCCTTGCTCTTGTATTAGACAATGATGGATTAATAAAAAAATTATTGATACATCTTGTTCTTGAGAGCTATGAGAGTTCTTAGGAGAATGAAATCCCTAAGTGAGTGCAATGAAATACCCACCAGCCGCAGGATGTATCTGGGCTCGTGGTTGAAGTCCCTAGGTGAGGGCATCGCATCACCCGTCAGCCGCATGATGTGTCCGGGCTCACGGTTTATCTTCTTTCCTTGTCTCCTTCCCTCTCTTTTCTCCCCTTATCTCAACTCTCGGCCACGACCTTCCCCTTCTCTCTACCGCCGGCTCCAATCCCCTCTCTACTACAAGTTTTCGTTTCTCCTCCCCACACCCCCACCCCCACCCCAACCGCCGGCTAGCTCAACCTTGAACCCCACCGCCACCTAACCTTAACCTAAAGATCCTAGCCGCTAGCCTCCCCTAGACTTGTTTCCAAAATTTTCCCTAGCCCTAGCCCTTACTCCTTTCCTAATATAGATTGTGTTAGATTTGGAAGGATTATTAATCCAAATTTGAAATCAAATTCAAATTTGAAATCTTTCCTAATTTAGTACAAGTTATATTTGGATAGTTTTCAATTCTTCAATCAATCTCCTATTAGAATTAAATTAAAAATAGATTGTTAAATCACATATTTAATTTAATTGGTTCTATTTAGGAAACCCCTTTGAAATATATTCCCTCCCACCCTCTCCTTGAAACCGCCGGCCCCCCTCTTCATGTACAAGTTTGAATTTTCAAATTCAAAATAGCATTTTCATTACCTTCCTAAATTAATCTTTTGTTAACTTGGAAAGTTTTTAATTTGAATCCAAATTAATTTGAATTTCAAATCCCTTTCCTGATCAATAGGTATGAAGGGAAGGGTGAAGGCATGCTTAGATTTGTTTCTCTTGTAGATTTTTTTGGGTGTTTCAGGCTCTAGATTCCTTGTCTAGATTTTGGGAGAGAACGATCCTCCTCTCGAATCGAGGATCACTTTTCTCTTTGCTTTCTTCTTGTCTTGTTTTTCTTCCTATAGTGCAATCTACTGTGTTGGAGAGCTTTGTGCATCAAAGTTCTTGTGTTTCCCCGCTGTTTTTGCCAATTATTGTTAGGATTGCTTGCGAACTCAAGTATTTCCCTTAGGGTTACTTGTGAACTCAAGTATTTCCTATCAAATTGGTATCAGAGCATTGACTTGGGACCATCGGCGGCTGAAATTTTGAAATTTCAGCAGTTTCTTTGCATCCAGAAGAAGATCTCTTGGAATTCTTGGGAAGAAAGATGGCCGGGAAGAAAGTTGAAGTCTTGGTAGGCAAAATCAGGCAACTAAAATCAGATTTGAAGGAAAATTTTTCTGATTTCCAAAATCAGATTACTTCCAATAATGAAAAGGTAGAAGGGAAGTTCGCCTTGATGGAAGAGATGTTAAAGAAAATACTAAAAGTACAAAATGCTTGTGTTTTAGATGCGACGAGAAGTACATGCTGGGGCATATGTATAAGGACTTAACTCTCAAGGTTCTCACCGTCTGTAATGACAATGAAGCTGAAGAGGGAGGTGGAAGTTGATTAGAGATAAAGTAAGAGGAGAAGTTGCATCTGGATGTGGAAAAAGTCTCCCTAAACTCAGTAGTGGGATTCACCCCGAATCGCACTATGAAGCTGAAGAGAGAGATAGCCAAGAGGGAGTTGGTAGTGTTGATAGATAGTGGGGCAACCCATAATTTCATCTCCACCCAGATGGTAGATCTATTGAGGGTGAAATTAGTGGATACAGGGGGGTATGGGGTGATGATGGGCATGATAAAGGTGGAAATGGGTAGGGGAGTGGTGTTGACCATTTAGGGGATACAGGTGAGAGGGAGAACTTTCTTCCCTTGGAATTGAGAAGCACCGATGTGATTCTGAGAGTGAAGTGGTTATAGACCTTGGGAGAGACCAAGGTCAATTAGGGGACTTTGAGGATGGAACTAGTGGTTGGGGGGAAGCAAATGGTGATTCAGGGTGATGCAGTGCTATCAAAGACTGGAGTATCTCTCAAGTCCTTAATCATAACCATAGAGGAGGTGGGAGGAGGATATTTGGTAGAGTTATATCGCTTGGAGGGAGTAAGATTGGAAGAGGAGGGTAACATTCCCTCTTCAGTATAGCCACTATACAGCGTTACAGTGAGGTCTTTCAACCTCCCCAAGGCCTACCACCATAGAGGGAATTGGAGCATGCCATTACTTTGAAGGATGGGGTGTCGTCGATCAGTGTTCCTCCCTACCACTACCCTCAGATTCAGAAGGACGAAATTGAGAAGCTGATCCGGGAGATGTTGGAGGCCGAGATCATCAAACCAAGTGTGAGCCCTTTTCTCTAGCCCAGTTCTACTAGTCAAGAGAAAGGATGGGAGATGGCGGTTATGTGTAGACTACAGAGCTTTGAATAAGGGGACAGTACCTGATAAGTTTCCTATTTCGGTGATTGATGAGCTCTTAGATGAATTGCATGGGGCAGTCATGTTTTCCAAGTTGGATTTGAAATTTGGGTATCATCAGATCAGGATGAGGGAGACAGACTTTTCAAAGATAGCCTTCAGAACACATGAAGGGCATTATGAGTTTCTGGTGATGCCGTTTGGGCTTACTAATGCCCACGCTACTTTCCAATTCTTGATGAACAGAGTATTCAAGCAATACCTCAGTAAGTTTATTTTGGTGTTTTTTGATGACATCCTGGTGTATAGCAAAATTGAGGAGGAGCATCTAAAGAACTTGAGGACGGTTTTGGAAGTTTTAAAGGAGCTTCAACTGAGGGCCAACCTAAAGAAGTGCAATTTTGGCCAGTACAGTGTGGAGTACTTGGAACATGTAGTGATCTAGGAGGGAGTGGGGGCCGACCAAAAAAAATTGAGGCAAAGCAGAAATGCCTATGCCTAGGAACCTAAGGGAGCTGAGAGGATACAACACCATAGCTTGGCCTTTGACCGAGCAATTGAATAAGGATATTTTTTTATGGGGAGAGACAACCACTCAGTCTTTTGAGAAATTAAAGAAAGTCATGACTACAATTCCAGTTTTAGCTCTTTCGGACTTCAGCCAGGTCTTCGTAGTAGAGACAGATATGTTAGGATATGGGTTGGGGGCAGTACTGAGGCAAAATCACCGACCTATAGCATATTTAAGTCAGGTGCTATCAACAAGGGCTAGACTAAAGTCGGTATATGAGAGGGAGCTTATGGCCATTGTTTTGGCTATTCAGAAATGGTGCTCTTACCTATTGGGGAGGCATTTCATAATCCGGACAGATCAAAGGAGTTTAAAGTACATGTTGGAGCCATGGTTTAAAATTGAGCAATATGAGGCTCGCCTTGAGGCCCGCCTTTGCGCAATTCCAGTAAAAAAAGCCTCGATGCTTACGCCTCGAGTTTCTTTTATGAGGCTTGCGCCTCAACTTGGTTGAGACCCGTATTGAGGCCCGCCTCGCCTCACTGGCATGAGGCTTACGCCTCACGCTATATATATTAAAACTTACATAAATCTTGAAGTAAATGTCCGACATTGGACTCTATAGGAAAGGAGGAAGGGGAGAGAGCAGTTCACCATAATAATGATTTAAATGAAGAACCCCTTAGTGATGACAGTGCTGATGACTTATGAGTTCTTATGTGATATGTCATTGCTATTTATTTTTGGAAATCAAAATTATGTGTTAATGAAAAGAATACTGGGATTTCAGAAAGATAGAATTTTGAGTTGAACTATATTTCATGTTGTCTTATTATTGAGATATTTTGATTTCACTTCATATCTTATGCTTTTTTATATTTTATATTATTCACTCATTAGTATATAACAAATTTATCATTTTATATTTACGCAATCTTTTGATTTGGAGGCTTACGTCTCAAAACGCCTTGAGGCTTACGCCTCGCCTCACGAATAAAAAACGCCTCAATACCTGAATACGCAATTTTAAACATTGGTTGGAGCAGAGAATAATGATTGAGGAGCATCAGAGGTGGTTTTCCAAGCTAATAGGGGCTATGATTTTGAAATCCAGTACAAACCGGGCTTGAAAAATAAAGCGGTAGATACTTTATCCAAATGTGTGGGAGAGCTTCAGGAGTTGGCTTTTTCATTACCACTAATGGTAGTCTAGGGAGCCATCAAGGAAGAGAGTATGCAGAATGAGGAGTTGAAAAAGATTAGAGAAGATTTGATGAAAGGTGAGAATAACCACATGGGATACCATCTTGAAGGGGGAAGACTTTTGCATAAAAGGAGGTTTGTGATGCCACGAAATTCAATATACATTCCCCACTTATTGCAGGAGTTCCACGGAAGTGCAATTGGAGGACATTCAAGGGTCCATAAGACTTATAGAAAGATGGCATCCAAGCTTTATTGGAATGAGATGTACAAAGATGTTGAGGAAATGGTGGCAAAGTGTGAAATGTGCCAAAGAAACAAATATATGACAATGGCTCCAAGAGGACTGCTACAACCCTTGGCACTTCCAAACAGGGTATGGGAGGAAGTGTCTATGGATTTTATAGATGGACTCCCAAGATCAGAAGGATTCACAGTCATTATGGTAGTGGTGGATAGACTCAGCAAGTACGCACACTTCTTTCCTTTACAGCACCCTTACACCGCAACTATAGTGGCAATAGCTTTCATCAGGGAGATGGTAAGATTACATGGAGTTCCATAAGCAATAGTATCAGAAAGAGGCAATGTATTCCTCAGCCATTTCTGAAGGGAGTTGTTTAGATTATAGTGAACAATTCTAAAGAGGAGTATTGTCTACCACCCACAGACAGATGGCCAAACAAAAGTGGTTAACAGGAGCTTGGAGACCTATTTGATGTGCTTCATGTTGGAGAAACCTAAGCTATGGGCCAAATGGTTGCCATAGGTAGAATATTGGTACAACATTTCTTATCATTCTGCTTCTCAGATGACCCCCTTAATGGTGTTGTAAGAAAGGGATCCTCCTTACTTGATACACTTTGGGAGTAACAGCACTCCCGTGTCTACAGTAGAGGAATACTTGGAGGAAAGAGACAGAGTGTTAGAAGAACTAAAGAAACACCCTCTGAGAGCTCAACAGATTATGAAACAATAGGTTGATTGACATAGGAAGGACGTCCAGTTCAAAGTTGGCGAAGTCTTCTTAAAACTCCGACCCTACAGGCAGAAGACAATGGCCAACAAAAGGAATGAGAAGCTCGCTCCAAGGTACTTTGGACCTTACGAAGTATTGGAAAAAATTGGGGCGGTAGCATATCGGCTAAAGCTACCACCAACAGCAACTATACGCCCAATTTTCCATGTGTCTCAGCTGAAACGAGCTATTGAAGATTGTTCAACCGGATCTGAGTTGCCAGCACTTTAACATAAGACTTAGAAGTGATTTTGGAATCCTGTGAGTTATAAGGGGTGCACTAAAGAGAGGGAGGGATAAAGGAAGTGTTAATCAAGTGGAAAGATCTCCAGAATTATGAGGCGACCTGGGATCTATATGAGCGGGTAAAGCATCAATCTCCTTCTTTCCACCTTGAGGACAAGATGGATCTTTGGGAAGGCGGCATTGATAGATCGGTTCATCCAAAATCGACTAAGAGGTCGGTTCATCCGGAACCGACCCAGCCGGCCACACCTATGTTGGTAATGGTTTACAGGAGGTGGTTCAAATCGCCTCCCTTGAGTTGCTGCCTAGCATAGGGGTCCACGCCTATTTGAATTAATTTAAAAAAAAAATGTATTTTAGGCAAGGGGAGGGGCGGTTTTGGCTAGGGGTGAGGATTATAAATAGGTATGAAGTGGAAGGGTGAAGGCATGCTTAGATTTGTTTCTCTTGTAGCTTTTTTTGGGGTGTTTTGGGCTCTAGATTCCTTGTCTAGAGATTGGAAAAGACCGATCCTCCTCTTGAATCGAGGATCACTTGTATTTTTGCTTTGTTCTTGTCTTGTTTTTCTTCCTATATTGCAATCTACTATTTTGGAGAGTTTTGTGCATCAAAGTTCTTATGTTTCCCCGCTGTTTTGCCAATTATTGTTAGGATTTCTTGCGAACTCAAGTATTTCCCTTAGGAATACTTGTGAACTCAAGTATTTCTTATCAAATTCAATTAGGTGATAAGATAATAGCACATCTAAATCCTAAAGGCTTTTATGGGAGTCATTTTAAGAAATAAAAAAACCGGGTCCATATAAAACCATAAAAAATATTAGGATAAATAGTAATAAGAAAATCTCTGGTCTCATTATAAACTTTAACATTTTTTATATGAGTTTACATCATGAACTTAGTACAAATGTTATGGATTATTTTATATTTCCATCTCCTCCTGAATTCACATCCAACACCTTCACTAGATTGATCTACTTATTTAGTTCCAAAAGCTATCTTATATTTCAGAATTATGTCCATCATTGATGGTGCATCTCAAATATTTTTTGTGCTCTGGGATTGTAGGCCTACTTGTGATGATTCGTTGATTACTTTGTAGGAAACAAATCAATTTTATCCAGATTGGCATGACAACAATCAAATTATTAATTTGTCAAATATGAATCCTTTTAATTCAGATTGAATTATACAATCTAAAAGTTTTAACTCACATGAAACTCAAATCATATGTGTTGATATTATCTTAGTTGTCCTGATGCCTTATTTTATATGTTATTAGTTCATTTCAGTGTATGGGATGTTCACTAATGTTTTATTGGCGTGTTAGGTTGAATTTATTGTTATAAGTTGTTTCAATTCAGTTCTTGGATTCTTTAGTTCACTGTTTCCAATTCCCTATTTCAGAACATAATGATTCTCTGCTTTTGTTTAGTTTGTTGTTGGTTACAATCGTTAGTTGACTTCAATACGTGGACGTTCCATTTTTGAGTCTTTTTGCAAGTGGTTTGATGCTTGGATCATAGCATGAATTGGATAATTACATTTTATTTGAAGGAAGCTGTTGATTTGGAATCTCTTTGTTCATGTGTTTGTGCTGGTGTCCTTCTTTGACCAGGTTCTATTATAGCTTTGTTCTACTGCTACTTTCTTACATGGCTCCAAGTTTTTTACAGTAGTGGTCCCAGTTTTTTACAGTAGTGGGACCAATAATAGCTGATTTTGGGTACTGTATTCGCCTGCCTATTTTCCTTCTATTTCTGGTGTTTGATACTGTAGCATTTTTCGGTTCATGGCATTCTTGTTGATTATGTGACCGGGCTGTAGCTTATATCTTCACCACAAGTTGGTTGTATTCGTACTCGCTAGGAACTAATGTATCTGATGTCAATACTTTTCATCTCTGAAAATCCTCACACTACGGCTGAAAAACCAAGAGTCGTTTATCTTGTTGGATCAGATTGAAAACTTGAAGTTTTTTGCTAGAGTCTAAGTTTGGTAAATTGAAGCATTACATTATTACGCTGGGGGATTTTAAAAAGTTACTTTGAATCTTTTTTGAGCTATACATAGGATCCTATAGGCATATAAATTAGGGGGATTTACATACATAGCACTCGAGACTTTTCAATTTACATATTTAACACCTAAACTTCTTTATTAACTCAAATAACACCAAAAGGTTTTTATACGAGCAAAAATATCACTTACCCCGTCGCACCATCCAAATCTCATTACATCTTTGCACATCATTTGTCCCATTGCCACCTTTGCACTAAATCAGTCTCATTGCCACCTCTATGTACAGCGGATCTTGACGGGATGCTAACACTACGTAACCCCATCTTTTAATTCTCAAAATCCTCCTCAACAAAGCATAAGGAAGCCGCGACAGTGCTCGTTAAGGTGATGCATTAATAGGACCATGAAAGGAAAAGGATGTTGCAGTGAAACTTGCTAGGGCCACCTATCAACAAGCCTAACATAATCAAAAGACAGCACTAGGGCAAGGCTAACAAATTTAACGAATGAAATAGAATTTGTAAATATTAAAGTTTACCTATAAATGTTTAAATGAGAGAGTTTTGAGTGTTATATATGTAATCCCCCTATACATATATAATTGAATGGTTTTGATAAAATTCAAATTTCCTCTCAATTTTGTGTGTTTTACAATGTGCATTCTTTGAGCATTTACAAGCATTAACAATAACTTCCAAGAGAAAATTCTCCTCATATTGTCATAAGGCCTAAATCTTCCAATTAGTGATTCATATAAGTGTTCTTTCTCATGCACTATTTAGTGAATGATGTGTGTGCATGATTGCAAATTTGTTTAGTATAATACATATTAATTATATTTTTATACTGTTACTCTTAATCATTATAAACTTTTAGATTTGTTTCCAGATTTCTCATGAAACTTTCCAATTTTGGCAACATTACATTATCGTTTAGAATGCATGATATGCATTTTTAGATTTTGGATTGAAAGTGCCTAATATTTGCTTCAATTAAAGTTAGAAACTACAAATTGTGATCATTGGTGAGCTTTTTTACGTATCTCATGATTGATTTGCATTATTAAGTTCGATAGCCTAAAATGTCCTACATCAATTGGCTTTAAGAAGCCAACTACAAGTGAAAGAATATTTAATTCAATTTACTTTATAAAAATATATATATATTCTACTTACCATTTTCAATTTTATAATGTCTGCTTCGAGGGATGGGAAGAAAGGCTTCAGTAATACCAGAGGAACCATAGGTAAGAAGTTAAACAGTTCATTCATCAGAGTAACTAACCTCTTTTGTAAGAATAGACTTCAACTTTTGCACAGCTGGTTGTTCTTTCCAGTCTAGAATCTATCAAAAAGTCTCAGGTACAATGAATACTTAGGTTTTTTTATAATGTGAGAGGTAATCTGCTGACTTGAAAGGAAATATACCTGTTTACTTGATAAGTTCGACACACCCTTCTGATCTGCCAAGGAAAATATTATGTTAATTCTTGCAACCAAGCAAAAAAAAATTGAAATGGTTCAAAATTTATAGTTCCGTTTAAGCAAGTCCTAGAATTGCTCGCATTGATTTTTTCAGTACACAATAACTACTTCCAAAGATGAAATAAAGAAAATAGTATGAAGTCTAACAATGCAAAATTTATAGATAAGGAAATGAAGTAGATCAAAGTTTTTCTACAGACAATGTATGTGACTTAACCACAATTGAGTTAGTTAGATCATTATGAAATTCACAAAAGGATTTACCTTTGTTGCTATTGAAAGACTACGCAAGTAAGAAGAAAGTGAAAAATCAAATGCAGAGAAAACCGTGAACTATAAGCCACTGAAACATTTCTATTTCATCTTAGTTTTTCACACACCTGCAGAAATCCTTACAAGTACATATATATAAATTAGAATAACTGAAGTATAGATAAGCAGTTCTTCAGCCTAAGGTAATCCTGGATGATGTGCGAACTATCTGTAACCACAAGTTGGTTATGCTTTGGTGGTATGGTGATTGCTGGATCTCGTTAACAGTCCCCAGCAAGCGGATGGTGCGGGAGAGACCAGGAGCTTGGCTCAAAGAGTTGCAAACCAAATACGAGGAAGAGGTTTGGTGAAAATATCAGCAATTTGATCCTAAGTATTGATATGGTGAACAATAATAGCAGCAGACTTTATGTAATCACGAATAAAATGGTAATCCACTTCTATATGTTTAGTACGTGCATGAAACACTGGATTGTGAGCAAGTATGATAGCCGAAACATTGTCACAATAAAGAGATGTAGGAGCTGAAATAGAAAATTGAAAATCAACCAATAGACGACAAATCAAAATAATATCAATGGCAGCCGTAGCTAAAGCACGATATTCAGCTTTTGTTGAAGAACGAGCAACCGTAGGTTGCTTCTTAACACACCAAGAAAGTAAAGTTTCTCCAAGAAAAAAACAATAGCCAATTGTTGATTTTCTATGAAGAGGATCACCAGCCCAGTTAGAATCCGCATAAGCACAAAAAGTGGAGGAGTTTTTGCTTATTAGAAGACCAAACTCTATTGTTCCTTTAACATAACGAAGTAGGTGCTTGAGTGCTTGAAAATGTTGCATAGGAGAATGCATAAATTGGCACAACTTATTAACTGCATAAGTTAGATCTGGTCGTGTTATTGTTAAATATTGCAAAGCACCAACTAGATGTCGGAAAAATTCAGTATTTTCAAATAGTGTTGATGAAGCATTTTCTAAAACTAATTTTAAAGGAAAGGGAGTAACGACTGGATTACAATTTTTCATTCTTGCTTGATGAAGAATGTCCAAAGCATATTTAGATTGATTTAGATGATAACCTTTAGATGTGGAAATTGCTTGTATACCCAGAAAATAATTTAAATTGCCCAAATTGTGTAACTGAAACTGTTGGTGCAGATTGCGAAGCAAGTCAAAAATAGTGGTCGAGTTGTTTCCGGTTAGCAAAATATCATCAACATATACTAGGAGATATATGAGATGAGAGTTATGATTGTAGATAAGCAAAAATGGGTCAGCATCACTATACCGGAAACCCAAGGTTTATAAATGTGTAGTAAGTTTAGCAAACCAGCTTAAGGCCATAAATTGCCTTATGTAATTGGCAAACATAGTTTGGATACTGAGAGTCTTTGAAACTAGGTGGTTGATGCATATAGACAATCTCATCTAAATCCCCATGTAAAAATGCATTTGAGACAACCAATTGAGTGATTTGCCAATTTCTTTGAGTGGCTGCAGTAATGAAGAGACGAATAGTTGGTAATTTCACCACTGGACTGAAAGTTTCGGTATAATCTATATTGTACTCTTGACGATAGACTTGTGTTACTAGGCGAGCTTTGTAGCGAGCAATTGAACCGTCTGAATGCCTTTTTGTTTTGTAAATCCATTTGTAACACAAAATGGTTTACGAAGATGGCGGTTCAACAAGATGCCATGTTCCTTGATTGTAGAGCCTGAAACTCTTTTGACATAGCATCAAGCCAGCATTGGTGTTTAATGGCAGCCGAAAAAAAAAGTCGGATCATTATTGTCAACAAGCAAATGTTGAAAATTTAACATTATTTTGGGTTTTAGCTTCCCTGTTTTCATACGAGTCAGCATAGGGTGTCGGGTAGGCAGAGGAGGAGAATGTTGTGGAGGAGTTAAAACCGTAGGTTGTATTTAAGAGGGAGACTCAGTTGGGTGAACAGCTATAGTTCAGATTAGTGGAGATTTAGGTGATGGTTGAATGCTATTTGAGGTATTTGAGTGTAGCTGAGGGGTTGGATAAGGGACGAAAGTTAGAGGAGATGTAATAGTATTTGAAGTAGAATTTGAAGATGTAAGAGGCGTAGGTGTTGATGAAATAAAAGGAAAAATCAGCTCATGAAACTGAACATGGCGAGAGATCAGAATTTTGTGGTTCTGGATGTGATAGCTACGATATCCTTTATGATTGGAGCTATATCCAAAGAAAACACAAGCTGAAGATTTAGGAGCAAATTTATGTTGATTTGTTGGTTGAAGCCATGGATAGCATAAACACCCAAAAACTTTGAGATGAGAATAAGATGGTGGATGATTGTATAGAAGTTGATATGGAGAAACAGAATTTGTAGTGAGAGAAGGAATACAGTTTATTAAATATGTGGCCGTTAACACAGATTCAACCCAAAAAATTGTAGGTAAATGAGATTGTATTAAAAGAGTACGAGCAGTTTCAATTATGTGACAGTGTTTGGACGATGCCACAAGTGCAATGAGGGCTTCAAAAAACTAAACATAATGAATGGCGCGTGCAGCTTCGTTCTCTAGATTTGTCTCTTCACTACATAATAGAGGATAAAAATCATCTGGGCTAAGCGGCGGAAGATTTGTACGGATTGTCGTTTTAAACGATTGATATGAGGTGGGCAAACCATTCAATGTATATATGATTACATCCTCTGTGTCCAGTGTACAACCAGCAGCAATTAGAGTGTCTACCTTCAATTTTATTTTAGATAAATATTGTTGCATTGTCTTATTGGCCATTGTAATGTGATGAAGATCATTTTTAATCTGAATGATCCTGGACCGATTGGAAGATTGTGAACATTTAATAATCGTTTGCCAAATCTCTGAGCAAGAGTCCAAATTAAGTACATAAGGTAGCAGAGGTGCAGAAACAGTGGAGAAGAGGGCAGCGGCTAAGTTCTGGTCGATTAACATCCATGTGTTGTAAAGTGGGTTAGGGATTACATGACATGTTTCTAAAGATATTTGTCAGGGAGGTCGACATACGGTGCCTGTCCATATAACCTTCGAAACCATTTGCGCGGAACACCTTTAGAATTTGCGACCACCATGTAAGATGATTCTCTGGAGTAAGTTGGACTGTGATAACATTCTTGATGGTAGACATGAAGAACTTCAACTAGGGCAGGTTTGTAGCGTTGTCAACTAGATGAGAAGCATCAGTGATGCTCTCGACTGTAGAAGAATTTCCTGATTCCATTGGAATAATGACAAGCTAACAAGAAGAAGAGCCGTGAGGCTTATAGGAGCTCTGATACCATGAAAGACTAAGCAAGTAAGAAGAAAGTGAAAAATCAAATGCATAGAAAACCGTGAACTATAAGCCACTAAAACATTCCTATTTCATCTTAGTTTTTCACACACCTACAGAAATCCTTACAGGTACATATATATAAATTAGAATAACTGAAATATAGATAAGTAGTTCTTCAAACTAAGGTAATCATGGATGACGTGCGAACTATCTGTAACCACAAGTTGGTTATGCTTTGGTGGTATGGTGATTACCGGATCTCGTTAACAACTATGAAGTTATGCACTAACATTGACATGCAAGTCTGTTATACTAAAATTAGTAAACATGAACATTTCCTAGATGACCTTAATTAGGTCAGATGGACAATAATTCCTAACATCCAAGACGGCAGATCATCAAAATTTCTAATTATATACAAAAGGTGGAGCATCCTTCAAATCAAATTGAAATATATAAAAATAAAGCTCAAAGGAGATACAAAAGGTTGCATTATGCAAAAGCATAATAACTAATGGAATGTAATTATAGCATAAAAAACACTGTTGTGCAAACAGAACCATGCAAAAAAAATGTTGAAAAATTGACTGCATTTTTTTTCCTTTTCATCAGAGCGTTCGTAAAATGAATAACAGGTTGTCCTAATGAAAATAAAACACTTGCAGCAAGTCGAACAAATAAAACATGTTTACTTTCCAAACATTTTAGAAAAAACTAACATCCCCCGAAGAAAAGCATTTCCACAATAAGGCATCAAGATACGCAAGAAATTTCCTGCAAACTAGTGTATCAAAAGCTGGGATCATCACCAAAAGTTAGGAGATCGTGACCATGAAGTAATGCTGAAGCTATTTGGAAAATTTTCAACCAGACAATCTCTTACCAGTTTATGTTTAAGGATATCTTACCAAGAACATAGCAAATCAATTTAAAACCCGTGAAATTTTACAAAAAGTAGGATGATGTATGTGCCATCCAAAAACAGATCGAGTTAGTTTAAAAAATCAGCTAGTTAAATCCAAACGCTCAATAACTGCATTCAACGTTCTTTGAGCGATTTCTTGACATTAGTTCAAAAACAGAGGCTTCCCCAAATCACTTTTGGCCAACATTAATATTTTGATCGAAAAGAAAAAAAAAACATCACCTGTTACACAGAAGTTATGAAAAAGATGGATGCAAAACACAAGTACGTAAGAGAAAAGCAGCTCACCCGAGTAGATCGGTGCGCGGACACTCCGACCTGCGAGGAAGAGCAACGGAGCGAGGATAGAAAGGAAGAGAAGGAGCACAACAGGAAGTCGGCATCTACCGGCGCTGGCTCTGCTCCTTTGAAGTCCGCCTCCAGAAGCGGAGTGAGACAGCCGCTTCGAGGTGGGCATAGCTGCTTAATCTGTGCTGATCTCCAAACAAGGAAAAAAGCAACAACCAAAAATAGAGAGCAAAAGGGAGGTAGACGGAGCGAACGGGAGAAGGTTTCCGAGATCACCTCCACGTATTTCGGAGACAACGAGCTCGTTATGAGCGATTGAGGAAAAACTTCAGGGGGTTTGATGGAGAAATTACTGGTTGCATATTGTTTACCATGCATTTAGCTCTATTTGGGCAAGCTACCACACTTATTTAATATAATATAAATTAATTTAAAATAGTTTGGCTTAATTTAGCTGCTGGGAGCTTTGATTTTTACTGCGCCTGTCTTCTGCTTACCGTGCGTGAGTTTATAATTTATATTTTTTTATTTAAATATAATCTTTTTGAGTATTTTTGCTCAGATCCTTATAGAGGTGATTTCTTATAAGCAAGATTGATATGTGCTATATTCAATGAAGAAATTATAATTTTACGCAATTTTTTACCCCCCTCCTTGTTGTGTTTCTCTCAAATAGTTATACTTATAGGCTATTCTTCGCTCATTTTGGATCACAAGTTGTTCGTGGGTGTACTAGAATCTTATTTACAAAATGTACAAGAAAGAGTGCACATCTAAGAGAAGAACTATAATTCATTAAATAACCAAACATATAAATTTGAGTGGCCAAAACTTCATACATCAAAATTGTTTAGCTCGCTGCAAGTTAGGGTTAAGATTTTCGGCATTATAAAAAATATATATAAAGATAAGAGAAGTGTATCAGAATACAATATGCATGTAGCCAAAATTATAAAATACACATGACAATTGACACATTGGTAGTCATTGGTAGAAGTCGCCAACTTGAAGGTTGAATTTGCCAAGGCGATTAACTTACTAGGCAAAGTAATCGATTGGTTGAGTATAATATAGGCAATTAGGTTCTATTCTTGGACAAATAACTTGGTTGATATTTAAATTAAATGCACTTGTATGAGTTCAATATGAGTCTGCTAAGTTCATTATGAACTTGACTAGTTTATTCAGGTACAGGGAATTCACTGTCTTCATTCTTCTTATTCCATCGAATTGCCTCAAACTAGGCATATTTTGCTTGGACCGAACTCTTAAGAAATTTGAATATATATTTACTTGATTCTCTTATATCTTCATGTATTAATTTCCAAAAAATAGAAAATTATAAAAATATCTCTTTTATTGAGTAAATGATTAAGGCATGCCAACTTATGCTAACAAAAAAGAAGGAATCACTGACATTCTTGTTCTCATTCAAGGAAATCTTTAGATTGGACATGTTCCTTTTAAATTAGGGTTTTATCTCCAAAGACTTCTATAATTGTAGGTGGTTCCTCCAAAACTCCTTTAAAGTAATAGTGAGGTTTTGCGCCAAAACTCCTTTTAAAATATCTTGAATAATTTGATGCAATTTGAAATCAAAGATAGCAAAATAGATAAGAAGAAAATGCAAGAAGACAAATATAGTGTTGATTTCTTATTACTCCTTCAACAATAATGAAAGGTATAATTGATCTACTATTTGAATGGTAGATCGGTTCTCCCACAAATCCTAGCCACAGCTAAGCAACTCACACCACAACAACAACAACAACATCAAGCCTTTATCCCACTACGTGGGGTCGGCTACATGAATCCTTTTTCTCCATTGTGTCCTATTAAAAGTCAAAACAATTTCTTAAAGGATTCATGTCATTATTGTTCGACAAGTTTTACGCTGACTGTTGACTACCTAACGCAACCCTCCACTTTTCTCATCCAGGACTTGGGACCTGACAACGGCAGTGTTAAACCCAATAGAGAAAAAATAAATTTAACACACATAAGATGTAAACCCAAGACAAAACACCCCCTTAAATTGCCATAACACAATAAACAAAATTAAAACATTCCTAAATAGCTCCCCAGGGCCCTAGAATAGGGGCCAAAATTCCTCCTCCTCCTGCCCCTTATTCCACAAATGATCTCTCACCAGCATAAGGTTATGTCCATTCATCATGTACTCACATAGTTCTCTTGAAACATATGAAATATATAAAAATAAACTATAAACATAATTTCAATATAAATTCGTATACTTATATAGACTTTCTTAGACTTTTGATCTACCTATTATTGATCTTCCTAACATTAATCTACATGTGTATGTAATGTAAATAGAGTATGTTCCTGTCAAGTGCCTTATTTCTACAAAAGCAAGATGCATAAGTTAAATGCAGGTCATTGGAAACATATGAAAATATTTAGTATATTAATTATAACAATAAACATCTTTACTTAATGTTTGATATTGATAGATAATTGTAGTTTGTTTAGGATATATTGAGGGAAGCATGGTCTAGTACTAATAGGGCTAGGAGTTAAAGGTGTAGGAGGTTGGGATTCTGATAAGATGTTAGTACTATTAGATCTCAATGGTCATATAGTTAGCGTCTTCTACTAACCAAAAGTTGATGTGATGGAACTCTAAGGTTATTCATCCCTATATATCATATGTGCAAGTAAAATAAAAAGACATAATGAATCAAAGTAATGAAATGAACATATAATCAAAAGAAAAAAAAATAGAAATTATATAATGCAAATGACATATAACATATAATAGTTAAATTCATTTGAATAAATTAAGTTGCAAGAATTTATACAAAAAATTACAAATTATTTGAGCTCATCACTCGATGTTGAATCACTTGTACTAGAACTTTGTTGGCCAACTAACTCACTTTCTCTGCTTTCCTCACTATGGCTTTCAATCTTCTCCCATTGTGAATCACTGCCAACTAATGTATATAATGGGTCATCAAAAATAGTTGAAGGTTCCTCAGAATCATTACAAGAAAATTGTTATTTTTCGGCGGCCATTTTCACCGAAAAAATGGATAAAATCCGTCAAAAATGTGCATTTCCGGCGGATTTTCGGCAGAAATATTTTCGCCGGTTTAACGCGCGTCAGAAAAGGATTTCCGGTGCAAATATTTCGCCGGAAACATTTCCAACGTATTTCCGACAGATTTTCCGCTAGAAAAATATTTCCAGGGGAATTTTATTCCTCCGGAATGTCAAGAAAAATTAAAAAAAGTGATTTTTTTTCGCCGGATTGTAAGCGCTGCCGGAGCCCGCTCCGCCCACCCGAGCCCAGCTGGAACCAGCCCCGCCCGAGTTTAAGTTATTTTTTAAAATATAAAATATTTAATTTGACAATAAGTTATTAAAATATAACTTAATTTTTTTAATTTTTGTCAGAAATCCGTCGAAAATTCCTTCAAAAACAATCCATCGGAAAACCAGTCAAAAAATATGACAAAAATTTGTTATCAATTTTCCGTCTGAAATCCGCCGGAAAATCCGCCGGAATTTGTGACGAATTTTTTTTCGCCGGAAATTCAGTCGGAAATGGGCTGTTTTCCTGTAGTGAATAAAACATTTTATTCTTCTTAGTGCCCCACTGATATAATATCATAACTTTCAACACCATGTAGCTTAGTTATGATGGTTACATACCAATCCAATTTGTTTATAACTCTAGTTGAATTTATTGCATAGTATGCCTGAGTTGCTTGGTGCACTATAATGAATGGGTCAAATTTAGCATACCAACTTGTTCTTTTTTACTTCAATAGAACAAATAGGTTATGCAACCTAATACCTCTACTTAACATTGGATCAAACCACTCATAGTTAAATAGAAATAATCTTTTGCTGCATTCACCGAGATATTATAGCTATTGAGCCAAATTTATTTAGTAGTTAAAGCCTAATATTTTTTAGCAAACAATCCCAGTTTTGATACTAACTGCTTTATTCTATATAAATTTAGTAGAATAATATGTATGCTCGATTAGTTTTTATTAGTAGTTTGACAAATAGATTGTAATATTCTTGAGGAATATTATAATATATCTTTATACTGAGCATCTTAAGGGTGATAGATAACTCAGAATGAGTGGTACACCAATTTTTTTCTTAGCTTCATGTAGTAATTTGTAGAAGTTATGTGAATGAATTTTAAATGGCTCCTTTCTATATTCTCAAAATTGAGGGTTAACTACATTAAATACCTTCTCTTCACATGTTCAAGCATTTCATTCATATATTATTGTGTAACGTGTTGAAGGATTGAATTAAAAGTCAAAATGTAGCTTGTACTCTATATCCAAAGTCCAATACTTATAATTGGGTTGGAAGCTACACATATTAATAATAATAATAAATTTTAAAAATAAATCACATGGATAATTCAAGTATAGTTTCTTGGTGCTAGAATAGTGTGTCTGTTGGGTATAAATCAAGTCTAACCTCATTAGGTGTAATGTATACATGATTTATATACTTTGAGCAAGGGTACCAAAATTTTCCATCTAATTAAAATGAAGACAATTGAGAGGTAATGTGAATGAAATATTCTACTACATTAAAGAATTTAATTGTTAGAAGTTTTTCTCCATGTAATAGTTTACTACACATCCAATGCCTTTGAGTATGGATGTCCATATTATATATATAAGCTACCCATCATATTTTTATTACTAATACAAAGTTCCTACAAAAATTTATTAATAATGGAAATGTAAAATTTTCTATAGTAAATATTGAAAATGAATATACAAATTTCATGTAAAAATGAAAAAAAATGTAAATCAAACCTAAAATAATAGTATAACCTTATAAAAATTATCTTATATGAAAGACAAATCAAATATAAACAAATTAAAAAAATTCTAAATCTTAAGAGCTCCAAACCCTTTGTGAACCGCATGCAATGCACAAAAGATGCCTGTACGACTAACAAATTAAATCTAAAATTGATTGAAAATCTTAAAAACAAAGTGATTTACCTTTAAATCCTTAAGGAAGTGAAGTAAGTTTTGAAACCACTTAAAAATTGCAAGGTGAATGCACTAGCAAAAATGGTTGAAAATGGCATAAGAGGTGTTGTTCATATTAAATGAAGAACAATAGGTCACCAGATAGAAAATTAGTGCCTCGTTTGTGAAAATTTATTAGGTGCGTAGACCGGACGTAGCTCTTCCTCCGGAGTCGAATAAAAAACTTGAAATGTGGACAATCTTCCACGTAGAATATAAGATAAATTTTATAATTTAATTAATTTATATCAGTTTGACTGACGCGACCTGGTTCATTTTTTTTTTTTAATTTTAAATGTAAGGTTGGCATTATTTTTAGAAACCTGCCAAATATCCCTAAACCAAAATATTTATTTGCCTTTTGATATCAACTACTCAAAAAGAAAAAATGAGGAATAAAATTGCCGAAAGGAGATAGAATGCTCAATGGAGAGAGACGAGTAAGGGATGCATGCAAACGTTCATGAATTGAAAGTTAACTTAGCTTGAACTTCTGTTGGTTTTAACTTATTGGTAAGTTTCAATCTCATCCCAAGTTGTATTAAGAGTATACTTTTTGAAAGTTGTAGAACAAAGCTATATAGAAAAAAGACATCAACGCTCATTAAAGGCTCTTACAAGTGTGTAGAAAAAGTAAATAAGATCTTCTCGTATCCTACTCTACTCTTTTGTGCTGTTATTCCACTGCCATTAATCTTTTAGTTTACCTACAACGATCATTATTGTTTTTAGGGTTGGTTTAGCTGATGCGCCTTAGTTGCGCTATAACTGTACTTTTTTGTGGCATAATTATACTTTATAAATGCTTTAACTGTGATTTTATTGCAATATAACTACACTTTTACTGTGCTATAAATATGCTTTTACTATGCTTTATTTGCACTTTTGTTGCGCTTTTATTTCTCTATGGTTATGCTTTGATTATGCTTCAAATGCATTTTTTATAATTTTATAATCTTTGCTTCTTATTTTAGGTTATGTATAAAGATGAGAGAGAAGCATATGAATGTTCATGTACATATGCCTATAATAATGGCTTTACCATCTAGAATGATCATCACAATTACTGGCTGTTGATCTCATTTTTGTATGAGGTCACTTTTAATTCCTCCCAAAGTTCTAGATCCTAGGATCTTCCTAGCCCTTAGGCTCAATCCAAATCTTAATTCAATCCAAACCCAGAACCCTTAGGCTAAAGACTTAAGTCCTAAAGCCCTTTCTAGGTGATTTTTCCATCATCTTGAAACCCAATCTTTTGATATCTGATTCAAGGTCTATCAATTTCATATTGATATGACATGTCTCTAGTGTCAACTCTCTATATTTGAACTCATTGGAGGCTCTAACCTCATAAACTTAATCCAATTCCAAAGGTTGCAAAACCTTCAAATATTTACGATCAATGCCATCGGACCTTACACCTAGTGGAATCTGATCTTGGAGCCCTCTCCAAATGCTTTGACCATCTCCAGTACCTTGATTTTGACTTATTGAACAATAGTCTACATCTTTCCAAACTCAATTTGGCTCCAAATTGACTCAGAGATAAAATGACCAAAATGCCCTTTAAGGGGACTTGTGGACTTTTGACCTAGACTTGACTTGATTTGATTATCAATCCTTGAAACCTTTCTCAAGTGCTTCCAATTGATTTTTAGAACCCTTTTGACTCAATTCTAACCATGGGCCAACTTGGTTGACCAAGTCAACCCATTTTGACCTTAATACCCCTTAAGGGTCAAAATGGTCATTTTGACCTAAATGACCTTTCTACACTTTGATTCCTCACCCATTAGACTCATATGATCAAATGGATTTCAAGTGACCCAACTCTTGGCCCTAAGTTAACTTGGTTGACCAAGTCAACCAAGTTGACCAAATGGCCCATACACCTCATTCCACATAGACAAATTGACCAAGATCATTCCAATTCCCTTTTAACCCAAGGGATGACTCCTTGGGCACCCAAGAGACCCCGCTTGGAGACCCAAGCTTTGTGCTCAATTGGGTTAGCCTTTTGGCTTGACCCAAGTAACGAAAGAGAGGTCTCCTTTGAACCATCTCTCAACCTTAATCAAATTGAACCCAAATCAAGGTGTCATTGGGTCCCCCTTGACCCAATGCACCTCCCTTGACCAGTTCAACCCTTGGGCCCACTTGGGTCAAGAGTTAGGCTAACCCAAAGTGTCCAAAACCACTTGCAGTTGAGCCAATTCTTGCCCTAAACCAGATTGAACTTGATCAACACCTCTAATAGGTGGCCTTAGCTCCAACACACCTCCTCTAGCCAACCCACGCCTTGGGCTAACTTGGGTCAGGTTTTAGGCTAGCTCAAGGTAGCCAAAACCATATGGACCCGAGCCATATTTGAACCCAAATCAAATTGAACCCAATTGCCACTGGCATTGGGTGCACCAGACCCAGACCCACCTCCCACATCAAGCCCAGGGTCTAGTCTAATATGGGTTGAGCCCAAATCGACCCAAACCGAGCAGGTTTGGGTCCAATCGAGCCACCAGATCAATTTGAACCTCCCTAGCCTCAATTGAGCTCACCCTCGACTCCAGTATGTCCCCATCGTTCTTTCCAAGTCAACCCGACCCAAACCCCGGCCGGCGGCGGTCGGAACCAATGGAGAACAAGCTCCGGTGGTCCCCCCAGGCTGTCCTGACCCAAAGCCTTCCAAAGGCTGTGGCTCGCCGGCTTGATGCTCACGAGCCCTTGGGGACGATGTCCCCTTCCATCTGGCGCCAATCCGCAGCCCCTCCAGCTCAATCCTAATCGTTCAAGCTCGCGGGAGGTGGCTGAATAGGCTCGAGCTCTCTAGACTTCGCCATTCGATCCTAGGCTTCAAAAATCACTCCCTAGAGCTCCTTCGATCTCCCAGTAGCTTTCCCCAGCTTCCTAGGCCGTCTATTCGATCCGTTCGAGCGAACTCTGGTGAAAGCTCTCGGCATCCCGCTCGAAGTCGCACCTCCGACCGTCCTCCAGTCCCGACGTCTGAAGGAGATCTGCTCGCCATCACCCCCTAAAGCTTCCTAATAGAGAAGCTCATTTGTTGAGATTGTCTCTGCGGAAATCTCTCCATCCCGAGCTCCCTAGCTAGGTAGTCCGGTCAAGTGTGAAGGAAACCTTCACCCCAACGGATCTCCACCATTGGATTGAAGGTTTCCCCTCCCCTGATCCTCCCTATGAAATTTCATTGAAGTTCACCGACGGGATCGCTCGGATCACGCCGGAGAAACTCCACGGCCTCGGACTCGCGCGGGAGGTTGAAGATGAAATCCCAGCCGTTGATTTCAATCAACGGCGCGGATTCGATCCCGCAGTCTCGGAGCCTGTTTAATCCCAGCCGTCCGATCCACCATCTGACGGCTACGGTTAACCCGACCGTTATACGGTCAACACCAATGATTACTCCGCCAATCGTCACGCGCCGCGTGTAAAGCGCGGCTGACTGTGTAATGTCCGGATTAAATTTCACAAAAAATTAGGGAAACTTTAAAAATCTGTAACTCCCTGTACACTTGGTCAAATTAGGTTTTCTTAGGCTCATTGGAAAGGTCTCAGGGAGATCTATAAAAGCCCTATGGTTTCAAGCCCTGATTTTATATGTGCTAAGTTTAATTTCCGTTTAAGCATTTTCTTAATTATTGCAATTATTGTATAATTTTAATTTCCTCAGGCCTGGAATTTTGGGAGATTGAATTTGGGCATGTCCCTGACATGTCCAAATTTTATCTCCCCTGTTTAACATGTTCAAGGGCATTTTCCCCTAATTTTGAGTTTAAGGGTCATGGGTTGACCCTTAAATTCAAAATGGGATTCAAACCTTTCCAATGGGATTTAGGTTGTGATCTTCTATGTGATGATGATGTGTAGGATAGAGAGTTTAGAGCCTATAATTTTTCCCCAATCCAAGCTTTGGATAGCTCCCTAAGATTTTTTTATGGTGACTTATAGTTCACCTTAGGTGACTTGTTTGGCCACCTTAGAATATTCCACTTGAGTCCATATTTGGTGAGTTTAGGCCTTGGGATTAGGTGATTCCATGGTCCAAATTTGACCAGGTTTGGAGCTCATTTGGTTCACCAAATAGGAGCCATAGTATTCCCCCTTAGAAATGGCCTTTATCCTTAATAAAATTCTAATAAATCACCATTAATTCATAAAATTCCTTAAAATACTCCTAACTGACCCTAATTGATCTATTAACCAGTGGAAATTCAAATCCTATTAATTTAGCTTTATAATCTATGTTAATCTACTTTTAATTAAAATTAATGTTTAATCAATTTTAATTAATTAAAAATTATTAAAAATCCCAAAAAATATTTAAACACTTGATAATCTCCCCTTAGATCTTCTCTAATCTTAGGGGTTGATTTCAAGAAGTTTACGATTCATTTGGGTTCAAACCATTAGAAGAGACCCTTTAATTAAGTTAATTAAAAATTCTAGTAAATACCTTAACTTATAAAATTCATAACTAATTGTAGAAAATTTAAAATCAATCAAACTCAGTGGATAATGACTCTAATTAAAATCTAGTATTTTCTAAAAATGTAAAACCTCTAAAATTTGGTCAAAGTCAAAAAGTCAACATTTTTGGTCAACCATTAGGTCAAAATCAGGTTAAAACTTCTAAAAATCATAACTTTTGATAGAAAACCCCAAATTGAGTGTGCCACATGTCTAACAACTCACAATTAGGTCTAATATTTATTAAAAATCTAAAACCCTTAAGATTAACTCTAATTTTAAAAAATCAAATTTTGACCCCTTAGTTAATATATACGGATAACCTACAAAATCTTCCAATTCCCCTAAATTCCAGAATTTCCTTAATAGGCTGATAAAATTATTAACCAATCCTTTAAAATTAGTAAACAACTCCCCTTAATGTTAATCTATTTCTCTTAATTTCAACTAACTTAAAGTAACTTTAATCAACCCCGATTACAACTTGGTAACCCAGGCCTACGAGGCTATTAACTTAGCCCCAATGAAGGTGAAATAAACTTCACAGCCTCGGTGTGAAACAAAAGTAGTAATCAATTAACCCTTAAAATATATTTAATTAAAATTTTTAATATATTAGTATTTAAACTTTAACATAAATTCCCCTTAAGCCTTAACAAACTCAGAATTTTAGACAACTTTAATTAATCACCCATCTTAGGATCTACCCCTGCCACACGACCTTCTACACACACTTTAGATGGTTTACGAGGACAACCGACTCTATATCTAGGTTAGGCCGGTGTTTACTTTACCGCCGTATGCCAGATTTTTTCATGGTTTTCACTGCATATTGTGGATGAAATTGCTTTGATGTGTCTGTTTACTTTTTACTGCACTCTGTGGATGATTGATGTGTTTGCCGACTAGATTATCCTTAGGATAGGTACGATCTGGATGTTCACACAGTTTTGTGCAGGTGGCCATGCTCATGCAGGGCAATAAAAAGGGAGGCTAAATAAAAAAATTTCAATTATTATAAATGTCTGCAGAGGTGCTTCAGCTGCTAAAGCCCCCAAATAAAAAGAGCGTGGCCAGTGTATTTACTTTCTTTTCTGCATATATATATAACTGCTTGGGAATAAATATATTTTGATTTATTAACTACTTAGGATAACCTTGCATGAGAGTCTAGATTTTTGATTTCATATAAATGTAATTTGTATAAATGTAAAGTGTTGTGAAAGTTAGCTTTGAGTTGGGATACATAGGTCCAAAGCTTGGACTTCGAAGAGAAAAGGATGCCCCTCAAGGGAGTACTCCTTTTCTATTTGGGGATCCAAATTTGGATCACACTTCTTCCCTACCCAAAGAGGAAAGAGTGGCATTCCCCTTAAAGGAAGTGCCCTCTTATCCATTTGGGTAGCCTACTACAAAGAATCCAAGAGCTTGAAGGAAAGGAGCCTGAAGAAGAACAAAATTGAAGACTTGAAGACTGAGAGTATCCCACTCAAAACTACTTTCATCTCTACTAGGTTTAGAATCCGGGTTGTTGTCAGTGGTGCCCGGCCATTTTACTTTCTGCAAAATTCTGGTTTGTAATAAATAAGGCAACTTTGCCTATGAACATTTATTAATTAATTCATTTATATTTGATGTGTTGAATTGATTGCCTTTAGGATTGCCTGCTTTTCTTAGTTTTTTGGCATTTGTGTGCCGCTTTTGTTTTCGCCTGGATACGTGAGGCTAGTAAGGGTGTGAAAGTTTTATACTCATAATCTAAGTTTAAAATTTTAGTGAGTCAAAATAACATAGAAAGATAACGAATTTAGGGAATTAGCCGGGGATCGACCCCGGGGTCGCATGCATATTTCTGCATTACTCTTTCCTTACTTTAGACCCTTCCCCGCCTGCGGGTAGAGTCCGGATAGTCTGACCTATGAGGACGAGGTGCCAGACTTGGCAAATTTCAGTCTTCTAAAAAATTATTTTCTAAGCCTATTTTTTAAAATTTTAAGCATATCTAATTTGAAGTTGTCAACCAGCACGCATTGCATTAGAAACATACTTAAAGAGTCAAAATTCTAATTGTATTAGTCCTTAGCATTTTTGCACCCAACATAAGTCAAAGGGACCAATTAGGAAAATCTCTAGATGTCAGCCCCGACTCTCCAAAACTTTAAATAAAACGTCCCTACCACTCTTTCATAAAAGATTGGGCTCATATATTTTAAATCAATTAGGTGATTAGCTGGCTCCCCAATCTAGGTCGGGATAAGTCCAGGTTCTGCATTGCATTAGTTAGGTTCGGACGACGGTGGTCCAGTGTCCAAATTAGATTTAGGATCCGGGGCAGATCTTAGATTATAAGACCCCAAATTTCGAGAATATAATCCCAAATTTCTAATAAAATACTCAACTCTAGGTTAGCTGGCTCCCCAATCTAGGTCGGGATAAGTCCAGGTTCTGCATTGCATTAGTTAGGTTCGGACGACGGTGGTCCAGTGTCCAAATTAGATTTAGGATCCGGGGCAGATCTTAGATTATAAGACCCCAAATTTCGAGAATATAATCCCAAATTTCTAATAAAATACTCAACTCTAATTAAAGCTTCATTTCGATCCTAAAACATAAAGCCCAACACTTATACTAAGTTGGGACACTTTCGGATGGTTTTGGAATCTCAAAGTGTCCCCTACCTCTCTTCCCTTAACTCTATTAATAACTGCTCAATCTTAATCCATTCCCTTTTGATCTTCCAAAATTCATTCACTTTTGGTATCACTCCTAGAAGATCTAACAAAATTTTGTCATTATTTTAATTGAGAGTTTTCGTAGGGGACTTTGTCTCCCTACGATATAATTAACTACAAGGGCTTGCGCTCGT
>NW_021318791.1:43029-54812 GCF_001605985.2 Dendrobium catenatum | reverse complement strand
AGAGAGAGAGAGAGAGAGAGAGAGAGAGAGAGAGAGAGAGAGAGAGAGAGAGAGGATATTGTGAGGGGTTCACAAAGGTTTCTCCAAGCAAAGATCTGAGTCATCTTCTCCAGTCATCATACCTGGTTCCTTGGAGGCTCTATGGAGGTCTTCTTCAGCAATCGATCATGGTTCTCTGCCTATTTTAGGAGGAAGCAAAAGGAGGTCTGGTTCTCTACCTCATAGGGGTCAGTAGAAATGAGTTTGTATAAGATTCTTCACCTTCCTATGGGAGCAAAAGTAGAGTCACTGTATTTTAGTGCAATACCTAGAGGAGAGGCTTCGGGGAGTGGACGTAGGTCAGGTTGACCAAACCACTATAAAATATAGTGTGCTCTTTCTTATTATGTTTCCACATTTTAATTTTTGTACTTTATTTTATGGTGGATGATTGTATGGTTTAATGTTTTATAATATTTCAAAAAGATCATGGTTTTTGTATAAGAATTTTTAAAACAACCAATTCACCCCCCTCTTGGTTAGCCTCGAGCTAATTCATAAGGTATTAACAACTCTATTGAACATTTAATCTGACAACTCTATTGAACATTTAATTTGGATCCTAGTAATGCAAAAAGAGTTGAATCAATTTTTTAGGAATGATTTTTAGGAGTTGGTGAGAAGAACTAAATACCAGAGTGTTATAGGAACCAAATGAGTTTTTAAGAACAAAATGAATGACTCTTGCATAGTAGTAAGAAATAAGGCTAGATTCATAGCTAAGCAGACAATAAAATTGAAGGGATTTCTTTTGAAGAGACTTTTTCTCCAGTAGCAAGATTAGAAGACATTAGATGATCTTAGCCTTAGCTTTCTTTAAAAGATTTAAGCTAAATTAAATGTATTTAAAAGTGCTTTCATAAATGAGGTAATTAAAGAGTATGTATATGTTAAGTAACCCCTAGGATTGGAGAACTCTAAATTCCCTAATAATGTATTCAAACTAATGAAAGCTTTGTATGGGTTGAAGCAAGCACCTAGAGTCTAATATAAAAGGCTGAGCACATTACTTCTAGATGGAGCCTTTGCTAAGGTTTGTGTAAACACCACCCTATTCCTAAAGAAAGATGGAGAAGACCTACTCATAGTTCAAATCTATGTTGATGATATACTTTTTTGTTCTATAAATAAAACTATTTATGATAAATTCTCAAAACTATGATGAGTTTGAGATTTGCATGATAGGAGAGCTAAACTACTTTCTTAGATTTAGTGTGACGTAGAAGGATGATGGAACTTTTTTTAGTCAATCAAAATATATTAAGGACATCCTTAAGAAATATGAAATGGATAATGTTAAGGCAGTAAACACTCCTATGAGTTCTATTATTCAGTTGGACAAGGACATAAATAAAAAATTAGTTAATTAAAAGAAGTATAAAGGGATAATTAGATCACTCCTTTACTTGATTACAAGTACACCTGAGGTCAAGTTTAGTGTTTGTCTATGTGTAAGATTTCAGGTAGATCCCAAAGAATCCCATATGAGTGTTGTTAAAATAATTCTTATATATCTTCTTAAAACCATAAACTTAGGAATCTAGTATCCTAAAAATAGTACTTCATTGTAGATCATAGATATTCTTATTCAGACTTTACAGTTTGTAAGGTTGTTAGGAAAAGCACATATGGAACTTGTCATTCATTGGATAATCTTAAATTTTTTGGTCCAGTAAAAACAAAAAATTAGTAGCCCAATCCACCATTGAAGTAGAATATATAGCTGTAGGGAGTTGCCTATGGCTTAAATAATAAATCTTAGATATTTGACTATATGTAGGCATCATTCAAATTATATGTGATAACACTAGTGTCATTTACATATCAAAGAATCCAATCCAAAATTCAAGGACTAACCACATAGATATTAGGCACCATTTGATTAGAGAACATGTGACAAAAGGGGATTTAGAGCTACATCATGTAACCACTAAAAATCAATTGGCATATATATATTTATAAAACCCCTAGCTTTTGAAACCTTTAGTAGCTTAAGGACTAGACTAGGTGTTATAGATATTCATGCTTGAATCAGAATGATTTGAAAATAAAAAAAATCTCTTTTTTATGTCTTTCTATTAAACTCGTGTTACTTTTATTTTTGAAAAAGAAAGTTTAAAAATTAAGAAATAACTTTATATGTTATTGTGTGTTTTTCTTTTAAATTTGTTTTATGATTATTTATATTATTTCTTGTGATTTGTTTTGTGTTCCTTTTATGGAGTTTTCCTAGCCATCACACTCCACCTTCTAAATTTTATTCACATTATAGTATACGATATTCACAAAATACCAAATCACTGGTCCTAGCACATCGAACAAATTTTTATTGATCAATTATTAGTGATTGTACTGTATGAATAACTATTTTGAATTTATGATACACGTGGTAATGGATGTTAGATAAATTGAATTTAGCCAGTATGATATTTTAGATTGTATTGTCCTATTAAAACTCATGTTTGTATAGGACGATCTGTCAAGGTTGACACCTCAGGATGAATGTCTTATCTCTAATCATCTAGTACAATTCTAATTGTACTAAATGATAAGACCAGCTTTTTGATTGATCACGCTAAACAAAATTGATTGCATTCATATGTATTGTACGATGTCTCAATCGTACTGTATGATTTGGCCATTTTATTTATGGAGAGGAAATTCAAAGCTTTTCTTCACTCAATTCCTATTCCATTATTCTTCCCTTCTCCCTAAAGTTCTTGTTCATTGAAATGGCCAAAGGAAAGTGCTCACAAGCTCTAGTACGAAGTTCTTCTCGATACATAGTCGATCCTCGGTTTGCCAAACCACTGATGAAGAAGCCTATAATTGGTATAAAATTGCCAGGATCATTCATAATATCATAAATCAGGATGTTTTAAACTTCTAGGAACTTTCTCTCTTTTCTCGCACCACACTTCAGTTTATTCTCATATTAGCCTACCCATTTAATTTTTAACCTCTTTTTGAATTTTTTAATAGTCTATGAATCAATAGTGAGGGAACTTCCCTCCAATCATACTTAAGTAGGAGGCCTATATAAATCACCGACCAAGATTTTCCTTAATTCCTCCACCTTTCCACAACTGGAAAAAAATTTCACCTTCTTGGTTCAAGTCCTAACTATGATTGGACACTTGCAAATACTACCCTTAGGGAAGAAAATCTTTGATACTACATCACCCATGTCAATAATTTAATGCAAGATGCTAAACTTATCCAGCATATCTTAATAACTCCATTATTTTAAAAGTTTGAGATCGAATTAACCTCACACCTCTTCTATCCATGTCTTCCTACTTCATAATGGTTGAGATAAATTTCATTAAAAAAAATCTAATAATTTGATAGTGTTGCAAACCTGGATTCAAGGTTTATAATTTTGATGATAGAAAATATTTCTGACATTCATATTTTCTTACTACTGTTACAACTACACATCTATTTTGGTTGCCATGCCTACTAATGTTTCAGGTCCATAAGGTCAAATGCAAATAAAGCCAGCTCAAGATTGGGTAGTTTAGGACTGAGCAGTCTGTAAGTGTACTTCAAGTGTTTTTACCTTTTCTTGAGTCAAATATAATAAAGTGGATCCTGATGCTAAAGAACCTTGCACACACACATGCTTAGGAGGAGAAATTTTGAAAGTTTAAGGGTTTTCTATTTTTATTCACATCGTACAGGATGATCCCAAATTATCCTGGACAATCAAATAAAATTAGAAACCCTAATTAGGGCTCCTATGTTAAGATAGCCGAATTAAGAAAATAGTCTTGGACGATATTTACATTGTCTTGGACGATAGGCTCAAATAAAAAAGAAACAACCACCAAAACTCTTTTAGGTATGATATTATTTTTTGCAATCATACAGGACGATCCCCTATCATCCTGAATGATGCATTACAATTATGCCTAAATTATTCAACTGATTAAGGATTGATTGACTGATCATATCATCTTAGATGATAGCTAGATCATCCTGGACGATTTGTTAGAAAAGCCTTAGTTTTATTCTGAATCACCTAGACGACTAGAATGATTTGTTGGACAATATTCTTGATTTTGAACTAATCATCTAGGATGATTCAAGAATCATCCTATATGATACGTTATATTTTGGATTATCCAACATGTATCTCCTGGACAACCAGAACTATATTCTGGATGATAATAACTAATTTTGAACTAATTATTCAGGATGATTGTAGAATCATCCTGGACGATACGTTATAAATTTTATTGGGAAATATCTTTCTTACAGACGACCAAAACTATATTCTAGATGATATGTATGGATTTGAGCTAATTATATAGGATGATGTCCACATCATCTTGGATGATCAATAGAAATAATGACTTTTGATCGTCCAACCCACCTAGACCATCCTAGCTAAAAAGAGCTAAAATATACTGATCATACATGATAATCTTTGACAACAAGTAGCAAATTAGGGTATATTTTGAGCTCTTTTTTATAAGATCTTTTGTTTCTTTAAGAGGTGATCTTTTGCTTCTATCCTGACGTGAGAGAGCCTGGAGAAGGAGAGGGACAGAGGATCGAGTGAGGAGGAGTTTATGAGGGGTTCACAAAGGTTGCTCCAAGAAAAGTTCTGAGTCATCTTCTCTAGTCATGATCCCTGGTTCCTTGGAGGCTCTAGGGAGGTCTTCTTCAACAATTGAGCAAGGTTCTCTGCTTGCTTCAAGAGGAAGCAAAAGGAGGTTGGGTTCTCTGCCTCACCAGGGTTAGTGCAAAAGAGTTTGTGCATGCTTCTCTGCCTTAATATGGGAGCAAAAGGGGGGTCATTGTATTTTAATGAAATACCTAGAGTAGAGGTTTCGAGGAGTGGACTTAGGTCAAGTTGACCGAACCACTATAAAATCTAGTGTGTTCTTTCTTAATACATTTTCATATTTTAATTTTTGCACTCTATTTTTTTGGTGGATGATCGTATGATTTAATGTTTTAAAATATTTTAAAAATATCATATTTTTGTTTAAGAAATTTTAAAACTATAAATTCACCCCCCATCTTGGTTAGCCTCGAACTAGTTCATAAGGGCTTAACATCCCTATCAAACTTTCAAGTGGTATCAGAGCGGACCAAACACATTGACATAAGGCATCACTTTGTTAGGGACCGTGTTACTAAAGGAGATATTGAGTTACACCATGTAGAAACTGAAAACCAACTAGCTAACATTTTTACTAAACCACTAGCCTTTGACACATTCAACATCGTAAGGATCATATTGGGTGTTATTGACATAAATGTATGAACTTGATGATTTCTGAACTTTGAACTTTATGCTTTTCGATGTTTCTTTTGTTTTTATTTTTTGATCATTCTTTTGATTTGACATTTCTTTTTTTTTTTCTTAGATTATTAATTTTTTTATTTATTTGATGTTATTTTTCATGCTTTCATTTCTTATGTCTTTGTTTTTCTTTCACTTTTCTTTTGATCACTATTGAAATGAAATTTTATACCTTACTTTTGTTTTCAAAATTTTGTATTCAATGATTGACATCCTTAAATCAGTTAAAGGGAGAAACACTGTTGATTGTTTCCCTTCCTCTAACTCATTTTATTTATATAATTTTCTTTTCTAAACAAAAGTCTATCTCAAATTAACAACTGGACTTTACAATTGATATCTTTTCTACTTTCTTACAGTAATCTATCTTATATAAATAATTTTTAAAGTCATTAAATAACTTTCAAGCTTTCTTAATCTTGTTATTTCATTTATCATACGAATTTGATTCTGCTTTGTGGTTTTTTGTCCTTATATTAGAGAGTGGGTTTTTCTTCTCTAATATATGGAAGATACTCTCACATGTGAGAGTATTTAAAAGTTTTGAAAGGGAGCGAGATTTGCAAAAATGAAAAGAGGCATAAAATGAGAAAAACAAAACTTAAAAGATGCACAATAATCATAAAAAATTTGAAAGATACACAAAGTGTATAAAAAATCAAAAGTTTGCATAAAGTGTGATAACCAATTAATAATGAAAGTTCGTTAGGGATGTTAGGCCCTATAGAACTAGCCCAAGGCTAACCAAGAGGGGGGGGGGGGGGAATTGCTATTTAAAATTCTTTAAGCTAAAGCACCAAAACTTAAAACCACAATCACCACGATGAAAAAATCAAAGTGCGAAAAGTTAAATAACGCAGAAGAAGTAAAAATAGAACACAGAGATTTATAGTGGTTCGGTCAACTCGACCTACGTCCACTCCCTAGAGGCGCCCTCCGAGTATTACACTAAAAATGTGATTCTCCTTTTGCTCCCACAGAAAGGAGGAGAAGCCCTTACAAACCTCCTTTCTGCCAACCCCGACGAGGCAGAGAACCCACCTCCTTTTGCTTCCTCCTGAAGCAGGCAGAGAACCTTGATCGATCGCTAAAGCTTACCTCTCTCAACCCTTATAAGGACAAGGGATGATGACCAGAGAAGACGACTTGGAACCTTGCTTGGAGCAACCCTTGTGAATCCCCTCATAAACTCCCCCTTACAAAAGCCTCTCTCTCTCTCTCCCTCTCTCTCCCTCTCCTCTAGGTTTTCGCAGGTCAAGACAGCAGCCAAATATTGTTCAAAATGTGTAACAAGAGCTCTTAAATAGAAGAGCTTTGGAATAGCTCATTAATTGCAAGTTGCCAACATTATCATCCAGGACTCAAACCTAGTCTATCCAAACTTGAGCTGGTTCTAATTGCCGTGTGATCTGTGGTCCTGAAATGTTAGTAGACAAGGCAGTCGTAGAGAAATAGAATTTGTTTGCTATCATCAAAATCATAATTAATGAAAAACATGTTTGCAATAATCTCCCCCTTTTTTATGATGGAAAACACTTATTTTTAAAATGGTTCAAAAAGGATTTTGAAAGGAAAGTGTACGGAATAAAAACAAATCAACTAGTACAGGCTTCTCCATCTTCGACATCACAAAAAGGAGGAGGGAAGTAAAACAAAAAAGGTTTTCGGGTTTTTCTCCTTTTTTTTAATGGCATGAATATGAAATGGTTTCCATGTAGTTGATTTTAAAGATTTGTAAATCAATGAGTTAACAACGTCAAAAATCCAAAAAAAAATGGTAAAGTATCCGATCATGGTTACCCTTAGCTCAGATTTTCTTTCAGGGTAAAATTATCTTTTGAAAAAATTAATAACCTAACTCAAAACATTCAATTGGATATGAAAAAGAGATCCGTTCACTACTTGGTTTCAGAAAAAATATCTTATAGAATTATGGAACAAAGTAATTTTGTCACAATCACAAAGAGTCAAAATCAAGATTTCAATTTTCTCAAGTGATATATGAAAACTTCTAAGTTTTAAAAGTTTTGAAAAGAGAGGAGAGCTTGCTTTTGGTGGGCTCATTTTATGCCTCTTGTCACTTTTAATGGCTCTTTGAGCATCTTTTGATTTTTGATACACTTTGTGTATATATATTTTCAATTTGGCGTCATTGCGCATCTTTTGTTTTTGGCATCATTGGCCAATTTTTTTTGCAAGCTACATTCTTTTTCAAAAACTCTTAAATAATCTTAGTTGTGAGTATATCTTCAAGATATTAGAGAAGAAAAACTCACTCTCTAATATATGGAATTACAGGGTAATGAGGAATGCAATTACAGTTAGATTTGCTGTGGCATGATAGAAAAGATCTTAATTGCATAATCCATTTGTTAATTTGAGATAGACTGTTGATTAGAAAAGAAAACTGTGCCACTAAAATATATTAGAGAAAGGTACAAAATCAAAGATATATTTTGACCCTTTAATAGATTAAGAGATGTAAAACACTAACTACAAATTTTTTAAAAAAAAAGAACAAGGCATACGATATCACTTCAGCAGTAATTTGAAAAAACAAGTTTATGTAAATGAAAAAATAAAGCACAAAACACAAAACAACAAAGAAAGAAGAAAAACACTAAAAATAAAGCAATAAAAGAAGAAAAATAAGAAGAAAGAGAAAAACATAAAAGAAAGAAACAATAGAAATCAAGTTCATGCATTTATATCAATCACACCCAATCTGGTCCTTAAAGAGCTGAAAGTGTCGAAGGCCAGTGGTTTAGTAAAGATGTCAGCCAGTTAATTCTCAGTAGTCACATGGTGTAACTCATTGTCTCTCGTAGTCACATGGTCTCTAATAAAGTGATGTCTAATGTCAATGTGCTTAGTTCTTGAATATTGGATAGGATTCTTAGAAATACAGATGGCACTAGTGTTGTCACAAAAAATTGAGATGGTGCCTACAAGTAATTTTAAATCCAGTACCTGCTATTTTAACCAAAGGACTTGGGCCACACAGCTTCATAAAGCAATATACTAAACTTCAGCAGTGGAAAGTGCAACAGAGTTTTGCTTTCTACTAGACCATGAGACCAATGACTGTCCTATGAATTGATAAGTTATAGAAGTGTTTTTTTTATCCACCTTACATCCTGCAAAATCAAAATTAGAATATCCAATAATCTCAAAAGAAGTATTGTGCCTAGGGTACCAAATCCCTAAGCCTTGGGTCCCTAAAAGGTATCTAAGAATTCTCTTAACAGCAGTTAGATGTGATTCCTTAGGATCAGCTTGAAATCTAGCACAAAGATAAATACTAAACATTATATCAGGTCGGCTAACAGTCAAGTAAAGTAAATATCCAATCATGCTTCTATACTTCTTCTGATCAACAGACTTACCACTTGGGTCCTTATCCAACGGAACACTGGAGGTCATGGGAGTATTAATTGGCTTGGCTTTATCCATCTCATACTTCTTCAAAATGTCCTTTATGTATTTTGATTGATTTAGAAAGGTTCTATCATCTAATTGTCTTATGCTAAACACCAAAAAGTAGGACAACTCTCCCATCATACTCATTTCATACTCTCTACTCATTGTTTTAGAAAATTCATCACATAGTTTCTTATCAGAAGATCCAAAAAGTATGTCATCCACATAAATCTGAACAATGATCAAATCATCTCCTACTTTCTTCTGAAAAAGGGTGGTGTCTACACTCCCCTTAACAAACTTCCTTTCTAGTAAGACTGAGCTAAGCCTCTCATACCAAGCTCTGGGTGCTTGCTTTAAACCATATAAGGCCTTTTTTAATTTAAAAACATGATTGAAAATTGGGAACTCTGAAAACCTGGGTGTTGTTCTACAAACACATCCTCTTTTATTTCCCCATTTAAAAGGCACTCTTAACGTCCATTTGAAAAAGCTTAAATCCCTTATAACATGCAAAGGCTAATAGCACTGTAATGGCTTCCAATCTAGCTACAGGGGCAAAAGTTTCCTCAAAATCTATCCCTTCTATTTGGTTATACCCCTTAGCCACTAATCTTGCTTTATTCCTTACCACAATGCCAGAATCATTCACCTTGTTCTTAAAGACCCACTTAGTTCCAGCTATACTTCGTCCCTTAGGTCTTTCTACAAGTTGGTTCAACTCCTCCTGCATGTCTAAAATCCAAAACTCATCAGAAAGGGCTTGGTTTATGTTGGTGGGACAGTCATTGAGATAAAGGCAAAGTGGTTCACTTCCTTCCTAAGTCCATATCTAGTCCTAACTCCATTAGAACGGTCTCCTAAGATCAAATCTTTAGGGTGACTTGTAGAGTATCTCCAATCTCTAGGTAAGGTGTGTGAAGGGTCAACCCTTTCCTCCAAATCTATATTTTCTACTCCTTGGGTAACATCTCCTACTCCTTCAGTGTTTTTGTGTTCTACTCTCTTCTCAAAATTTTCTATTCCAACATCATCTTCAACAACTGTAGGCTTTCTAGGATCAGACTCATCAAACACTATATATATATATAGTCTCTTCCACCACCAAAGTCCTCTTATTAAACACCCTAAAAGACTTCCCAACACTAGAGTATCCTAAGAACACTCCTTCATCATATTTTGGATCAAATTTTCCTAAGTGAGACTTCCCATTGTTGTGAATGAAAACCTTCCAACCAAAGACATGAAGGTGGGAAAGATTTGGTGTCCTACCCTTAAGGATCTCATAGGGTGTCTTATCTAATTTGGCTCTAACATTCACCCTATTAAACACATAGCAAGTTGTGTTAACCTCTTCAGCCCAAAAGTATTTTGGAAGTGAATACTCAGCAAGCATGGTTCTAGCGGCTTACACTAAGGTTTGGTTATTCCTTTTAGCTACCCCATTCTGCTAATGGGTCCTAGGAGCTGAGAAGTTGTGGTTAATCCTCTTGTCTTCACAAAAATCTCCAAATCTTTCATTTCTAAACTCTCCCCCATGGTCAGTATGGATGGTCAAGATCTCACAACCTAGATTTTTCTGAATCCAAGTAAAAAAGGTTTTAAACTCCTCAAAAGACTCATTTTTGTGTGATAGAAATCTAGTCCAAGTGAACCTCGAGTAGTCATCAACAATTACAAAATCATAGACTTTCCCTCCCAAGCTGGCAGTGCTAATGGGTCCAAACAGATCCATGTGAAGGACTTCTAAAGGTCTAGAGGTGCTAATGTCCTTAATGGGGTGAAAGGTGGAGTGGGCTTGCTTTCCTAATTGGCAGGCATCACAAAGGTGGTCTTTGGAAAAATTAAGCTTGGGGACACCTCTAACTAGGTCTTTTTGGGTCACTTTCCTAAGGGTTTCATACTTGCATGACATAATCTCCTGTGCCACAACCATGAATCATCAATAATAATTTTTAAGCAAACTGAAACAACCCATTCAATATTATTTAAATCAAGCATGTAAACGCTGTTGATCCGCTTTCCATGCAAAACAATATTGTTACTTAAGCTTATAATGCATGAATTTGAAAAAAATTATATGATGAAGCCCTTGTCGCAAAGCTGACTGATGCTGAGCAGGTTGTGTTTTAATCCATCTACAAGCAAAACATTTTCAATCATAAGGTTCTTGGAATTACCAATTATACCTATGCCTACCACCTTCCTGGTGGTGTTGTCTCCAAGAGTAACCTTACCTCTTGTCCTGGTCTCCAGCACAATGAATAGATTGGCATCTCCAGTCATATGTCGAGAGCATCCGCTGTCCAGGTACCACATGCTCTCATGAGGCCTTTTGTGAGAGCTTGCCTATAAAATCATCAAATGTCAGATTTAGGAACCCAAACAGGTTTGGGTCCCTTCTCATGAAAAGTAGTATGCAATGCATGTGTTCTATAATGTGAATCATGCAATTTAGGTCTCCACACCCAATGTGTACTATGGTGAACAGTGCAAGTGTGTGAGATGTATCCTAGCATGCCACATGAAAAACATCTAACTCCAGGAAAAGGATTTCTTAAATGGTATGGGTTATAATGCCTCTTCCTAGGTTTTGGTTTTGGATCAAAAGTGGGTTTCATCAAATTTTTCTTAAGTGTATCCACTTTATTTTTAAACCTCAAGTTTGTACTCTTCAATGCATCATTGTCAATTCTCAAATTGTGCTCTATCTCTTTAGATCTCTTAAAATCAGATTCAAGTGAGGTGTGTGAAGCTTTTAATAAATCATGCTCATCAATTAATTCAGAATGCTTTTTATTTAACTTATCAAATTCATCAAGTAGAGCCATGTAATTTAAATCAATTATTGAATGATCTTTAATCAAGATTTGATGCTCTTTTTATAAATTTGAATGCTCTAGTTTCAAACTTGCATGAGTTTTCTTAAGTTTTCTATATGATGCATGAATTTTTTCAAAAACTTCAAGGAGTTGGTCATAGGATAGTTCACATACCTCTTCTTGAT
>NW_021318791.1:39873-42914 GCF_001605985.2 Dendrobium catenatum | reverse complement strand
TTTTCTAAACAAAAGTCTATCTCAAATTAACAACTGGACTTTACAATTGATATCTTTTCTACTTTCTTACAGTAATCTATCTTATATAAATAATTTTTAAAGTCATTAAATAACTTTCAAGCTTTCTTAATCTTGTTATTTCATTTATCATATGAATTTGATTCTGCTTTGTGGTTTTTTGTCCTTATATTAGAGAGTGGGTTTTTCTTCTCTAATATATGGAAGATACTCTCACATCTGAGAGTATTTAAAAGTTTTGAAAGGGAGCGAGATTTGCAAAAAGGAAAAGAGGCACAAAATGAGCAAAACAAAACTTAAAAGATGCACAATAATCATAAAAAAATTGAAAGATACACAAAGTGTATAAAAAATCAAAAGTTTGCACAAAGTATGATAACCAATTAATAATGAAAGTTCGTTAGGGATGCTAGGCCCTATAGAACTAGCCCAAGGCTAACCAAGAGGGGGGGGGTGAATTGCTATTTTAAAATTCTTTAAGCTAAAGCACCAAAACTTAAAACCACAATCACCACGATGAAAAAATCAAAGTGCAAAAATTTAAAAAACGCGGAAGCAGTAAAAATAGAACACAGAGATTTATAGTGGTTCGGTCAACTTGACCTACGTCCACTCCCTGGAGGCGCCCTCCGAGTATTGCACTAAAAATGTGACTCTCCTTTTGCTCCCACAGCAAGGTGAAGAAGCCCTTATAAACCTCCTTTCCGCCAACCCCGGAAAGGAAGAGAACCCAACTCATTTACTTCCTCCTAAAGTAGGAAGAGAACATTGATCGATTGCTGAAGCTTACCTCTCTCAACCCTTCCAAGTACAAGGGATGACGACCAGAGAAGACGACTTGGAATCTTGCCTGGAGCAACCCTTGTGAATCCCCTCATAAATTCCCCCTCATAAGTTCCTCTTTCTCTTTCCCTCTCTCTCCCTCTCCTTTAGGTTTTCTCAGGTCAAGACAGCAGCCAAAGATTATTCAAAATGTTGAACAAGATCTCTTAAATATAAGATCTTAAGAATAGCTCATTAATTGTAAATTGCCGACATTATCGTCCAGGATGATAGGTATATTATCCTTTACGATCAGTGCAATTTAAGCCTAATCAGCCGGGGCAATCTGGGACGATTAGAACAAAAATGTTTCTATCGTCCAGGACGATCTCACGATCATCCCTGTCAATTAGTTCAAAATAATGAAAAATCGTCTAGAACATCGCCCTGAATGTGTGCTGGCCGATGCATATTGTCCAGGACATCGCCCGGAATATGAGCTGGCTGATGTTGATCGTTCAGGAGCAACTAAGGTTTTTGAATTGATCATCCTGGCCTATCCTGCGATCATCCAGGATGATGTGATCTTATCAATAAAGCCTTAATTTCTTTCCTTAATTACCAGATTAATTTAGGCATAATCATGTTATATCGTCCAGGACGATACTATATCGTCCTGGCCAATTTCAAAAAATACAGAATACCTAAATAGATCATGGCGGTTCATTCTTTCTGTTCTGAGCCTATCATCCTAGCTGATACACGTATCGTCCAGGCTGATCGGCTTAATGACGGTTGCCTTAACCAAGATACCCTGATTAGGGTTTCAGTTTTGAACCCTATCATCCAGGACGATCAAGACAATGTCCAAGATGATATGAGTAAAAATCAGAAAACTCTAATTCAGATAGAAAATTCACTCAAGTGTGTGTGTGTAGGATTACTTAAGCATCAGACACCTCAACAGTTACAATTAACTTAAGAAAGAGAAAAAGATATTACAAACTGACTCAAACCTAGTCTACCCAAACTTGAGCTGGTTCTGATTGCCGTATGATCTGTGGTCCTGAAATGTTAGTAGACAAGGAAGTCATAGAGAAACATAATTTGTTTGCTATCATCAAAATCTTAATCAATGAAAAATAGGTTTGCAACAAACAAGAGGAATAAAATGAGCTCACAAGAAAGAAAGCTTTCTTCTCTTTCAAACCATTAAATCTTAGAAGAATTCATATGTCACTTGATATTTTCAAAGATTTAATTTTGAAATTCATGATTGTGACTAATTAATCTGATATATTATTTTATAAGATATTTTTCTAGAATGATGTTTTGAACAGATCATTTTTTCTTATCCACTTGTTTTTTTGGAGTTAGATCTTTATTTTCAAAAGATGGTTTGCCTAGTAAGTAGTCCAAGCTAGGGATAACAAGATCTGGTTTTCTACCATTTTTTAGATTTCAGTAATGTTAACTCATGTCTTATAATTTTTTAATTCAATTACATGGAAATTTATCATATTCTTGCTTTGATAAAAAAAATTACTTTTACTTTTTATCATGTTTTAATATATTTTCGATATTTTATGTTTGATTTTATTTGGTTTTTATGTTTTGGGACCACCTCTGATCATCTCCTTCCATCATCAAAATTTTTAATCTTTGATCACATCGTCCTGGATGATTTTATCAATTCACTCTTCATCATCCATCTGATGGTTGATATGACTATTTTATTTGAGATCGTACTGCACAATCCATATCATTCTAGACGATCTGATCAAATTATGCTTAAATTATTTATATTCAGCCTGGATGATCCTCATCATCCTGGACTATCTTCTCAAATTCTACTCTATTATTGGTGATCGTCCTAAATGATCCACCTATTCATTTTGGACAATCCATATGGAAAAAATAGCTACATATTTTAAATTTGACCGGTACGATTCATTATTGCTAATCATCTGAGATATCCACCTAATTTTCCTAAGCTAGTTTATTTGGAGGATCTAGAGAGAGAAGCTCCCGTTTTTTGATCTAGAGAGAGAATCTGTTAGTGTTTGATTTTTGAATTTCACGGGTGATTTGTGATCGTGCGTCGTTGTTGAGGATGGTGGTTCAGGACCGCCGGCAGTGGCTTAACGGCGGTAATCCTCCGTCGGACCTCAAACGAAATGTTCCTCTTAGAGTTGATGATCAAACAACTGTAAAGAATCGCAAGGAAGTGGTGGATCAAGAACCGTTCAGGGTTTCATCCA
>NW_021318791.1:21472-32337 GCF_001605985.2 Dendrobium catenatum | reverse complement strand
TCATAAAGTAAAATAAGAAAGGAACATTTTTTAGTCAGCCGAAATATATTAAGGACATCCTCAAGTAATATGAAATAGACAATGCTAAACTAGTGAGTACCCCAATGAGTTACTTAGTACAATTAGATAAGGACTCTAAGATAAAATATGTTGATCAAAAGAAATTTAGGGGAAAAATTAGATAATTACTTTACTTGACTACTAGCAGACTAGATATCATGTTTAGTGTTTTTTTTTTTTTGCTAGATTTAAATCTTATGCAAAGGAATCACGTTTTACTGTAGTTAAAAGAATTCTGAGATATCCTTTAGAAACTTAAAAATTATTGATTTGGTATCCTAAGCATAGTTTTTCTATTAAAATCATTGGAGATTCTAATTCATATTTATCAAGATGTAGTGTTGATCGAAAAGTACTTCTGGAACTTATCAATTCATAAAAAAAACTCTTAGTTTATTGGTCTAACAGAAAATAGAATTCAGTTGCCCTTTCTATTGCTGAAGCATAAAACATTGCCTTAGGTAGTTATGTGGCACATGTTTATTAGATAAAATAATAACTGAATAACTTAGAATTTTCTGTTAGCACTTTTCTAATTTTTTGTGAAAATACAAGTGCCATTTATATTTCAAAGATCCCTATTCAGTATTCTAGATCCAAATATATAGATATAAGGCATCACTTCATTATAGATCATGTGGTTAAAGGAGAAATTAAATTGCACCACATTGCAACTGTGAAATAACTTGCAAATATTTTTACAAAACCACTAGCTTTTGGAACGTTTAGCATCTTAAGAACAAAATTAGGTGTGATTGATCATAATGCTTAAAATTGAATTTCTGCAAATTGGATTTTTAATGTGTTGATGTTTATTTGTTTGTGTTATGTGTTTGTTTGTTAATGTTTAGTTGTTTATTAATTTTTGTTTATTTTATTAGTTATTTTCATTTTTCTTTTGTTAGTATCGTGTCTTTGGTTTTGTTTTTCAATATTGCATGTCATGGATCTTGGGGGATTGATTTTTTAAAAGAGTTTTTGTTTATCATGTCTTGTGTTTATCTTTTTTCTTTCCTACTATATGAATGTTTTTGTAATGTACAATTTCTATATCCTTTACATAGTATTTTTTGAGTTGAGCATATGATCCTTAAAATTTTAGTGCATATCATACTGTATAATGTGATCATTATCTGTACTATCAACTATTTTTTATTTATATGATTGGGAATGTTTTCCAAAGGCAGTTTTGTTTTGTCAGATCGTACATACCAAAATGTATTTTGTGTGTACGATCTTATTATCAATTCCTCTTGTGGATGAACCTAACTTTCATATATAATCAATATTATTATGATCATCTAAGATGAACATGTGCTCATCTATATGTTCGTATGGTCAAAAATCCTGTACGAAAGGACGCCTAGGGAATGGCCGTTTACAAAAAGTCATTTCATTTTTGGCCATTTCTTTTCGTATGCAAGAAACTAGCTTCATCTCGTACAATTTTGAAATCATACGTACGATCAAAATTTTATACTGTAATATAGGTTATTTTCTATATATTGAAAGTCTTTGATGGGTTTTATTCACAATCATTTTTAAACCTCAAACCTTCCCGAGCCAAACTTTAGGAATGGTCAGTAGCAGCAAACATGCGTGCACTTCTAAGGACTCATCTTCTTTTTCTGGTAGGCATTATGAGAAATTTCTTTTAATGATAATAAGGAAGCTTATGATCACTTTTTTGGAGCTCAAATTACCCCCTCCCATCATTTAATTCAAGGAGACAAACTTCTCATTTATGCCTCTCTTTATCTCGACTCAATTTTATTTTATCCTCACATTGATCTATGCCTATCATCCAGAAAACTTTCAATTTTTTCTTGCGAACATGAAAGTAAATGATGATCGCACTAGGTTTTCTTCTTATGTCTTTAAGTTGAGAGTACAAATAAATAAGGAAGACTTAGGAAACTTCCATTACCTTAGGACTTAAGGGGTTAGAGCACACACCATTACTTCTAGAGCATATTTTTATTGGTCAGAAACAAACCAAACCCTTAGAGGTGTTAAACAAGTAAATCATCTTTCTCGTGTGCATACCGTTAAGCAGAATATCAGGATCATCCAGTACGTTCTGAGAACTTCTATAATACCTTTAGCTGGTGATTGTTTCAACCTTATTCCTCTTTTATCTCCGACCATATACTTATACTCCAATTGATGAAGACAAAGTAATTATGAATTACATCTATAAAATTTATTATATTGGACTTCTACACAATAAAAGGAAGAAAATTATAGTTGTAAGACACCTAATTGCCCATATTTTGGATAAAAAGTACAACTTAATCCGTTCCTATCCTCCCACTCAGCTTCCTTATTACTTTACCAATGTTTCATTTAATGCACTTTTTAATTGGGATCAAGGATCTAAGGGAGAATAAGGAGCTCATGCTTCAGCACCGCACTTACACCTGAACCTGATTAAAATTTCTATCAAGAAATGGTGCAACATTTTGATAGACTAAAAACACATTTTGATCAACGTTTTGATCAAATTGATACTCATTTAAATTAGTAAGATATGAGGAATAATGAAGACATGGGGGGATAAGAGGATAATTTTGTTTGGTCAACACGCAAGTAGCTAGATAAATAGCTACTTTACGATGTTCACTCCTCAGCCACCTCCATACTAAGGCTCCTCAGGATTCTGTTACGAATCTGGATTCAAGGATTATAATTTTGATGATAACAAACATTTTTGGCATTTCTATTTTTTTAGTATTGGCATACCTACTAACATTTCAGGTCTATAAGATCAATTGTACATCAAGCAATCTCAAGATTGGGTAGATCATGATTGAATGTATCTGTAAGTGTACGTAAAGTGTTTTTATCTTTTCTTGAGTCAAATGTAAAAAAGTGGATCCTCATGCTAAATAACCTTGTACACACACACTTAGGGAAAAAAAATTCAGTCACTTTTTTAGTTTTATATTTATGATCATATCATCGATGATGATCTAAATTCATCTTGAATAATTTGTTAAAATTAGAAACCTTTATTCGGACATCTTGGTCAAGGCTACCAAAATTAAGAACATCACCCTTAACGATGTTAGCATAGCCTTAGATGATATGTTCAAATTAGAAAGAATCAGCTGACAACTATTTTTAGCATGTTATTAATTTTGGAAATCAACCCGGACTTCATCCTGGATCATGCATTACAATTATACCTAAATTAATCAGATGACTAAGGAAAGTAATTAAGGTTTGGTTTGTCGATCATATCTTCTTGGATAATTGCAGGATAGTCCAAGATAATAAATTAAACAAACCTTAGTTACTTCTTGAATGACCAGAATGATTTTATGGACTATGTGTATTCATTTGAACTAATTATATAGTATTATCCAAAAATAATTTAGGACGATCAGTTAATTTTTCATCATTCAACATGAAAAATCTAGCTAAACAGAGTATTGGTCTCGATAATACTTGGTGTTTTGAACTAATCCTACAGGATGATATTCATATCATTCTTGATGATTAGAACAAACAAATCCACAAATTGTATAGCCTCCCCGAGATCACCCTAGTTGATTGAGCTGAAGTTGTACTGATTGTATTAAAAAATCCATCGATCGTCCTAAATAGTCTTTGTTAATTTATTGCAATTTAGGGAAAAATTTGAAGACCTTCTATTTAAGAACTCTTATTTACTCAATATTGAATCTTTTGTTGTTATCCTGAGCTGAGATAGCCAACAGGAGAGGGAGAGCTTGAGAGAGGCAGATAGAGGATCTCTTAAGGGGTAGTTTATGAGGGTTTCACAAAGTTTACTCCAAATAAGGATCCGAGTCATATTCTTTGGTCATCATCCCTAATTCCTTGGAGGTTCTAGCGAAGTCTACTTCAGCAATTCATCGAGGTTCTTTTCTTTCTTCAGAAGAAAGAAAAAGGAGTTGGGTTCTCTACCTACTTCTGGAGGAAGAAAAATAAGTTTGATTCTCTATCTGCTTCAGGAGGAAGCAAAAGGAGTTGGGTTCTCTACCTTGCCAGGCTCGGTTAAAAGGAATTTTTATAAAGGCTTCTCCGTATTTTTGTGGGAGAAAAATGAGAGTCACTGAGTTTAGTCCAATACCAGGAGGACAGGCTCCATGGAGTTAATGTAGGTCAAGTTGACCGAAACACTATAAAATTTGGTGTGTTCTTTCTTATTGCATTTCTGCATTTAATTTTTGCACTTTATTTTCTGGTGAATGATTGTTGTATTTGTGGATTTAAAATATAATAAAAGATCGTGATTTTTGGTTTAAGAATTTTTAAAACACCAATTTACCCCCCTCTTGGTTGTCCTCAGTATAGTTCATAAGGGCTTAACACCTCTAGCAAAATTTCAAGTTGTAACAGAGCAGGATTCTTAAAATTGAGTTTTTGAAAACTTTTGAATTTTTATTCATGGCTAACTTCAATAATCATAATACTATAACAGATTATTCTATTACCCGATCACATTTGTTTGATAATATACCTTTTTTTTTTGGAAACCTCGTATGTTTACATTTTAACAATCTATTGACTATCACATATTGTTGTTTGTTAAGGATGGATATTCACCACCAACTTATAAAATTATTGGCATAAAATCTAAACTTCCTTTTACTGAATAGACATTTGAGGATAGGGATTTAGCACAACTTAACATAAAATGTTTAAACTATTTTTTTTTTGTGCTTTGAAATTAGAAGATTACATGCATGACTGAACTTGTGCTAATAGTAAAGAAATATGATATAGATTGTGTATTACTCCTGAAGGAACAAATGAAGTTAAGCAATCTATGTTGAATATCTTACTGCATGACTATGAACTTTTTTGCATGAAACCTAGTGAATCGATATCTGACATGTATACTAGATTTATTCAAATTGTCACCTCACTGTATACCTTAGGAAGAGAGCTAGCTAACTATAAAAAAGTTAATAAAATTTTGAGATGATTTCCTTCTTCTTTTTATGCAATGATTATTGTAATAGTTGAATCTAGGAATTTGAATAATATTTTGTTGATAACTTAGAACACTCATTTCTTATGAGTAAGGAGTGAACCAAAGTCAACTTGATGGAGGTGAAAAAAGAAGGAATAAACTATGACACTAAAGGCCAATGATAAGGAAAATGATTCTTTTGGATCTAAAAGCGATGATGTTCCCTTAATCACTAGGTAATTCAAAAGCTTTCTAAGGAAGAAGAAAAAATACCATCAGAAGTGGAATAAAGGTAAGAATAGCCAGGAATTTAAAATTTCTACTGATATGATTTGTTTTGAAGGTAGGAGATCGGGACTTGTTAAAGTTCAATGTCCTACACTTAAAGTTCACCTAAGGAAGGAGAACAGTGAGGAGAAACCCAAGTTCAAGAAGGACAAAAAGCGATTACAAAAGGTGTTCTAGGAGGATTCTTCATCTGACTCCTCTGAGACTAAAGCTAAGGAGGAGACTACAAACTTCTATTTGATGGCAGATGATCATCTTTGTCTTTGTGACCAACAAGACGTATGTGAACTAACCTATGATCAACTACTTGAAGTTTCTGAGAAAATTCATGCATCTTATATGAAACATAAGAAATTGCATGCTAGCATGAAATTTGAATTTTTAAATTTAAAAAAATAGCATAAAACTTTATTTAAAGATCACTCTACACTTGATAAAAATCACATGTCATTACTTTATGAGTTTGATGAATTAAATATAAAGCATTCTGAGTTGATTATTTATCATGCTTCATTGAAAGCATCCCACACTACACTAGAAAATGATTTTAAAACATATATTTATAAATCTAAAAGTAGGGAGAACTATTTGAAAGTTGATAAAGCTATTATAGAAAGTGTCAACTAATTGTTCAAAGCTGAATTGAAAGCACTTGAGGAAATTAGGAATCCACCCACACCTGAATAGTTTTTTAATCCTGATCCAAAGCCAAAAGTTTTGAAACCTAGTAAGAGGCACAATAACCTAAATAGATTAATAAACCCCTTTCCTGGTGTTAGATATTTTTCATGTGGCGTACTTGGACACATTTCACATAATTGCACTGTTCACCATAGTACATATTGGGTGTGGAGACCTAAATTGCTTGATTCACAGCATAACACATATGCATTGCATTCTTTTTTCTATGAGAAGGGACCTAAACTTATTTAGGTTGCTAAATTAGATGTTTGATAATTTTGTATGTGTGCTCTCACTAAAGGCATTATGAGAGCATGTGTTACTAAGACAGTAGATACTCACGACATATGACTAGAGATGCCAATCAATTAATTTCACTTTTGGAGACACCACCACCAAGAAAGTGGTTGGTGTTGTTATAATTGAAAACTCCAAAAAACTTTTGATTGAAAATGTTTTACTTGTAAATGGATTGAAACACAATTTGCTCAACATCAGTTAGATTTGCGAGAAGGGATTTATTACAAATGTTTTGTCAAATACATGCATCATTAGTTTGAATCATAATACTATTTTTTAGGAAAAAAAAAGATTAACAATTTTAACTTGCTTGATTTAAATAGCATTGGATGTGCTGCTTCATTTTGCTTAAATACTATCACTGATGAGTCTTGGTTGTGGAATAGGAGGTTATGTCATGCCAGTATGAAACCCCTTTAAAAATATTACCCAAGTAGTTAAAATTTTGTAGAAAAGGTTATAGCCTCAAAATATTGAAGGAGTAGGTGAGATTACTCAAGGAGTAGAAAATGAAAATATGGAGGAAAGGGTAAAATCTAGACACACTTTTCCTAGAGATTGGAGATATTCTTTGAGTCATCCAAAAGATCTGATCTTACAAGATCTTTCTGAAGGTGTTAGAGTTAGGCATGGACTTAGGAAGGAAGTGAACCTCTCTGCCTTTATCACAATGACTTATTGAACCCACTAACATTAATCACGCCATGTTTGATGAATTTTAGATCTTTGTTATGCAAAAACTTTACCAATTTATGAGGAATGATGTTTGGGAGTTAGTAAAAAGAACTAAGAACAAAAATGTAGTAGGAACCAAATGGGTCTTTAAGAATAAAATTAATGATTCTGGTGTGGTGGTTAGGAATAAGACGATAATAATTGCTAAGGGGTACAATCAAATAGAAAGGATTGATTTTGAGGAGATCTTTGCCCTTGTAGCTAGAATGGAAGCAATTAGAGTGCTACTAGCCTTTGCTTGTTATAAGGGATTTAAGATTTTCAAAATGAATATCAAGAGTGGTTTTTTAAATAAGGTAATAAAAGAGGATGTGCTTGTAGAGCAACCACCAGGTTTTCAGAGTTCCTAATTTCCAAATCTTATCTAAAAATTACAAAAGACCTTATGTGGATTAAAATAGGCACCTAGAGTATGATATGAGAGGCTTAGTACATTCTTACTATAGAGAGAGTTTATTATAGGGAACATAGACACCACCCTATTTCTGAGGAAAGTAGGGGATGAGTAACATTGTTCAGTTCTATGTTGATGATATACTTTTTTAATCTTATGATAAAAAGTTATGTGATGATTTTTCTAAAATATTGAGTAAGGAATTTAAGATGAGCATAATGGGAGAGTTGTCCTATTTTTTGGGGTTTAGCATAAGGCAATTGGATGATGGAACCTTTTTAAATAAATCAAAGTACATTAAAGACATCTTAAAGAAATATGAAATTGATAAAGCCAAGCCAATAAATACTCCCATAACCTCCAATGTTTATTTGGATAAGGATCCAAATGGAAAATATATTGATCAAAAGAAATATAAAGGAATGATTAGATCACTACTTTACATGGCTACTAGCTGACTTGATATAATGTATAATGTTTGTCTCTACGCTAGATTTCAAGCTGATCCTAAAGAATCCCACCTAACTGTAGTTAAGAGAATCCTTAAATATTTCTTAGGGACCCAAAACTTGGGAATCTAGTATCCTAGACATAACACTTCTTTTGAGATTATTAGATATTCTAATTCTAATTTTATAGGGTATATGGTGGACAAAAAGAGCACTTCTAGTACTTACTAATTTATAGGACAGTCGTTAATCTTTTGATCCGATATAAAACAAAATCCTGTTGCACTTTCCACTACAGAAGTTAAGTACATTTCTAAGGAGGTTGTGTGACCCAAGTCCTTTGGTTGAAGCAACAAATTATTTATTTAGAATTATCTGTATACACAAATTCAATCCTATATGATAACACTAGTGCCACCTATTCAAACTCGTTCAATATGAATTAGGATTTTAAGCCTAATTAATTATCCCAATGCTAACCAAGAGGGGGGGTGAATTGGTAATTTAAAAAATTATACTTATACTCTTGGATTTTTAGAAAATCTTTTTAATTATTAATGCAAGTTAAATTTAATGTTTAAAAAATAAACTTTTCAACCAGAGTAAACAACTTGCAATAAAATTAAATGAGTAAGAAAAATAAGAAAGAACACAACAGATTTATAATGGTTCGGTCAAACCTAGACCTACGTCCACTCCCCGGAGGCACCCTCCGAGTATTGCACTAATACCACAAAGTGACTCTCCTTTAGCACCCACAACAAGGCGGAGAAGCCTTTACAAAATCAATTTCACCTTTCCCGGTGCGGCGGACTAGCCGAATTCTTTGACACCAAAGATATCTTCTTCTCGCAAAAACTTCGCTCAAGATGACCCTTGAATCCGATGGTACTGAGGTGCAAGTTCGCCGGAGCAACCGTGTGAATATCCCCTCCACACTCCCTTGAAATCCCGTTCAAGGATCTTCTCCCTCTCAAACTCCACCCTTTCCTCTCTCCCTTTCAAGTTCTCTCTTCTAGTTTTATCCCAAAGAACGAAGACACGATGGCTACCAAAGATATACTTTGTCGTCATTTTACACTCTCCAAGTGTCGACAGAGAACTGGACCGATGTTGTTGAACTTCACTTGAGAGCCTTCAAAGGAGATGGGAAGAAATAAAGAGATCTTCTTCTCTAAGTAACCTTGTGAATCCCTCACAAACCCCTCACTTGATCTCTCACTCTTCACTCTTACAATCTCTCACAAACTCTCACTCTCAATGATCCCTCTCAAGAGAAAACAACTCCAAAGGCACTTGTAATAGTTTCTAGGACTCCTTATGTAGAAAGGACATGAAAAACCGTCTAAAAAATACAGATTTCAAGTTAAGTTGAACATGATCGTCCCGTACGATCGAAAATCGTCCCGGATGATTTTACTTAAAAGCCTTGAAATGAACCTGTTTGCATATGTGTACAAAATAATTTCGTACACGCTGATCGTCTGTACGAACTAGATTCGTCCAGACGAACAGTTATCATAAGGTCGGTTCCAAAAACTTAAGAACTGACTCACGAAACTTTCTTAACTCGATTTGATCGTCTGTACGAAATTGCGACCGTCTAGACGAAATTCGTCCAGAGAGCAAATCGTCCTGACGATAATTAATTTCATTTGGGACGAAATCCTTACAGAGAGCAAATCGTCCCGACGATAATTAATTTCGTCCCGTATGAACATGACTTAAGAAATTTTCCTTGGGCAGTTTCTGTCCGTTCCATTGCTCTTACAAGGAGATAACTGATCTGATCGTCCAGTACGAACAATGTTCGTCTCGTACGATCAGTACAAAAACTTTTCAAGATCTCCTTTACTGTGTGTGAATTTATTCACTCAATTACAAACACTCCCTCTCAAATTTAATTCAAATAAAAAGTACAAGTTTCAAATTCACAAAGTATCTCATGCTGAATTTGATTTGAAGTCTTCGTAGTCTGGAGTTCAATTTTACTGAAATATTACTACACATAAGAGAAAAAACAATTCTTCCAAAAAATGTTAGGAGATACAACACATAAAAAATAATGTTTGGAATCATCAAAATTATACAAGTTGTAAGAATGTAAAACATGAAAATAGCAACTTTCCTAACAATCTCCCCCTTTTTGATGATGGCAAAATAATTATTTTTTGTATAATTTCAAATTCTAAGAATCTCCTAAACTCCCCCTGAATTAATGAACATGTGCAAATAAGGAGGCATTAAAATTATTTTTGTTTTCAAATTTTTTAGAAATACAAAATAAAACAAAATAAACACACATATACTAAACAAAACAAACACACAATGATACGAATACACTAGACATAACAAAAAATTTCTTCCCCTTTTTGACAACATCAAAAAGTGAAGAAGAAAAAGACTAGAAATGTAAGGAGACATATGAAAATCATTTAAAAATTTAACCTTTAAAGTGATTGACATAAGAGTATGCAAATAAAATTAAAACATTAGCAAAATCATAAAATTCATAGAATTTAAGAAGTGATATAATATTGTAACTAAGAAGAATTTATCAAAAACATGATTCAATTTAGACATTGAGATAAAGAAAATCAATGCAAGAAAGATGTATTAAAAATTGATTATTTCAAATTTCAATAAAAATATAATTGAACAGAAGATTAATTTGAATTAAGAGATGAAAAGAATATATAGAAAGAAGAAAACTACCACATGTGACGCTTTATGCATCTTTTTCAAATTTATGGCACATTTTTGTGCATCTTTTTACATTGGGCTTATTTTGTGCCTCTTTTTTACATTTGCGAACTTTTGCACATTCCTTTTGATTTTTGTACATTTGTACAATTTTCAAGAGTAATTGTATTCTTTCCAAAATCAATAATCTAAAATTTCAAATCTTTTTAAGTGCATAAATATTAATTGATAAGTGAAATACAAAATAAGAAAACATCACAATTGCAATAATAATATTAAAATTAATGTAGTCTAAATAAGAGATATAAAATTG
>NW_021318791.1:15730-18870 GCF_001605985.2 Dendrobium catenatum | reverse complement strand
AGTATAAAAAACTTTTCAAGATCTCCTTTAGTGTGTGTGAATTTATTCACTCAATTACAAACACTCCCTCTTAAATTTAATTCAAATAAAAAGTACAAGCTTCAAATTCACAAAGTATCTCATGCTGAATTTGATTTGAAGTCTTCGTAGTCTGGAGTTCAATTTTCCTGAAATATTAGTACACACAAGAGCAAAAACAAATCTTCCAAAAAATGTTAGGAGATATAACACATAAAACAATAATGTTTGGAATCATCAAAACTATACAATTTGCAAGAATGTAAAACATGTAAATAGTAACTTTCCTAACACCACCTGCATCTCTAAGAATCTTGTCTAACATTCAATGACCAAGCACATTGATCTAAGGCATCACTTTATTAGAGACCATGTTACCAAGGAGACATTAAGTTACATCATGTGGAAACTGAGAATCAATTAACTGACATATATACTAAACCACTATCCTTTGACACATTTAGCATCTTAAGGACTAGATTAGAAGTAATTATCATAAATTTAAGAACTTGATGCTTATTGAATTATGAATTTTATGTTTTCTGATATGTTGTTCGTTGGTTTCTTTTTTTTTCTTTTGTTCTAAACTTTTCTTTTATCTCCAGTTTTAATTAGTTTGTTCGTATTTTCATTTCTATTATTTTAGTTTTCTTCTTTTTTTCTTTTTTCTTTTTTTTTATCACTGCTGAAATGATATTTTAGGCCTTATTTTAGTTTTCAAAAATTTTTAGTCAATATTTGACATCCCTAAATCAGTTACAGGGAGAAACACTGTTAATTATTTCCCTTGCTCTAATTTTTTTAGTGGTGCAATTTTCTTTTTTAATTAAAAGTCTATTTCAAATTAACAACTAGACTTTACGATTGAGATCTTTTTTATCTTGCTATAATATTCTATCTTATATATGTTGCAAATCTATTTTCATGGTTTGTGATTTTGATGATCGCAAATAATTCTGTTTCTCTATGACTACTTTGCCTACTAACATTTCAGGACCACAAGATCAGACGACAATTAGAATTAGCTCAAAAGATTGGGTAGACTAGGTCTGAGTTAGTTTGTAATGTACTTTTTCCCTTTCTTGAGTCAATTGTAACCTTTGAAGTGTTTGATACTTAGTAACCCTACACACACACACTTGAGTGATTTGTTTTTTGAATTAGAGTTTTTTAATTTTTACTCACATCAGCCCGGAAGATATTTATATCGTCCTGGACGATCTAGTTAAAAATAGAAATCCTAATCAGGGCATCATGATTAAGGAAACCTTCCTCTTTTGATGCTAACATCACTGCAATTACTGAATCTAAAGATTTAAATACCTATTTAATTGATAATTTAGTTGGCTCACTCATTGCTTACGAGCAAGGGGTGAATCAAAGAAATCTTGATGCATGCGAGAAAAGGAAGGAGAAAATTGTGGCATTAAAGGCCAACAATATGGACTCTGATTCTTCCGAGTCTGAAAGCGATGACATTGCCTTAATCACAAGAAAATTCAAAAGCTTTCTAAGGAAGAAGCAAAAGCATCTTCAGAATTGAAGAAAAGGTAAAGATAAGAAAAAATTTCAAAGGCTCTTCTAATATTGTCTGTTTTGAATGCAGGAAGCCTGGATATATGAAAGATGATTGTCCTACACTTCAAGTTCACTCAAGAAAAGAAAAGAGTGAGGATAAACCTAAGTTTGGGAAGGATAAGAAGCGAGTTCAAAGGGCGTTCTGATTGAAATCAGCATCTGAATCCTCTGAGACTGAGACTAAGGAAGAGACAACAAACTTGTGCTTAATGGCAGAAGATCATCTTGAACAAAGTAATGAAGAAGAGATATGTAAACCAACCTATGACCAATTGCTCGAAAGATGTGAGAAAATTCTTGTATTATATAGAAAACTTAAGAAAACTCATGCTAATTTAAAATTAGAGATTTTTAATTACTAAAAAGAACATGAAATTTTGATCAAAGATCATTCAACAATTGATTCAAAATACATGGTTTTACTTGATGAATTTGATGATTTAAATAAAAAGCATTCTGAATTAATTGATGAGCTTGATTTATTGAAAGCTTCACACATCTCACTTGAATCAGATTTTAAGAAATCTAAATAGATGGAGCACAATTTGAGAATTGATATTACTGCTTTAGAAAGAACTAACTCGAGGTTTAAAGCTGAATTGGATACACTTAAGAGTAATTGGATGACACCCACATTTGATCTAAAGTCAAGACTTAGGAAGAAGCATTATAACCCGAACCATTTAAGAGAACTTTTTCCTGGTGTTAGACGTTTTTCATGTGCCATACTTGGATGCATCTCACACACTTGCGCTGTTAACTGTAATACATATTGGGTGTGGAGACCAAACTTACATGTTTCACAGCATAACAAAAATTCATTACATTCTTCTTTTCATAAGGAGGGACCCAAACCTATTTGGGTTCCCAAATCTGATAATTAATGATTTTTGTAGGATTGCTCTCACCAAAGACCTCATGAGATCATATGATACTTGGACAAACAGAGGCTCCCGACTCATAATTGCTTAAACTTGCTGCTTAATAATTTCTTGAAATGCATATGTTGATTATTGTTATTTTCAATCCTTTGTGTTAGCCTATTTCATATTAGTTGTTCTGGTTGTTTTTACTTTGGCAATCTTTTTTTCTTTATGATAATTTTTCCTAGTTCTTAAATTTTGAACATTTATAGCCAATGTTAAGCATCTCTAAATCAGTAAAAGGGAGAAACACTGTTGATGGTTTCCCTCCCTCTAACCTTTTTAGTGGTATAATTTTCTTTTCTAAACAAAAGGCTATCTCGTATTAACAACTAGTTTTTGAAATAAAGATATTTTCTATCTTGCTACAATAATCTACCCTATATATAATGTTCATAGTTTTTATATATCTTTCAAGTTAATTAAAATATTTCCATTATATTTACCAAATGATTTTGATTTTGTTTTGTGGCTAGTTCTTCCTTATATTAGAGAGTGAATTTCTCTTCTCTAATATCTAGAAGATATATTCACAACTAAGAATCCTTTTTAGGAGTTTATTAAAGAGAATCTAGCTTGCAAAAATAAATAAAAAAAGGTCAGTAACGCCAAATTGAGGAA
>NW_021318791.1:0-8526 GCF_001605985.2 Dendrobium catenatum | reverse complement strand
ATGAGCATTCGATGGTATATATCATGATTACTGCATTCACTGCAATAACAATTACTTTAAACTTTTTTTTTTTTTATGCACTTAAATCAGAAAACTATATCGACAGTCCTTACTTTCTATAACTGTGTAAGTAAAATTTGGGATATGGAAGCTATGGCATTACTTATAAAGGTAGCAAAAATGAGGTCAAATAATCCCAATTAAATCTTTATTATTACAATCTCTATACGAACTTTTATTTTCAACATGATAACTCCTAATGAAACTATTTCTGACATGTATATCCTTATGTCTTTTACTGAGATTGTTAACCTTATTACATACTTTAGGTAGAGAACTTTCAAATTTGAAAAGTGTAATAATATTTTTTAATTATTTTCCTGATTAATTTTTGATGATACACAGATCACTGTATTTCTTGAGTCTAAATATTAATGTATACCTCTATTAACACCTCTACCACCGGGCTCGTCTCATTTACTTTACTGACGTTTGTTGTAGCCAAAGAAATTAGGAGCAGTTGTATAGATTAAGAAGAAAAGGAGATATATGGGCATATGAAAGCTAATTGACTATAGAGAGTCTAATAACCTTTGCCGAAGCCTAATGATATAATGACATAGCCATGATGACTAGACACTTTAAAAGCTTCATGAAGTGAAAGTAAAGTGCTACCACAATCCAGAGTAAGCGCTGAAAAAGAGTAAATTTAAAAAACATTTCTACCTAATGATGATTGTTTGGTTGCTTTAAATGTACTGAAGCCTAGACATCTAAGGTTTGATTAACCCCATTCTTAACCACCACATTCGTCTACGAAGCCGAGATATGGGTGAGAGTATATGAGGAAAAATGCAAAAGGGGAAAATACAGGACATAAAGCCATTTCGTGGGAAACTTAAGATATATGACTTCATTTATGAATATAGAACCTAGTAACAAGAGATGTAACGAAATACTATGTTCTAATGGCTAGCAAAAGTATTCTAGAGCTCTTGCAAACAAGTTCTACCTAAAGAACTCATTGAGCATACCAATTCCTAGAATGTTACTAGAATTAGGAAGCCTACCAATCGATATATAACAACATCACCCTTCCAAGATTCCTAATCAGAAGATCCTATAATTCTTAGTGCATGTATAGACATTTTTTTTCCGTTCGAACGAAGCTTAATGCTTTGATTTCTCCTCACCTTAGCCTTCTTGCCCTTCAACTTTTGAGCTCCTTTTTGGAATTTTTTGTAAGTTTTAAAAGTTAGTACATAGGCCACAATACTTCATCCTATGTTTTGTAGATGCCCTATATGCTATTACATATTCAAAACTTCGATAAAATTTTACATCTTTTCAAGCCATTAGCCAAAAAGTTTAACCGACATAGCCTCTACACCTGACTACAATTGAAATAAAGTCAACCTCATACTCTAGAAATGCACCAGGAAATCTTCACCTTTTAATTAGTTTGCACACCCTCTGTTCAAACCTGCACTGCAATCAATCAACTCATCTTTAGAAAACAATTATGCCTAAAGCAGGTGAATAGGGTGAACATTACTACTCTGATGCTTCTCTATGGCAAATATTTTTTTTTTTTGTCGGACGACTCAGTTTTTTACGACGCTGCACTGTCAGTTCATACAGATAACCATATAAATTTCAAACTTTCTTTAGTTATACCTACAGCAAAAAAAATTTTTTTTTTTCAACAATACTTTGAAAATTTAACGGTTCAACATCTAGAATATCTCCTAATGTATCTCTCATCATCTTGTCATTAGTTATTGTGGTTTGGTAATGAAAGTGCCTGGTGTTGGTCTGGTGCCTGAGTTGGTGCTCCTCCTCCCAGCTTCCTCTACTTGAGCTCTTGTATAATGCACCTTTGTGCCATTTATATATAAGTCATAGAATGAGCTTCAAAGTAGTAATTTGAGAGGTGATTTTGGTGGTGCAGGTATGTCAAGCCATATTTTGGTCTCAAAGATATAGGCTATAAGATGTCACATGCCTGATTTTTTCTGAAAAGTAACCTAGAGATCTCTAATGCTTATTAAGATTTTTTTTTTTATCTATCAGCACCACTTTTGGTTATGACTGACAACTAACTAATAGAGTAGACCTAGTTATCTATTACATTGAAAATTTTAATAGCATTAGAGATTCTAGGGTACTTTGTAGAATCTAGCATTGTGAATCTTATAGCCTATATCTTTGGAGACCAAATATGGCTTGACATAAACCCTGCACCCAACCAAATCACCTCTCAAATTACTACTTTGATAGGCTCCATTCTAATGTAACTTTAATGATAATGGCACAAGGTGCATTATACACTAGAGCTTCAAGTAAGAGGACAGCTTGGGAGAGCACCAACTCAGCACCGCACCAACACCAGCACTTTCAATTACCACCACAGTACTATGACAAGATGAATTGAGAGATTTGACCATTAGGAGATATTCCTAGTGGGAAATCGCCTTAAAATTTTCAGTTATTGTTGCTCCATTTAGTAAATGAAATTTTGGTTTTAACACAATTAAATTTACACGAAGGAATGTAATATCCAACTTCTATCATATGCCACATGCGATAGTCAATTGATTGTAAAAAAATAGATATACAAATGTTTAGAAATTAAATAAGATATTATCAAATAATGATGGACGAGTTATTGAATAACCCTATACAATATTCTTATTCCTGAATTACACTATGGATCTTTTCTCAAGATTTTTAAACCACTAATTCTGATAACTCACTCTGATACCAATTAAAAGTACAAATTATGGTTGTTAGACCACTTGAACAATAACGACACACCAATAAAATTTTAAAACCAAATTCATAACTAAGACTTTAAAAATAGATTTTCTTAATGCAGAAGCAAATAATGAAAAAAAATTATTTTTTATCTTTTAGATTTTTTTTGTTGAAAAACAAATTTATATTTTTATTCCTCCTATTTGCTGATTTTGATTTCTTTTTCAACTAGGAAATAACCTCAATCAATCACAAGTCTTGCATCACAATAATCATAGCACAAACTAGATTGCATAAAAGTATGAAAGAGAATAAATTATAGAAAATAAAATGCATAAAAAAAAAAGAAACAACACACCATAATTTTATACTAGTTCGGTCCACTTGACCTACATCCACACTCCATAGTCCTCTTCTCCAAGTATTGCACTAAACAATTTAGTGTCTCTCATTTAGCTCTTTCACAAGGTGGAGAAGCCCTCATAAGAATCACTTCCACCCTCGGTGCGGCTAGGAACCAAAAATCCCTTTCACGTTCCTTGGTATGGCAGCGTAGTCAAATCCCTTTCAGTAATGGTGCGATTGAGTAACCAATCACTTTAACTAACACGATGCAGTGGAGTAGTCGAGTCCTTTGTCACCAAAGGGGCTTCTTCGCAAAGCTTCCCTCAAGATAAACCTTGATGCATGGAAAAACTCAGGTGCAAGCTTATAAAATAAACCATATGAGAACACCCTCTCACACTCCTTTGAATCCTATAATGATCTTCTCCCTCACTCATAAACTTCACCCTTTCTCTCCCAAGCTCAAAGCTCTCTCTTCAACACTTTCTCACAGAAGACCCAACCCAATGACTACCAAAAGACTTCTCTAAATGAAATAAGAGTTTCTTAAATACTAAGCTCCAAGAAAAACCCTAATTTTGAATTTAACTATCTCTATTAGTACAACATGATCTAAAGATCTTATATTACGATTTGTTCAATTCTTCCTTTAGTATTGTATGATAAATGTTACACTGTTCGATTAGTTCAAAAATTTTAATTGATCATGTACGATCTTAGGGTCATACAATATGATTAGTTCAATCGAATAAATAGTTCATATTGGGTGAATCCTGTGAGACTAATTATCAACCTGGTTGTCACTCGATTTGTATAATATGAATGGTTACTTTGTATAGTTTGATAACTAATTATAATTAATTCTAATTTGATTGTTTAATCATAGAGATTAATTTATGTAAGATCTTAATAACAACTTATAATATGATTAGGATCATATCAGATGATAAGACCAAAATTTAAATTTTAAAATATTATATAATATTAAGTGGCGGTGGGGATTTTTTATTATAACCTAATATTCCTATACAATCTAAATCGTACAGTATGATTAGCTCATCTTAATTTTAATTTTTTATTTTCTTAATTTAAATGTTTTAATTAATTTTTAAATGAAGAGCTTGTATATTACAAACCAAATTTTTTAGTATGGCCTTTAAAAAAAAAAACCTTTTATTTCAGTCCTCCCATATGTGAGTACATGGTTGCTAAGTTAACTTATACCTTTTATAATACATTGGCTCAAGAAGGATAAAAATACATACTTTTGTAAAATTCAATCCTATACACAATCAAATCTTATGCTTCACTTGTCATGTATGTGAGTGCACAATTACATATTTTACTACTACTGCATGTGTTTATTATTTTTGCACAAATTTATGATCACAATGACTACTACTATTATAAACAGACTGATAATTTGTTCACTACTTATTTAATGTGCTTTGAATTTTGTTATAGGATTTGATGACCTGCTCATCTTTTTAGCTTATTATATATATATTTAGTTGAAACACATATAAGGCCTATATATTAATTCCAAAAATAGCCACCACCTAAAAAAGGTCATTTTAGTCTAGTAATGGAGCTGATTCTGCACTAGCTACGAGACCTATAAAAAGGTTCAACATAATTATAATGAACATGCTAAAATACCAACCTTGGTAATAACAGATGAGACTCTTAACCATTAAGCATATCATCCTTAGCATCCCACCTTTAAAACCCAAGGCCACAAAAACTGCATAATAACATAATTAAGAAAAGAGCACCTAAAAGGCATTGAGAAATCTGCCACATTGTGCTTGAAACTCATCCTGAGATCCAGAATAAAATCTGTTAAAAGCCCACTGAAGCTAAAGAAAAAAGTGCAGATAGGCAAAAAGAACTGGCCCCCAACAGATAGACCACCCAATCCAATCAATAAATAAAATCCAATTAATCACAATCTTAGGGAGAAAAGGATAACAAAGAACACCAAAAACATCCTCGAACATCTTTTCTATCCTAAAAGCATAGAAACTGAGCCACTTGACCACATCCGCCTCATAACAAAAAAAGGAAAGGAAAAGAAAATCACCCAGCAAAAAGGGGCCAAAGAATAATGCTAGAAATAAAAGAACTAATAGCAACCAAACACCTATCAAGCCACATCATAAAAAGATTATATAACCCAAACCAAATATGCAACCTATAAATCACAAAGGGGCCACCCAGTTAGAAATAATGCTCATCTCCCATAACTGGACAGAAAGCTAATAATCACCATGAAAAATGGCCAAAACCACCAAACATCCAAAAACCCCTAAGAAATAGCTAGCAATACATTAAAAAATAACTACAAAAAAAGAGGGGTAACCCAAGAAATATGAAAACCAAATACACTAATAGAGAAACATAATCCACAGCACCAAGCAACACAAAAAACATAGAACAAGACAATGGAAAACCACCAAAATTAAATGCACCTAAAATAAGGCAAACCAACTAGTCTGGTCATGCGACGAAAATTCTCCATGGAAAATTCATAAAAACCCTACATATTATAACCAAATTTAGCAAGCAAGTTAACACAACAATTACCTTCATGATAAATATGAGAGATGTTGTAATTAAAATGATAAATATTTTGCTTAATATCCCTAATAATATAAAATTAAATGCATTCCAATCATTTTATTCATAATGTAATGTAAAATGAGCAAACATCTCACAATCCTAATCTCACCCACCTTCTCAGAAATAAAAATATTAATACCAAAATTAAAAGCAACTTATTTGTAATTTTTGAAACAATCATTCATGATATGCTTAACTGAATAAAGTTGAAGAATTTTATCTTTCACTTTAGAAATTATGCACATAAAATACATCTTAATGTTCTTATGCTTCGAATCATTTCTTTCCATCAAAAGAAACAATAGAATGAAGATAGGGATGAGATTCCTAATATGATCTTTAAGAGGCATTAACTAGAATTTATGTCAGTACAATTATTCAAAAAATTAATTTTAAACATCTCACTAAAGAAGCACCAAACTCTAGTAGTTATGCTACCATTAACAAAAACATGATTCAAGGAATCAACATGCCAACAACACATACATTTAGAAGGTAAATAAAAGCCTTTTTAAAGTAAAATATTATCAATATAAATATAGTTACACTAGACATGAATAGAGTAAACATGGGAATACTCTTGTGCCATATAGTAGAGAATAAAAAGGATTTGTTTTGATTTCTTATTAGATTCCATACTTTTTTTAAGAAACAAAATTGCCAAACGTAGAAAAATTAAACATAAAATAATCTTCATTCTCCAATTGTAAAGGAATATCCAAAAATTGATAAACCAAACTATCACAAACATACTCCCTCAATTTATCAGCATTCCAGATATTATCTCTAAAAGAATTATTGACTTTGATAACATTAGTAGAGTGAGTGTTTAATAAAGTATCAATAAAAAAGCTCCCCATCCACTAATCTTTCCACAAAAAGATTTTACCTTGCAAAATTCCCCATTAAATAAACTTATCAGCCTCCCATTTAGTAGAGCAAAGCCTTTTCACAACCAAAAATCACTACCTTTATAGTGGGAAATCAAAGGATGTTTTTCACCAAAATACTTTATCATCATAAGTTTATCCCACAAGATTTTCATAGCTCTAAAGGGAAACCAAAGCTTGTAAGAAAAAATATGAGCCATATCAGATAGATTTTTACAACCCAGATCACCTTTATCCATAACTCCACAACACTTTTTCCAAGAAGCCCAACTAAAACTAGATTTATTACTTTGGAATGCTAGAAAAACTTATTGATAAGTCTCTCCATATGATTACAAACACTTAATGTAGGCTGAATGGTATAAAAAATGTAAATTGGTAAAGAGCACACTTTTTTAATTAACACCAATCTCCCTCCATAAGAGAGAAAATTAAAAGCCCAAGAAGATAAATTTCCTTGGATCAAGGAAAATATATCTTCAAATAGATGAGACTGTTTCTTCTCTTAGGTAATAGGAGCACCCAAATACTTATTATGAATCACATCAATTCTATGCTTAGAAATAGTTTTAGCAGTAATAAAACAACCCTTATTTCTATTAATATTCAAACCACTATTATTTTAAAACTCAATAAGGAATTTAAAAAGCCAATTAAGCATGTTCAATGAATCATTTGAAAATATAATGAAGCCAACAACAAAACTAAAATGGGATATAGGAAAATCACCTAAAATATGGAAATAGAACTTAGGATGCTTTCTATGCAGATCTTCAAGGCCCCTAGAAAGATAATCCACATAAATAATAAAAAAGAAATATATAATGAGTCCCCTTATCTAATACCTTGAGAAGATTTAAAGAAACCATGACTCTTACCATTTATTATAATAAAAAAAGAAATAGTTCTCAATGCTATACTTAATAAGCCTAAGAGATATGATTTTAGGAAGAATATTAGCCAACCTTCCCATAATAATTTCATAAATAAGCTTATCCAAAAAAGATCATAGGCATATGGTCCTAAAGTCAATCTAATAGTTAACAACCTTCTTCTTAGGAATAAGAGCAAAAAAGGAAGTCGAGAAAAACTTAGGATAAGAAGTGCCTTTTAAAAAATCTCTAACAACATCCACCAAATCCACCTTAATAATATTCCATGTTTTTTGAAAGAATTTGGTAGTGAAACCATCAAAACCAGTCGTAGAATCAGAATTCATCCCTTTAATGGTTTCAAAATTTTTAGAATAATATATATATATATATATATATGGAGAGAGAGAGTAGAATTTTCCATTATCAGAACATGAATGAGCATTTGATTATCAATCTCAATAAGTAATGAAGGAATGACCCAAGGATTGTTTATAGTCACTGGAATAAAGTTTTTATTAAATATGTTTTTTAAGTAATCCACACTAGAGATAGTAATCTGATTATCAGACTGAAAAGATATCCCATCATGATTAGTAATGCTATGAATATGATTAACAACCTATTTTTTCTTAAAAATACCATTAAAATTTTTTATTGTCCTATCACCCTCCAAAAAGAATTTAGAAGCTACTTTTTATCTCAAAAAATTTTCTTCCTTCTCTTGAAGTTAGAATAATAGAACTTTGGCATTATTGAGAAGATTCAAATTATCAACAACGGGATAATCTATATAAATATTATCTAAAGTGGAGACACTATTTTCATCCTCAAGAATATTAAAAAAAAAATTAAATATACATTTATTCCACCAATTCAGCTTCTGCTTTATCTCCCCAAAATAATTCTTAGAATTTCTTTAATATATAAAAATAACAATCCTCAATTAATATACACAAGTATACATGATGAGTCAAGTAATAAAGAGATAGAGTAGTGTGTTGAACCCATGAGGAAGTATGCTTTTCAATAATCAAATA
>NW_021318790.1:635554-642784 GCF_001605985.2 Dendrobium catenatum | reverse complement strand
CCACTTGATATAAAAAAATCTTGGGATATACTGATTCAGGAATGATAACATGCATAACTCTTAAATACTAACAATATTTTTGTTTCAGTTATGCAGCTATTGCCAATGATATTTCTGAGTTCCAACCAAAATCACTGTTGGTGAGAAATTATACCCATTTTCCTCTTATCTCAGCAACCTAGGACTGCTTATTATGCCTTCGATCGAAGGCTTCATTTGAGACGGTTTTTTTACTGCTTCTTGAAGCAGCTTTCTAGAACTTAGTAATAATTTTTTTGTTACTAGAAAGCTTTCCTTCAAGAAATAATACAAAAAAAACCCTCAAACGAAGCCTAAATTCAACCCAGATAAATAATCACAGACCTAATAAAAATGTGCGTTTGTAAGGCTTTCCAAAAATCCACTGATGTCTTTTACTGCGACTAGTACTCATTTCAGGTCAAATTCGATAACTCTATTTTTTTTATTTTGATGTAATCACTGATAAGTTTCGCACCTTTTGATTTGGAAACAGCCCGAATTTAAATTTCCGCATTGAAATCTTCACACTGTTACTAACATCAAGATTGCCAATATGGAAAGTTACCAAAACAGTTAGTTCTATTGGTCCTAAAAGTATGTTTTAGGCTTTGTTTGGGGCAACTTTCCTACTGCTTCTTAAAGCAGCTTTCTATTACAAAATTTAAATTTTTTTTACTAAAAAATTGCTTAAAGAAGCAATAAGAAAGCAGTTCCAAACGAAACCTTAGTCTACTAATTCATTCTTCCTTACCTATGCTAGTTGAGTAAAAACATGTATTTTCTAGTTTATTAATTATTATTTTTGGATAAAACAGTGGTTTAATGATTCGTCAGCTGATATTAGAAGCTGTTGTGATGATGCACTACAGTTGCTATCCAAGCGCTATGGATGGAAGGTAACATTTCTCTTGATCAATTCAGACTTCGTTTGAGACGTCTTTTTTACTGCTTCTTAAAACAACTTTTTTGTACAAAAAATTTAATTTTTATACTAAAAAAACTGCTTTAAGAAGCAGTAAGAAAGCCGTCTCAAACGAAGCCTCAGTTGTCTTCATTCAACCCACATAAATCATCAACATACAATTTCCAGTTTCCCCCTAACGCTGCTGCTTATAATTTGTATATCCAATCAAAGTAAACTAGTTGAAATCAACAGAATAAGTCCAGAACAGAATTAATATTTACTTATGTCATAGTACTATTTGTGGGGTTCGAATCTGTATGTTACACATTTAAACTCAAAGCAACTGTTATGTTCAAGACTGTGGATGTGACCATACCGGAGATAGAAGAAATGCGCCTTGCTCATTATGTAACTATTGGATCGGAATGCACTACTTCATTGGCCCCTCAGCTTGAGAAAATGTATGTAGCTGTCTCTTTTCTAAATTAATTTCATAATACCAACTTTTTGTTAAAAAATCTAAAATAACTTATATGAACAACTTCTTATGATTTTAGAAATTATGGAGAATTAGGATGGGATGTGAGAGTTGCTCTGCAAGTATACCGGCTCATTTAGTAGCAGAGATATATCAATGCAACAGCGAATTAGGTAAAAAACTACTTTCTACTCTGTTCGAACATTCTTTTCTGTTTATATTTGTTGTATGATGGAAATTTGTTGCTAATTATTACCTTTCTCCATTAATCTTTCTCAAGGAATCGTCAGATGCAATTTCATAAGGAGATTTTTAGAAGGGCAGATGTTATTGTCACACCTACAACTGGGTATTAAGTTTTTATCTTACTTTTCTTTTACAAAATTAATATTTAAATTAGTTATAGAGCATGAAAACTGAAAAGCTTTTCCTATCTTTTTTTTTTAATAATAGTGTGACTGCTTATCCGCTTCAAAGCGACGCTTTCAGCACTGGAGAACTTGACTACATAAATGGAGGTCAATTGATTTGTAGTATTTAATTACATTTTTCTCAAATGGTTGTTCTTTGATGTTACTCATTTGTATTTATATATTTTTGACAGCTGCACTTATAAGATTCTCGATAGCTGGAAATTTTCTAGGATTGCCTGCAGTGACTGTCCTGGTAAGAATCATTAAGACAAATGAGAATATAGAATTTATGTTTCATTTGGGACAGTTTTTTTGCTAATTCTTAAAGCAGCTTTCTAGTAAAAAAAAAAAAAATTAGTAAACCTACTTTAAGAAAGCCTTCCCAAACGAAACTTTAGTCCCACTACTACCTGAAAAATATATATTTGTAGAAAAATCCAGCGTTAGCTCATCGTACTTCTGTAGTTTCTTGGATTGAAAATGGATTAGACCATTAATGTCTTTGACTCAACTTTACCTTCATTGATACAAATATTATTAAGGACACTATTTTCTTCTTTATATGATGTTTAAAACAAATGGTTTAAATTGCTACTTTGTAGGCTGGATATGACACTGAGGGCATGCCAATAGGCTTGCAGTTTATTGGAAAGCCTTGGTCTGAAGCAACTTTACTCCACCTTGCTTTTGCAATTCAGGTAAACTAAAGTTTTTGTTATTGAGTGATTTAGATGCTTGATGATTTGAGAGAAATTGAAGTTGAATACTCTTTGTCTTAGTCCTCTAGACTTTTATTAGATTCAACTGTGCTTTTAGATTTTGCTAATGAAATAATGTAATTTAATTGGCTGTCTGTATTTTATGGATCTGAGTTTGAGCAGTAAAGTCACTAATAGGCAAAGTTGACTCTTAGAAAAAGAGAATTTAAGATCCATGTGTGACTGAAACCAAGGTCAAAATGAATTATATTGAAGTGATAATTGGATTAGTTGAAGATAAAGTAGTAGAATATAGTCTTGTATGGTTAGATTATTAGAAAATGTATAATAAAGGGTGAAAAATATACTCATCTAACACATAGATGAAATTAGTATCGAATGCTTATAATGAAAAGGGTAGACTAAAATTTAAGCAAAAAAACTGGGGAAAAGTACACTTAATATCATAGGCAGTAGTCAATCCTTTTTTTTTTTAATAAAACTCACATATAGAGGTTTACGCATTAATATAAATAAGATATTACAAGTCCTTACTGAATCGATAGCCTCTAAATACATCATTTGAAATAGAACCTACGTCTTTGATTCAAACTATTACAAACATAAGCAGAAGAAAATAAACAAGGAAAAGCACAGCTCCCACCATGAACAACAACAAGAGCACCAAAAAAACTAATCAGATATCAGAGACTCTCCGAGGAAGGCTAATGATGATTTAAAAAAAAAGGCAAAAGTATACAATTTTTCAGTAACTCAGGCTTTGTTTGGTATAACTTTTGTACTGCTTTATAACAATTTTTTAGTATAAATATTATTAGAAAAAAAAAATTATGCAGTAAAAAAGCTGTCCAAAATAAAGCCTTAAACAGTTGCCGAATATGACCAAACCAGCTCAAACTAAACCTTAATATTTAAAATAAATTTCGAACTTGCAGTTTAAATGGTTACCAAGCACTCTTTTAAACTCCATTAAAAAAGACAAAAATGCAATAATTTAATTGCTTGGCCATGGCCATTTACTGATTGTGACAATCAGCTCAAACTAGATCTTAATTTAAATAAATTTCAACTTGCAATTTTAATGGTTACCAAAAATATCTCCTATAAAAACTCCCTTGGCATAATGCATAACTAATGCTAACATGTAAAGTACAGCTTTATCATTTCTGTCAAATTCGCTTACCAGCAATTTTGTGTACTACAACTTATGACAGAATTTTCAAATCTCAATTAATATTAGGCAGATGTTTGTACCTTACCGTCTCTGTATCTATTAATAACTATTCTATCTTTGAAATGTTGAAGCACACACTGAAATTAAAGCTGCTCTGTCGTAAAAAACTAATAATGTCTGATATTCTTTGACAGGCTATGTTCATTCACAGTTACCGAAAGCCAGAAGTGTTTTATGATCTGCTGAAAACTGAATAGATAAAAGTCGAAAGCATACAAGACATTGAAGTACAATTGCAGGATAATACTTTGGTGCAAAGGTTTAAAAATTTAATACCAGAAGAGTAATCATGTTACTGTTATATGACTCAAATGGTGTGCAGGCATGGATACATCTCATATTATCTGTAAGGTGCTCCAACAAAATTCATTCGGTAATGAAACTCATATGTATGTTTGATTTTTAGAAAACTGTTATCCTCTTTTTTATATCCAGTGCTTACCAACTAAAAATTTTAGTGCGCACTGTTTATTTTTAATTGCTGAATTCAGTAAAAATAAATTGGAGGTGAATGTATTAGCATGTATACATATTGACAAGTAACACATGAAGTTCATAGGCCTGAATTTCTACACCTCATAGACTTTATTCTTCTAAAAAAGTTAAATAACAACTTTCTTACAGCTCATGCTCTAACAATCTAGTTATCGAAGCTTCCTCTCAACATAGATCTAAAGCAACAATAAAAGAATTAGGCTTTGTTGGGACGACTTTATTACTGTTTTTTTTAAAGTTGTTTCTAGTATAAAAATTAAAATTTTATATACTAAAAAAGTTGCTTTAAGAAACAATAAAAAATCCGTTCCAGACAAAGCCTAGCCAAGCATAAGCAAGGCAGTTGCCTCGAAAGCAATCATAGGTAACAGAGCTACCCAAATAAACTATTAAGCTTCGTTTGGAGCGGCCTTTTTATTATTCTTCTTTTCAGACCGCAACCAAAATTTATATTTGGTCCACTACTTTTCATTATTTTCGAATAATTTTTATACTTGGAAGCTACTTTCTTTAATGACTTAAAAAACTATTGTTCTACAGCATCTTCATAAAGTATAGAAAGTCATCTCAAAACAAAGCATAGTTTATATTCAAAACCAGTAATGTTGGTTCTTCTAGCTGAGTAGCAAGAAGAAAAAGCTGAAAAAACCTCCCCTGTAACAAAATGATGAAATCAAACCCTTCTAAACTGCAGCCATGCAAGCTAACCCTTCGTCATTGCTCCTACAAATGAAGCAAATCTCATTCGTCATAGTTAGCTTAATTTATAAATCATTAACTTGAAAAGCTTGGGGATTTCTTTTTTATAGTAAGCATTAATAAAATTGGCGAAAACTATGAAAACATTGCCATTGTCATTAAAAATATGATAAAATTTTTACAAGAGCTCTGAAGTTAAATTGTACTGTTTAACTGATAGAAAATAATTACCTGCATTAGGGGTCATTATAAATAGCAAGGGTGCTCATCATGTCTCGTGTGTGAGGCGTATTCCATCTATTATAGTGTAAAGCACAAGCATAGTGTTTCATTACTGATTTCACATGTTGCTAGTACAACGTTCCAAATTCTACACCAAAAACTGTGGTGCAAACAATCACAACAGAAATAAAATTCACACAACACAAACATAATAAACACGGTGATTTACATGGTTCGGCCAAGATGCCTAGATCCACGAGGAGGTGATGATGATTTCACGAAATTGAAAAACAATAGGGAATTACAACGAGCTTTCTCTTCCTCTCATGCATACAGTACAATAGCCCTTAAACCCTATTTATAGATTTGAGAGGAAACAATTAAGGAAAATTTTTTCTAATCTAATTTTCAATCAAACCCCAATCAAATCACATAACTAGGAAATGAATAAGTTCACTAATTAACGCACCAATCAAATCTTCAATCAAACCCTAATTAATACAATAATTAGACCCTCTAATTAATACATCAATCTAATCAATTTGATTAGGAAAATAATCAACTCTCTAATCAAATAAATAATGAGCCATTTAGCTTTCTAAAATAAAGCTTGTAAATAATTCCAATTCCATAATATTCACCTCATCAGCTCATCTTTTACTTCAGAAAGTGGAAGATGACAAACTAAGCTCCAATATCAGAATGATTTCATCCAGATGATTGCCAACGTACCCCCCTCACAAGGGATCAAGCTGAGCATAGTTCTTCAAAATGTGAACCATCATTCATGAGCTCTAAGTTCACCAAACTCCTACAACAAGTGAACTTCTGAATTGATAGTACCTTTGTGAGCATGTCGGCTGGATTCTCCTTTATATTTATTTTCTTCAACCGGGCATAGCCTTCAGCAATCAAGTCTCGAACGAAGTCGCACCTCACATCAAAGATTTTTGGTACGAGCATGAAAAACTGGATTTGTGGCCAAACATATAGCACTCTAACTATCACAGAGTATTGTCAGAGACTTCTGGTCAACTACAAAATCATCCAGTAGGCTCTGCATCCATATTGCCTCATTCATAGCCTTTATGACTTTCAACAACAAATGACTTCCTCTCGAACACCAAGCCTACATCAATTGTACCCTTGAGATAAGTTAGGATACTCTTCACAGCTTGCCAATGACTCCTTCCTAGATCATGTATGAACGTACTCACAACACCAACTTCTTGTGCTATGTCTTGCCTAGTACAAACCATGATATACATCATGCATGAATTAGCTCCATGAGATCCTTTTTATTTTCATAAACCATTTATACCCAATGGCTTTTCTTCATGGAGGAAGCTCCACTAACCTCCAAGTAGCATTTTTCTGAAGAGAGTCCATTTCTTCATCCATAGCATTCTTCCATAGATCACCATCTGGACTGTCAATTGCTTCCTTGTACTGGCTAGGAATTTCAGTCTTTGTTCCTGAAAGTGAAAATACAATGTGATCCCTCAACCAAACTGGCTTTGGGATATTCTGACATTTGATCATGTTCCTCGTACGTAATAGATTCCTGAGCAGAAATCTCATCCTCAGCATTATCTTCTACCTCTTGGTCTGCAGATGAATCAGGTACATGGGTAGATATGATCGGCTTCTACGAAGCAAATGGAGTTGTATCAAACTCCATCTTCTACAGTGCATATGTGGTCCCAGTTGAACTCTCCACCTGCTTCAAGTCTATAGGCTTTAACATGTTCGCCTCATCGAATGTAACATCCCTGCTATCTAATGGATTATAGAGTTTGAAGCCATTGACTACATGCCTGAAGCAAAAAAAAAGAAGTCTTCTTTGCCCTTGATTCCAATTTATGACTTTGAACATGATGATAAGCTGAACACCCAAACACTCTCAAGTGTTGATAATCTCTACCATGTTGCCCAATCACATCTCCTTTGATATTCAAATATAGGGTATGAGAAATATGTTTTGTTTGTCTTCTTTGTTTATAACAAGGTGTTACTCGATCATGCAAAAAATCATACCACGATCA
>NW_021318790.1:630538-635454 GCF_001605985.2 Dendrobium catenatum | reverse complement strand
GCTACCACAATTTAATATTTTAGTGTGATGATACACTCTATTCTCCAAAATATTCCTCAAAATTATCAATAACCAAAATGAAACAGTAATGCTTTAGAACTTCACTTTGCCCGTGTAAGTAACTAAGGTGGCACCTGTCGCTTTGGGCAGTAGGCATCCATATCACCTTTAGGGTACCTAGTGTTGTTTAAAACATTAGGATTCTTCACACCACCAATTTATTAGGTTTAATTATATTTCTATGTCATAAAAAGTATTGAATTGAATTGGCTAAATAGAATCTACGTATTATATGTTTTCTATTGAATGAAACACTAATTGGACTTAGGAAATGTAATGTCCATCCAATAATGCCAACGATGTCGACTGTGCTTCCAATAGATAAGTATTTGCACCTCAAAATGACTTTATATTACTAGATTTAAAAAATAATACAAAACAATCACCAAGTTTCTGCAACAATAAGAGGGCCAACAAGACAACTTAAGCCATGCATTTTGATTATAAAAGACACCTTAGATGATAGGAAAAAATACAAATTAGAACAATAAGAAAAAAGATAGTTGCACAAGATATATTCCACATAAGATTTTTTTAAAAAAACATCAATAAGGAAACTAGTGGAACTGTAGATGCAAATGTGGTATATGACTCTATCAAAGGTTTTTCAACATACAATTTTCTTGATTAGTTGGCCATAGGTCGTTTCATAATAGGTTATATCCTTTAATTAATGGACAATAAATTCTTCAAGTTTTAAAAATATTTTTGGTGAAATGAACTAGCAATCTTATTAGGAGTGTAAGTGAGTCGAGCCAAATTCGAGTCACGTTTATTTTGAATTTGAACATGATTAATTAATTGAGTCGAGCTTTATTTTATGAGTTTGATTCAACTTATTTATTTTGAAAGAGATAAAATAATCATGATTCAAATAATTCTTATAATAAAATAAAAAAATAGAAGAAAAATAATAAAATTACTTAAGATAAGAAAATAAGATATTATTTTAAACATTATGAACAATTTCCCACCTAAAAACTTAAATACTAATATATGTTAGTGTATTTTATATTAATATTTTTTAAATAAGTTAGCTCATAAGCTAACGAGTTTTAGTCACGGCTCGCTCAAATTTGACTTATTAGTTCATGCTCAAAAGTGATTTATCGAGTCAAGCCTGAGTCAACTTGGCATGCTTACATCCCTAACTCTTATAATTTCATATTTTTAAGAATAATTTATTGAAGTCTCGTTAGATTAAAAGGTAACTTATCAATTGTGCTCATCAGGCCAAGACTGCGAAGAGTAGATGGGCAGCAATAGCTCTCCAGTCTTTGATCAAATTAAGAACAAAACATTAGTCAACTTGTTAAACATTAGTATTGATGCGTCATGTAAAAATTATTTTGATCGGGCACGAATCTTGAGGCAAAAATCAAGTTGGAAATTTCAAAAATTAAACCCGAGAGCATTTGAACTCCGATTTCAGCAAACTTACAGTCAAACTGAGCGTCTCGGAAATACGAACCCAACGACATCAAATTCAACTCAATCCGAGCCCAAATTAGCCCAAATCAAGCGCCCGAAGTGCTGTTGAAAAGCTCGTACCACAATTTGAGTTACCAAACGCTTCGATTTTAAGGAGCTTATAGTCGAATCGAGCGGCTCGACGAGAAGAATCCAACGAGCCCAAGATCGCCGAATTCCGACATCACTAAGGCCTTCAAATATCCAACGAACGGTGCACAACGAATGATTCAATATCAACCGTCCATTCGACCACTCCCTATTTGCCCCTGATCTCATGCCTATTTACGAGCTATGCCACTCCATAAAAAACTATAAATAGAGCCATCATTCTTCATAAGAGGGGGCTCAAGCAAGAAGAAGAGAAGGGGAAGGAGAATCAGCTCCTCTTCGACCACCGCTGGAGTTCTTCCCGACGCCCGAACATGCCGGGATTCTACCGTATATTCGGGAGAACGCCGGAATTCTGCACAACTTTGTAACTGAATTTCAATTTAGAAGAAATTTATTGTAAATCTGAACGTCCTAACTTGTGGGACGAATTAGCTTCTTGTAGCTCAAGCAACGCTAGTGGAACTTTTCAACTGGGCACAACCCCGTGTTTTTTCCCCTTTTTAGGATTTTCCACGTAAAAATCCTGATGTTCATTTTCCTTTCCTGTTTGTGCGCTGAATATTTGTACAACGCTCGGACGGAAATTTACTAACTCTATCGCCGCGTATATTCTAGCCCGCAACAAGTATTTTATTAAACAACCAATTAAAAATTATATTTACATGAATAATAAAATCTAATTAAAAAGTAAGGATATTTTGATACAAGAATGTCAACTTATTTCTTATAACAAGCAGAATACATATTGCTTGTCGGTTAGGATCCACTCAAACAGTTAGGGTGGGTGGAGACCGGCGGTTTGAATGATTTTGTACTTCGTTAGAATCTAAATATGAAAGAATTGTATATTTTATCTCTAAGTTAATCTATTAGAACTACTAATAAATATTTATATAAATACTAAATACAGCGGAAACAAACTTTATTCATTTATCTTCAAAACAAATAAATTTATATTTCATTCTAAAGAATCGTGTACACGAGCTATGAATTTTCTTTTGATCAATCTGTCGAATATATCTATGACTACAAAAGAATTAACAAAAAATACATGAAATACTTCAAACAGAACTGGAATCTGATAAGCCGCATTCTAGCGGATCCTTACAAGGGGTATAAAAGAATCAAATCAAGTTATTACCGAAGTAGGGGTCCAAACGAGGCAAGTCAAATCCTGAGCTGGAACTCGAGTCGAGCTCAAAAGGCAAGCCCGAGCGCGGCTCATCACATTAAATACGAGTTTCGGCTCGATTGTGCGTCGGAGTCTGCCTTATGCATCCACTTTGAATTCCACGTTCTAGCCCACCTTCCACGTCTGAGGCCATCCACGATTCCACCTTCAACGCCCACTCTCGATTATGCATCAGAGCCTGCGTTCCGTGTCCAAGCCCTCGTACGCATCGGCCATGCCATTCTGCCTCACGATCTGGCGTCTGCATCCGCCCCACAAGTTGCTCGACGAGTAATCGAGTCGAGGATCGCACCCTTAGGATCGAACTCAAACTCGATAATCCGACGAGCTCAAAATTCTGCTCGAGCTCAAGCTCAAAACTTTATAAGCTCGACTCACGAGCTCAAGCCAGCTCGAGAGTCAGCTTGACTTGGTTGCACCCCTATATCGAGCTGATCTCATTTATCGCACAGTGAGCTCGAGCTCTTTTAATGAGCTCCAACTCCACTCAGTATATAAAATTCAAGCTCGAGCTCATTTATGAAGCTCGGTTTTTTTGTTTTAAATTAAAATTTCTAATAATTTTTTTACTTATAATTTAAAACAAAATATATTGTTTTAACTAACATATTAATTTGCACTTTAAATAAAGTAAATGAACATCAAAATGAAAGTTAAACATATACGAAGTGCAATACAATACTCTTGCTTATCTAAGTTTTTTTTTTTTCATCACCTACAATATTTTCTCCAATTTTAGATCTTTCTCCAAGCACTTTGTTCTCATTTAATCTCATGCAATTTTCACACAACTTGAAGAAGCCAGAGTTGAGAGTAATGAAGAATGTTCTACGCACTAGTGCAATTTTCACAATTACTAGCATGATCGTGGTATGATTTTTTGCATGATCGAGTAACACTTTGTTATAAACAAAGAAGACAAACAAAACATATTTCTCATACCCTATATTTGAATATCAAAGGAGATGTGATTGGGCAACATGCTAGAGATTATCCACACTTGAGAGTGTTTGAGTTTTCAGCTTATTATCATATTCAAAATGATAAATTGGAATCAAGGACAAAGAAGACTTCTTTTTATGCTTCAGGCGTGGAGTCAAGGGTTTCAAATTCTATAATCCATTAGATAAGAAGATTGTCATTAGCATGGATGTTACATTCGATGAGGCGAACATGTTAAAGCCTATGGACTTGAAGCAAGTATAGAGTTCAACTGGGACCACAGATGAACTGTACAAGATGGAGTTTGATGCAACTCCATTTGCTCCGTAGAAGCCGATAAGTTCTACCCATGTACCTGATTCATCTGCAGACCAAGAGGTAGAAGATAATGCTGAGGATGAGATTTCTGCTCATGAATCAATTACGAGGAACAAGATCAAATGTCAGAATATCCCAAAGCCAGTATGGTTGAGAGATCACATTGCATTTTCACTTTCAGCAACAGAGGCTGAAATTCCTAGCCAGCACAAGGAAGCAATTGACAGTCCAGATGGTGATCTATGGAAGAAGGCTATGGATGAAGAGATGGACTCTCTTCAGAAAAATGCTACTTGGAGGTTAGTGAAGCTCCCTCTATGAAAAAAAGCCATTGGGTATAAATGGTGTATGAAAATAAAAAGGATCTCATGGAGCTAATTCATGCATGATGTACATCGTGGTTTGTACTAGGCCAAACATAGCACAAGAAGTTGGTGTTGTGAGTAGGTTCATGCATGATCCAGGAAGGAGTCATTGGCAAGCTGTGAAGAGTATCCTAATGTATCTCAAGGCAATTGATGTAGTCTTGGTGTTCGAGAGGCATGTATATGTTGCTGATTTATGTGCAGGCTACACTAATTCAGACTATGCCGGTGACATTGACAGGCGTAGGTATACAATTGGGTATGTATTTACATTGGTAGAAGGTCTTGTCAGTTGGTGATCAGAACCTCAACCTACTTGTGATGCCCCAAGATCTAACTTGGAAAGAATGTCAATCTATTTCTCAAACAATTTACCAGAGTTATCTAAAACCTTCAATTAAGCAGTCTATCAAGCATATATGAAATTTAAAACATCAATATACAAGTCGATTCAT
>NW_021318790.1:591471-625978 GCF_001605985.2 Dendrobium catenatum | reverse complement strand
GCGGCGAAAAAGAAAAAAAATCAATGCAATCAGAGTGGGCGGTTCACCCATTCAACTGGAAGGGTTGAGAGAGAGAGAGAGAGATTTCCTTTAGTCTCAGTATCCTTCGTTTCTTGTCAAATGCGTTGCTTTGTGCACAATATCACGCTTTGATTCTAACGGTTTAATTTAGCGGGAGCCAAACGGAACCAGCGGGAACAAATACGCCCATACCTGAATATACAATTACATAACTACCAATCATGATGCATTGAGATCTGTTAAAATATTTTAAAAAAATTCTCTATATCTTTTAGCTAAGCTGATTTATTATGTTTTTCCTTTTTTTAATTATATTAATTATTTTATTATAATTATGATTTGGATTATTTTTTTTTCATTGGCTCACGAACCAGCTCATATATATAGAAGTTGATTTAATTAATCAAGTTTAAGCTGAAATAGAGAGTGGTTCAAGCCCAATTCGACTCATTTGCATCTCTTTGTCAAACAATCAAATTTTGTTGAAAAATTATTACGTGCAGTTTCCGGACGCACCACGTCATTCAATACATATGACGTGACATATCCGAATTGACCTACAGACATGTTCGGACAATGCACAGAATAATCTCTCAATTTTGTGATGCTAAATTGTTCAATTATGACTTTTCAATAAAGTCAAAATTAGTTGTTTTAATATGTAAATTTGTTGTATATTAAATATTACATATAAAATCATAGTTTAATTCACTATATAGAATTATATTTGGATTATATTTGAGAAAATTAGACCATAAATTTAAATTAAATCAAAATTAATTTCATGTCAAATATGCATTTGAGTTGATCTTACGGGTGACAATATTAATTGATTTTCAACGTGTTAGGATTATGTTATTTTAAAGAAATTTATGCGTGCTGTTTTCAGCTTGATTAATTAAATATATTGATATTTTTATTACTTAGTTTTTGATTTGAATATAAAATAGCTCTTATTATAAATCTGATAATATATAGAATTAAATTTTCTCTCTCTCTCTCTCTCTATCAAAGAATAGCGATAGTTGGTTAAGTGGCAAAGGAAGAGGCAAAGGAAGAGGAAATGCTTTTCCATTCTAGAAGGGAGAGGAAATCCCTTTTTTGTGTGAAAGAAAAAAATATATGGGAATATTTTATATGATTCTATATAGCTAAGAATATTATAGAAGCCTTATTAATTAATAATGGAGTCAAAGGCTTCCTTTGTGAAAGTTTTCTTATTGTTTTATTTTTTAAATTGCAATAATAATTTTTGTTTGTTTTTTTTTATTGTTTTAAATAATTTTTCCTGCTAGGAAGCTATTTATCATTGCAAATTAAAAAAAAAAACTATTTTCTCCACAGTAATTTTATAACAATATTTAGAAAGTGCTACAGGCATCCTAAACAAATTATATGGCTTCATTTGGGACAATTTTCTTATTACTTTGCTTTTCATATTGCAACCATAATTTCTGGTGGGTCATTATTCTTTTCCTGGTTTCAAGAAATTTTTACTCTAGTAAGCTGCTTTCTTCAACAACTTAAAAAAAAATTATCCACAATAACCTTACAACTACATTTAGAAAAAACTACAATCATCTCAATGGAACATAAGTTTGTGATCAATGATATCTTTTAACTAAGGGGCTATTTGGATGTCTATAAAGTGAATTCAATGTGAAGTAAATTCTTAAGGCTATTTGGTTGTCTATAATGTGAATGCAGTGAAACTATTCTGTTTGGTTGGGGTATATATAGAGTAAAGTAAAATTAGAGGCCTATTTAGATGGGGCATTTAATCAAGCATGTAGTGTGCCTATTCCTAAAATGAATTTATTTACCATATGGAAGTCTCCTAACTGATCAAACACATAAGATACATCTTGCAGCTCTAGGTTTCGCACAGAGTTGCATACCTTGCGGTCATCCCAAATTGTTGATCCTCAAAAGCAAGAAGTTCAGGATATCCATCACGATGAAGTAGAACCGAATGATTTGGAAGATTCAAATGAGCTAGCTAGGTCGAGACGTAACTCCCATTTGTGCAGTAAAGATGTTCATCACCTCCATTCATATGGATAACTACGACCGAGATGGACATTTCGATTGAATTGGAGGAAAGGATTGACCTTCAACGACTATTGGCCTTTGAAACATGCAGATTGATCACCTAGACGAAGGGAACATCATCGAAGGGGCGAAACCAAATTGCAAGGAGCTGCTAAAGAAGCGACCGAGCAAAACGCTACCTCACACTACAAGAATGAAACATCATTGAAGGGGCAAAGTCTTCATAGTAGAAGGAGCCAAAATTCTCTCGTCCGCTTCGCGTGTGTTCCTTTTTTCGCTCAAATTTGAGTAGTTTTATTTTACCCGCAAAATGAACTATGATGAGAAGTTTATAATACAACATGATTTCATTTCACTTTGCTCCGTGACAAAAAAAAATGGATGTATTTATTTTACTTTGCATTCACTTTGCTGCCAACCAAACAGCCCTTATTTCTCTCTCTCTCTCACACACACACACACACACACACACACACACACATTGTTACGGTCTTTTTGACCACCGCCGCCCTTCGACTACGGTCCTACCGACCTCCATCACTAGATTATGATCTTTTCAACCTTTGCCGCCTATTGACTACGATCCTTCCAACCTCCATCACCAAACTATGGTATTTATGACCACCATCGCTCGCCGCTACGGTCCTTCCAACCTTCGTCTCCAGACAATAATCTTTCTCACAACTATTGCTCACTAACTATTGTCCTTCCAATCTTCATCGCCAGACAACGATCTTTATAACCACCGTTATCTGTCGATTATAATGCTTCTGACCTCCGCCGCCAGACAATGGTCAAAATATGACCATCATCTCCTGCATATTGTGTGCTTCCGACCTCCGTCGCTAGACAATGGTCTTTTTGATGACTGTCGCCTGGTGACTATGGTCCTTCCGACATCCGTTGTCATAATACATTATTTCCAATCTCTGTCGCCCATTGAATACATTCCTTCTGACCTCCGTCGCCAAATTATGGTCCTTCCGACCTTCATCGCCTGACAACGATCTTTTTGACCTCCGTCACTTGCTGACAACGGTCCTTCTGACCCCCATAGCTAGACAATGATATTTCTGACCACGGTTGCCCGAACTATAGTCCTTCCGACCTCTGTCATCAGACAATGATCTTTCTGACCACTGTCGTCTGCCGACTATGGTCCTTCTAACCTCCATTGTCATACTACAGTCTTTCTGACTTGTGTCGTCATACTACGATCTTTCCGACCAACATCACTTGTCGAATAGGTCCTTTCGACCTCCATCGTCAAACTATGGTCTTTCCAACCTCCGTTGCTTGTTGACTACTATCCTTCTCCTCCGTCGTCAGATAACAATCTTTATGACCTTCATCGAATATCAATTATGACCCTTCCGACCTCCATCGCCTGAAAGCCGTCTTTTCTGCATCCATCACTTGCCAACTACAGTCCTTCCAACCACTGTCACCAAACTACAACCTTTTCGACCTGACTATGATTTTTTCGACCTCCCTTGCCCACCGATTTTGGTCTTGTCGACTAAAAGAACATGTCAATACCAATTCTTCTAATTCCCGCCATGTAATGCACTCTATATGATGTATATTTGCTACATCAAACCACAGCCTTCCCTCCAATGAAGTGTCTCATTTATAATTAAATGCAAACACTAGTAGAATCATTCAAACTGAGCCAAATCTAGTGGGTTTTCCCCATTTTCATAGGTTTCTATGTAAAAATTCTAAAGCCATTTTTTTTTTTTTAATTTTATGATTATGTGTTGGATCTTAGTATAAAGCTAATATGTTAATTTTTATATTCCTCTATCGCCACGAATATTCCAAGACGCAAATATGATACTGAAACTTAGATCTCATCTCAGATCTCACAGATATGAATGCATGCTTGAATTTCTTTCATGTGAAGTAGAATTGATGGCCAAAGTCATTATTGGTTACTTTGTATGGCAACAGTCAAACCAAAAATGACAATATTTGTCGCCCCACTTAAAGATTCTCGTGTTAGAAAAAGAAAATTTAGAGGAAGAAAATAAATAATTTCACATGTGGTATTATAACTGGGTTTGCTCATTAATTTCACCTTATAGTGTTGCAAGTCACGTTCTCATATGGACCTCATCAGCCGATTGGACCCGGTTTGGTCTGGTCCCTGCATTATGCTTAACTGAATGGAATTCGACAGAAAGATAAAAATAAATAAAAATAAAATGGCAATCCAATTCCAGATTGAGCCCAATTTTCCATTTTTAATAGAATTTTTGGCAATTCATGCCTCGACACGAAAAGGCTGGCTTATACTCCATGGCTGGGAGAAACTTGCAGGCTTTTTGGCCGGGCTGATTTTTTTTTTATTTTTTTTTATTTTATATAATTATCATTTTCGTGTTCCGATTTGAAAGAGAGTTCAAAACGTGTAGGCCTAAAACGTTTATTTAAAACATGGTAAAACTTTGGCCCGTTCCTATTATTTATTACACACATACTAAAAATACAAATTATATATTAATACGACCATTAAAATTAAGAAACTTTTGAATTTTTGTTAGAAGTATAAAATTATATTTTCTGATCTTATTTCAATTGTAAATGAGCGTAATATACTTAATTTATTTTTTGTTATTAATTATTGATAGTGGAGATTAGTTATGGATTTAATAGTGAGATGAGGGGCTCTCTAGAGGAATTTGGAGGGAGAGAGGGAGAGGGGAGAATGGAGGGAGAAAAGAACATAACTAATCATATTGCTTGGCTTCTCTCAAATGTCTATTACATCCTCTCTACTTATAGAAGAATGAAACTATTATGATAAAATGAACTGAAGAAATAACATAACATAAAAAACTGGACAAAATCACAAAAATCTTCACCTTGGTCCAGATTTTACAAAACTAAGAAAACACATGCTTCCATCAAGATCTGCCTCTGCTAAACATGTTGTATGGACCCTTATTGATTTCTTGACCAAACCGAAGCAACCTGCTATATATCTTCTTTGCCAACAACATCAACCTAAGAAAGGTCCTATGCCATCATTCATCACAATCTCACTTATATTATAGCCGTCTCCCTCAAGACCTATAAATTAGCCCGATTTGTACTTTAATCATTGTCATGCCAAGACAAGCACTATAATCTCACTTATGTTTGTAATTTTCCTCAATATTTTTTCTATAATCCTATTTGTGCCATAGTTTTTACCCATACATTCTTATACTTTAACCTCGCTTGTATTATGTTTGTCTCCTCTAAGACCTACACCATATCCCCACTTGCATTATATTAATTATATATCTAACAATAATGTTATTGCAAAGGATCTTGATAATGTTAACAATTTCATATGTAACACACTAATGCACTGCATATAGAACATATATAGTGGTAGAATCACATAGCTTTTGATCATACTATGTTCCCACACTCTCTGTGATATTGTTTATAAAGTTACATACCTTAGAGTTGACCTTTTATGATTCTATAAAAATCCAAACATAGTGTAATTCATGTATTATTTCTTACTATTATGTATTAGTAGTCATTGTTAATGTATTAGTTTCATATTGCCTATACTTCCATGATATGACACATGATTTGTATGAATTATTGAGAAAGTTGTATTGTATGAAGGCTGATGAATATATTCATGTGAATAAAAAGATTTTTTAGGTGCCAACAAATTAACTAGATATAACCTTGTGCAAGATGACGAGTTGATGATCATTTTTTCTTAAAAATATTGTGGGCTTATCTTTTCTCTACCAATTGAAAAGATCATAAGGATGGGTATGATTATGTTTAACTTGTAAAATATGTCAACCTATATATAAATAATTGGAGGGAAAAAGACTAATATAATTAGATGATACGATTCATCAACAAATTAGCCAATGTCTTGCCTACACAATTATTAAATGAATGATTATTCATGTTTTTTTATCTACTAATAGTTAATAATAATTCATTCATTATTTCTTGATTTTTATTATTCATGTTTCCAAATGGGTGTATTGCATGATAAATGAACATAAATTATTTATTTTGTGTGATGCCATTCATAATTGAATATGATGTAGTTTATTTGTACGATTCATTTATATGATTCTCATTATAAATTGTAAGCATGCTTATATTTTTTTCTTAATGAGCATTGAGTTCAATGGTATATTTTTTATAATTAACTTATTAGATTTATTTCTCACCCTATTATATCTCACATGTGTATTTAGTTTTAGGAAATGGTGTAACATAACTTTGCGTGTAGCTACTGAGCATTTCTAGATTTATGTTGATGTAACGGAAGATATTATTATTTGGTGTAATGTATTTGATATGTTTTATAATCTTGATGAGCTTATATATTTTGATGTTATAATTGTCAAATTATCATGATTATTATAAAAGATTCTCTTAGGTGTAAATAATACAATTTGAAGAGTTTAGGCACACGAAGGGAGGGGGGAATTGGATGTAAATTAAAGCTTCATTTGTGACAACTTTTTTATTGCTTTTTAAAACATCAATAAAACAATCTTCCCAAACAAAGCCTACACTACTAAACTTCTTTTAAAATTCTATAAATTCAAAGCCCTCACAATCAAACATATAAACAATAAATAAATAATCAAATAACTAAACTAAGCATACATACATATGTGTAAATGTGTATACATAATATGTTATGCTAATATGAATGTATTACTTTGATTAATGCCAACACAGACAATTTCACCAACTAAATTTATAAGAATAATGAGATATAACATGTAAGCATAATGAAAATAATCTAATCAACTATATGCTATGGTTCCCATAGATTACAAAACATCAAAGAGGCAAAAGTGTCCACACAATAAAGACATGGCTATGATACATTAAAATTTATGCTAGATGTGATGGCTTACAACTTCAAGCATAAAAGATATAATTAATTAATTCTATACAAAATGTACTAGAACATATATTTATGGCATATAACAGCCAACAAACATTTAAAAATGCAAAAAAAAAAAAAAAAAAAAAAAAAACCTAAACCAAAAGCAATCAAGACATGGTGATTGGGTGAAGTAGAACTCACGCACTAAGGTTTTGCTTGGGACGATTTTTTAAAGATTTTTTTTGTACAAATTTTTTTTTTTAACAAAGAAAAAATAATGACAAAGAAAAATTATGATGGAAAAAAAAAACTAAATGAGTCTCATATTTTGAATTAGACCATCCATTAATAAAATATAGTACTTTATGCATCAAATAATATAGTAAATATCGAAAGAGGTTGCCATCATGCTAACTTGCTAGTATGACATATAACTATACCTTTCTTAGGTTCACTGCATGGAAATTAATAAACGAACCCACTCAACCAACTTTGTAGTCTCCTTTAATTCTGAAATATTCCATCGTTAAACCAGACGTGAAGCTTACCTATATCCAAACTTTTTAGTTGAGGCTTTCCAGTTGTCACCGTTCTGTCAACTACATTATTATTGAACCTTAAATTCCTCACTCATTTGCAAATTGCAAAGCCTTATATCTGGTCCTGGTTGGGTACCTATTGGTTACCACGCTCTAAGCGAGCAGACTTCAATCACCCATGCTCGCCCGTGGTGACTTTTGGGATGTCGTATCCACCCACTTTCTATGATTTTTGAATGCAGCCCATCATAAATTGATGACCTTTCGGCTTATCGCCCTTCGGTCTAACTGCAAACTTCTAAGCTGCATGTAATAATTTATTGTGGTCCTAGCGTGATTCAGTGTTGCGCACTGTGTAGTGAGAATTGTTGTAATATACGTCATACAATGATTAGGAATGTAAATCGGTTTATCCCATGATACTGTGTACCCACCCATACCCACTCACGAGGTCATGGGCGTCCCCATATCCACCCATATCCATTGGGTATAGGTCGGTACGTGGGTGGGTGTGAGTATGGATACCAAATGTAGGGCTCTAGTCATTTGCGCAAGTAATTAAGGACGTAATTAACAAAATTGCATTTTAATAGGCAATATTTAAGCTTCGTTTGGGACAATTTTCTTACAACAAGTTGGTTTTTCAAATTGTAACCACATTTTTTATTTAACGAATATTTTCAATAAACTTTTTATGTTAAGAAGTTGTTTTTTTCACAACAACTTTACACGTTAAGGCTTAGTTTAGGACAGTTTTCACTTTTCATACTGTTTACTAAAATTATTTTTTAGTATAAAGTTTTCTAATTTAAAAAATTTTTGAACTTAAAAGTTGTTTTAGAAAGTAACAAAAAAAATAATTTTATTTTTATAATTTTCATCAACATAAACTAATTAAGACTTCCTTTGAGATAATTTTTTGTCACTGTTTTATTATAATATTTTTATTTTTATATCATTTTAATCTCCACAATAATTACAATAATTTTATTTTTATATAATTTTCATCAACATAAACTAATTAAGACTTTCTTTGAGATAATTTTTTGTCACTGTTTTTTATAATATTTTTTATTTTTTTAATAAATTTTATATTAAAATTTATTTTATAAAGTAGCATGAAAATTTTGCGGATCGAAGTCTAATTATATAATTTTAATTTTTAAATATTATATTTCGCTATATTAAAACATTTGGATAAGAAATCAGGCGTGTCATACGTAATTTTTTTTCATTCAATAGAAGTTACGTGCTTGGTCCGTATGGGCCTTTCTACAGTTACCTCAATTCGATGGTTTTTAGGGAAAAAAATTCTCGCATGATATTTCGATATAATTTATATGAAGATTAATTTACAAATTATTAAATTTATTTTGAGATCGAATGATATTTACATATAATTTATCTTACATTAATTTATAATAGATTCAATAATTGTTTTAGCCATTTTCGATATAATTTATGTCTAAATATTCAGACATAATTTTTTTTTTTTTTTTTTAAATCCGTTAGCCTATTCCCAATAGCTCATGCCAGATTAAGAAGGCTAAGCATAGGACTCTTGAAAAAACATAAAATTAGACAGTTTTAATAACACTATTTTAATTAAAAAGTTTATAAAATATTATTGAAATGACATTAAGCTTTATTGATTTTTAAAACAACTTTCTAATATAAAAATTTCTAATTAAGATAATTTTTATACTAAGATTTTGTTTGAAAAGATTTTTTTTATTGCTTCTTAAAACGAAATTTTAGTACAAAAATTTACGTTTTAAGAAGCAATAAAAAATCCGTCTCAAATGACCCCTAAAAGCTGTTTTAGAAAGCAGTAAGAAAGTTATCACAAATAAAACATTCAGGTTTTTTTTGGACGGCTTTTTTATTGCTTCTTGAAGCAGCTTTTAAGTATAAAAATTAAATTTTTTATACTAGAAAGCTACTCAAGAAGCAGTAAAAAAGCCGTCTCAAATGAAGCCTTACTCTTATACTTACTACTTTCAAAAATAATATTTTAGTATAAAAATTTATTGAATAAAAAAAATTATACTAAAAAATTAATTTAAAAAATAATAAGAAAATTGAACCCAAGTCAACCACTCATTCTCAAACAATGCATAGATCATACATATTGCATTCAAAAGATACGATAGATTGTTTTGTGCGGACGTCAAAAGCATTTCACTGTTTCGAGAATAACTAGAATGTGCAATGTCAGCGGTATCGAGCAGTACCGAGGCAGGTACCGAGTAGGAGGTGACTTGGTGCATTTTGATTTGTTTCTAAACGATGTTTGACGTCTGCACAGAATAATTTGCCCATAGACAAAGTTCTCTACAAAAAAGATGAAAGCCAACTAAAATTTGGTAGCGGTGCAAATTTAATGAATTGTCTAACATCTAGTGCATGTATATTATCAACATCATTATCGTGCATGGCAACAAGATATTTGGAGTCCACTTTAATTTCAAAGTGATCCCTGTATTAATTTCTTATTAGAATCACCAAATTTCAATCTTAGGCTTCTTTGGAGACAGCTTTTTTTGCTGTTTTTAAAATAATTTTATAGTAAAAAATTTTCTAATTTAAAATTTTCTATTAAAAAATTATTTTAGAAAGCAGTAAAAAAATTATTCTAAACCTTAGTACTTCTTGTATGACAATTAAGAGCTCGTCATGGCCCCATAAAAGGAAATACAAATATTTGATCCATGAATAACATACATTAAATTACATCTATAATTTCCAAACAAGAAAAAGTCTTGATCATCAATAAGCCATTCATCCACTTGAGCATCCTTACTCTATAACACTTAACTTAATTTTATGTTTTTCTTGCAACGGCCAACATTCTACACCATAATGCATACATAAATAAGCACGCCAAAAAAATTTTAATCATATAAACGTATAGCTTGTATTTGCAATGGAAGATGAAGGAAAGTGGATACATATCCACAGTTTTACAAGGAAAGTTCAGATGGGTGAATAAGGCTTCGTTTGGGACGGGTTTTTTATTGCTTTCTAAAACGGAGTTTTAATAAAAAATAAAAAAATTTGTATTAAAACTCTGTTTTAGAAAGCAATAAAAAAGCCGTCCCAAACGAAGCCTTAGGCTTCGTTTGGGACGGCTTTCTTTCTGCTTCTTAAAGCAGCTTCTTAGTACAAACAGAAAGAAAGCAGAAAGAAAGCCGTCCCATTGGGACGGCTTTTTTACTGCTTTCTAAAATGGAGTTTTAGTACAAATTTTTTTATTTTTGTACTAAAACTCCGTTTTAGAAAGCAATGAAAAAGCTATCCCAAACGAAGCCTAAATCAGTTATTGCTACAGGCTAGTGGATATGTTCAAAGACTATACATAAACGTGTATTGTATATCCATTGTTGATTAGGAGACCGCTATGTCTAAGAGCCCAAATTGCAATAGCCTCTTATAGGTGTTGGGCCTAAACCAAATGTACATAAAAGGCTTTATTTGAGATACATAAAAGGCTTTATTTGAGAGAATTTTCTTACTATTTTCTAAAGTTGTTTTTTAGTACAAAAAAAATTAGTTCAAAAAATTTTTGTACTAAAAAGCTGCATTTGAAAGCATTAAGAAAGTTGTCCCATATGAAGCTTAATTGTCCATTTGGGACTGTTGTAGTTTTTTATAAAGTTGTTTGTTGTAAAGAAAGTTGTTTCTTTTTTAAAGCACACAAAATTATTGAAATTAGTGAAAAAATAGTGTACAAACAAAAATTTTGATTACGACCTAAAAAATAAAGCAATAAAAAAGTTACTCCAAATGAAACTTAAACATTTTAGAGACGATAGCATTTTCAGATATCTCATCTTTTTTAGTATCATTACTCCAAATGAAACTTAAAAATTTTGATTACAACTAAAGTTATGTAATATTGTTTTCTTTCATTTGTTAAATACAAACAGCTAAAGAGTTTATTTATATTTTCTATTTCTCACTTTACATGTGTAATAGGTTTATTGGGTAGTTGTCTCAGGCTATGCTCCAAGCCTATATAATAGGGTATGTACTGATGTAATTGATTAGATAATATAATTTTCTTTTCCTCTTCTGTCTGTCTCCGTTTCCTCTATCTTTCGCTTTGCCCTGTCCAGAGTTTACAGGGGCTTTCATGGTATCAGAGCGGGACACCGCTTGATTCCTTCCTCCTTGAATCTCTTTTTCGGTTGCCATGGCAACCTCCTCTACCTCCGCCGCGTCCGAAACTCGTCACGCCTCCGGCACTCATCAAGAAACTCAGACCACTTATCACCAACTCAAGTTCTTGATGAACCACATCAAAGGTATCTCTCTTACCCTTAATGCCGAAAACTTTCCCATATGGAGATCTCAAATCTTCAAGCTCTTCAAAGCAAATGGCTTTGAAGGCTTTCTTGATGGAAGTTGTCCTTGTCCCGACCCGTCAACTCCCACGTCCGACACCGGAATGTCGTTCCAATCATGGAATCACATTGATCAAAACTTGGCTGCTGCACTTTACTCGGTCATTTCACCCAGTATTCTCCCTTACGTTCTCTCGCTCGATCACTATACTGAGATCTGGGACACCATCGCTCGCCGCCTTCAATCCAACACCCGCTCCCGCACCATTCAGCTGCGAAACGAACTCCATCACATATCCATGAAAAATCAAACCATGCCTCAATACCTTCTTGCGGTCAAATCTATTGTAGATGCCATCGTCGCTACCGGGTCTCCATTAGACCCCGAGGAAGTTATCTTCTATACACTCAACGGCCTTCCGGTTCAATACCAATCTTTCAAAACGGCCATTCGCACCAACCTCCAACCTCTCAGTCTGGACGACCTGTATACCCTTCTTTGCAGCGAAGAACTCAACCTTTCTCAAGAAACCACCACTGCACTTCAAAATCTCCACCTCACTGATCCTACAACAACTCTGGCGGCTTACCGTGGACGAGGTCGTGCAAGAACCCAATCAGGCAGAGCAAGAACCTAAAATCGAGGTCGCACTCGCTCGGACAAACCTTCTTCTAGTAGCATTACTTGCCAGATATGTGCCAAACCTGGGCACTCCGCAATTAAGTGCTGGTATCGTAATGATCCTTCGTACACAGAAGAAACGACCAAAACTGCATTATTCACATCATCTGATTCTAATGGCAATGCTGCGGATTGGTTTCTTGATAGTGGGGCTTCTACCCATCTAACGTCCGACCAGTCTAACCTTCAAACCGGACGACCCTATAACGACAATCAACAAATCACGATTGGAAATGGATATCAACTTCCGATACAGCACACTGGTAAAGGTATTCTCCCCACTCCACAAGGTAATCTACATCTTCATCATTTGCTTCATGTACCCAATCTCTCGTTTAATCTTATTTCGATTTACCGTTTAACCAAAGATAACAATTTCTCTGTCAAGTTCTCTGCTCATGATTTTCAAATCCAGGACTCGAAGACAGGTCACACTCTACTCAAGGGTCCTTGCCTTAACGGGCTTTATCCCATCCGCTCCTCGCCTTCTCTACCCAATCTTGCGTTATTCTCTGCTCAACAAATACCAGGCCTGTGGCATAAATTTCTTGGACACCCGGCTCCACAAATGCTTACTGCTATTCGGAAATTCATTCCGGCTCCGTGTAACAGTTCGAATAATAATCACAATTGTAACCCATGTAATTTGGCCAAAAGCCACCGCTTAGCTTTTTCTCCTTCTACTTCTTTTAGTACGCACTTTTTTGATTTGCTTCATTCCGATGTCTAGGGGTCGTCTCCCACTACCTCCTCTCACGGATATAAGTATTACGTTTTGTTCATCGACGATTACTCTAGATATTGCTGGACATTTCCTTTATTTCATAAATATGAGGTGTTTGATAAGTTTATTGAACTCCATAATTTGATTAAAAACCAATTCAATAAAACCATTAAAATTTTCCGTTCTGATGGTGGAGGCGAGTTCATCAACCACAGGTTTCGCAGTCTCTTCAAAAATCTGGGCATTATACATCAATTTACCTGTCCTTACATGCCGGCTCAAAACGGCGTCGCCGAACGTAAACATCGGCATATATTAGAGACTATGAGAAGTCTTCTCATCGAAGCAAACCTTCCCAAGTCTCTCTGGGTTGAAGCCTTACACACCGCCGTCTATTTGATCAACAGACTACCTTCTCACTCCCTCCAGAGAAAGACACCGTTCCAATTAATGCACCATAAACTACCCTCTTACACTCACCTAAAAATATTTGGGTGTCTCTGCTATCTGTGGACTAGGCCATACAACACAAACAAATTGTCACATTTATCCACTGCTTGCGTTTTTATCGGGTATGCTTCATCACAGAAAGGTTACCGGTGTCTTGATCCAAAAACTAGATTCGTCTACATATCCAGGCACGTCGTCTTCAACGAAGGTATATTTCCTTATACATCATCTTTTCAAACCGTCTGCACGACTAATTCTGCAGATTTCTTTCCTCCGCTCTTACTGGTCCCTACCGGATCACACAACAACATGTCTCGTTCACTACCTGTCATCCAACAAAAGGTTACCAATTGTCCTGTTATGACTAATCTTGCTCCAAATCCCTCCGTCACTACCTCTACTCATCAAGAATCAATCTCAACTATTCCAAACCAACAAATCAGCAATCAGACGGGTCACACAATGCTGACAAGATCTAAAACTGGTCATTCTAAACCAAAGCAGATATTCAGTCTCATTCATGCTGAATCTGATCCAACGTGTTACAAAGAAGCGGTAAGACTTAAGCATTGGCAGCAGACAATGCAAGAAGAATTCGATGCACTCCAACTACAAAATACTTGGGAGCTAGTTCCTCCCGATACATCCCAAAACATTCTTGGATGTCGATGGACATACCGTACCAAATACTTAGCTGATGGATCCGTCGCACGATACAAGGCTAGACTTGTGGCCCAAGGCTTCAGTCAAGAACAGGGCATTGATTATGCCGAAACTTTTAGCCCAGTAGCCAAAATGCCAACGGTTCGGATCCTTATAACTGTTGCTCTTCATCACCGTTGGCCACTACACCAGTTAGATGTCTCCAACGTGTTTCTCCACGGGACTCTTAATCACACCGTTCACATGAAACAACCCGTCGGATTCATTGATCAAACTCATCCAAACTATGTTTGTCGTCTCAAAAAGGCTCTTTACGGACTCAAACAGTCCCCACGAGAATGGTTCGCCACTTTATCCGGCCACCTCCAATCTCTCGATTTCAAACTTAGCTCATTGGATCTGTCCCTCCTCATCTACAATAACAACGGAGTTCACATGTTCTTCCTAGTCTATGTTGACGACAATCTTCTCACCGGATCTTGTCCTAATGCAATCAAGAAGCTCCTCGACAATTTAAAGGCTACATTCACAATGCGGGATCTCGGTTCCTTATCCCAATTTCTGGGTATTCAAGCCACCTCCACGCCTTATGGTCTTAATCTCTCTAAAAGTCAATTCGCACAGAGCATCCTCACACGCGCAGGTATAAGCAATTGCAAACCAATCTCTACCCCATCTACTTTAAAAGTTTGCAGTTCTAATGATCTAACCGCTGCTTATTCTAATCCTACGTTCTATCGACAACTCGCCGGAAGTCTTCAATACCTTACTCTCACCCGACCGGACATTGCTTTCTCCGTCAACAAGATATGCCAACATATGCAAAATCCAACAATTATGCATTTCGGAGCTCTCAAAAGACTTATGCGGTACATACAAGGCACTCTACATATCGGCATTCCTCTCTTCCGGGATAAACCCATTCTGCATTCCTACGCCGACTCCGACTGGGTAGGCGACACAAAGGATAGAAAATCTATGTCCGGCTATTGCAATTTCCTCGGTTCATCACTTATCTCATGGAGCGTAAAGAAGCAAAATGCCGTCGCTCAGTCCTCCACGGAAGCCGAATATCGTGCCATTGCATCTGCGGCAACCGAGATTACATGGATTCGCCGCTACTTCAAGAACTGAACTGCACTCAAACTTATGCCACCACCCTCTTCTGTGACAATACCTCAGCTATAGCGTTGGCAAACAACCCAGTTTTTCACGCTAGAACAAAGCACATTGAGGTGGATTGTCACTATATTCGCAGCTGCATCAAGGATCAAACAATCCAACTTCAATACATATCTACTCAAAATCAACTAGCTGACTTACTTACCAAACCTCTTCCATCACCTCGTTTTAAATTTATTGTAAACAAGCTGGTACAACCGAAGGAAGCACCAACTTGAGGGGGATGTTAAATACAAACAGCTAAAGTGTTTATTTATATTTTCTATTTCTCACTTTACACGTGTAATAGGTTTATTGGGTAGTTGTCTCAGGCTATGCTCTAAGTCTATATAATAGGGTATGTACTGATGTAATTGATTAGATAATATAATTTTCTTTTCTTCTTCTGTCTGTCTCTGTTTCCTCTATCTTTCGCTTCGCCCTGTCCAGAGTTTACAGGCGCTTTCATCATTGATTTCTCTTATTTTGTTTTATGAATGAGAAGTACATTTGTTTTAAGCATTTCTTTTTCTTATGAGTTTTATAATTGAGGTCCGTTTGTGACAGATTTCTTGCTGTTTTTTAAAATAAATTTTTAGTAAATTTTTTTTTTACAACAACAACAACATCAAGCCTTTATCCCACTACGTGGGGTCGACTACATGAATCCTTTTTCTCCATTGTGTCCTATTAAAAGTCAAATTCTCATTTAAATCTAATAAAGAAAGGTCATTCCTAATATTTTCTAACCAAGTCTTTTTAGGTCTACCCCTCCCTTTCTTAACATAAGTCAAATCTAATACCTCTACTCTCCAAACGACTTATATATATATATATATATAATTATTTCTTTTCTGAAAATATTCTGAGAGAGAGCGGATTATGCATACTTGCTCCCATGGCTTTATCTTTTTCTTCTTTTGTTTTTTTGAAATTTTTTCTTGGTAAAAAGATAAGACAGTGTTGTGTTGCAAAGAAAAAAAATAGGTAAAATTATTTTGCAATAAGTTAATTAATTAATAAGAAGTTTTAATAAATCTTAAGAAGTAAATTAATTAATTTAATAATATTAACTTTATAATTTTATATTATTTATGATTTTCTTTTACTATGTGTGAACCATTATGTAAAATTAATTTAATAAACAATTAATTTAGAATTAGGTCGTAGAATATCGTCTTATACTAATTTAAATTTAATTGTTCTATATATAGTTCAAAATTTAGACTTAATATAACTAATTCAAATAAAATAATCTTAAGTATAAAAATACTTTATTTGAAGGCAATTCATTAAGAGTCTTATGAGAAAAATATCTATTTCTTAATGAATAATAAGATAGAGAGTAATATATCTAAGCCTTTATAATGAGAATAAATAAAAAATTTTATGTGCATTTTTTTTAAAATTTTATTAAAAAATATATCCCATGATCTATGATTACACTAAAAAAATAATATTAAAAAATATATCTCATCATTCGGAGAACAACCAGAATGCACAACGTCAGCGGTATCGAGCTCGGTTCTGAGCCGCGGTACCAAGCAGTACCGAGCAGGAGGCGACGTGGCGCTTTTTGATTTGTCTTTAAACAACGTTTGGCGTCCCTACAGAATAATTTGTCCAGAAGAGACAAAGCTCTCTACAAAAAAGACGAAAACCACCTAAAATTTGGTAACGGTGCAACTTTAATGAAGTATCTAAAATTTAGTGCATGTATATTATCAACATCATTATCGTGGCAACAAGATATTTGGAGTCCACTTTAATTTCAAAGTGATCCCTGTATTGATTTCTTATTAGAATCAGCAAATTTCAATCTTAGGCTTCTTTGGAGACATCTTTTTTTGCTGTTTTTAAAATAATTTTATTGTACAAAAATTTCTAATTTAAAATTTTCTATTAAAAAATTATTTTATAAAGCAATAAAAAAGTTATTCCAAACCTTACTGCTTCTTATATCTATGCTACTATATAAAAGTGGCTTGGGATTCCACTCTTAGCAGATCCTGATATTTATGACTATTCAAATTCTTTATTTATAACACACTCCATTAATTTCTACTCTCTATTCTCATGCGCCAATTAAATTCAATTAATTATAATTTTCCTTCATATCTCATATGCTTAATTAAAAGGTTTTAATTAATTATAACGTAACAATTAATGACAGATATATAAAAGTTTGGAGCCAAACATTTAATTCATTACATGTGGTAATTATGATTTAAATATATTTTTTATATCAAATGACATTAATGTTTTAATATTAACGTTAATATTAAAACATTTATCTTAAGTTAATGATCGTTTAAATTATATTGCATATTAATTTTTGAACATAAGACTTGCATTAAAGCAAGCAGAAGACGAAGGGGGTGTGCTCGGTCTATCTTCATTCCATTTATTTTCGTGTGCGGGGTTTTTCATTTATTTATTTGGATTTATGTGAAGAGTTACATGTGGTTTATTGTAACCCTCAATCTGTCATGACCCTTCGTCTTCCGCACGAATTACTTAGTATTCACTTCCTTTGTATTTCATAGTATTCCATTAGAATCAGCCCACCGGCTCGCTCTCGCCTAGCCTCCGGCTTTAGTATTGAAAGATCGAGTTGCTAAAGAAGCTTCTTCAACTTCTTCGCGTGCTTTGCCTGAAGAATATCTTACTTCGAAGGCTCTCGGAAGGCTCTTGAAGCTGACATCCAGCATGCCAACTCCTTGTAAGTCCTCTATCTCATTTTTGGTCCTGCCCACTGTATTTGATTTTCTTTGGTTTTCTTATTCCCATATCATTAGAATTCTATGAAACCTTGAACTCTTCGGGAGGAAGCGAAACAAAATGAATTCTTTAGTTAAAACTTTAGAACTATTGTTTTGGTGGTTTAATTTTGCTATTTTTGGTAGTTGTTTTTGTTAGGGATATGAGTTTTACATGGTTCATGTTGTTCATAGAACTTATGGTGGTGCTCAGGGGCGGATGTAGTATGGGGGTTCTGGGGGCACCCCCCACTGACTGTATTATTAATATCAAACTAAATATAATTACGAATCATTAATTATATATTAAATCAAAATTATTATATATTATTTTCATCCCAACGCAAGAAGTAATTACTCTTTCTCTTTCCAATGTTTTTGTGCTGATAGTTCAGGATGAGGAGGAAATCCTTCAGTTGGAAACGGGCAAGAAATCGCAAGCATCTACCGGAGGTCTTCTTCTGGTCGTAATTCTTGCTTGGATTACGGCTTGTTGATGCCGATTAAGCCGACCCCAAACTCTTCCATACGTTTGATGTCTGAATCTGGTAGCAGATTTTGACACTAAAATCTTTTTACCTTTCATGATTATGATCTTCTGATTTGTTTTTTGAGGGGTCTTATGTTTTTGGAGAAAATTTTTGGCGTATGGGCTTTGGTTTTTGGGTACGGTGAGCAATTTATTCACATTTATTAGTATATTATGATAGAAAGTACTGTTTCAGATTTAGTAAATTTGGGATTAAAGTGAAAACTGCTTCAACATTTGCTTACTTTTAGTAAATTGTTTGATTATTCATTTCTGGATCTAAAAAATTTTAATGTGAGAAATTTTTTCTTAGCGAGGAAAAAATTCTGGCTCCGTCCCTGGTGGTGCTTGCCTACTGATGAAACTTTCATATGGTCCTTTGGCTCCAGTCGTCTTCGTCTTTCTTCTGCAATGGATGGACTGTGTCTCGACTTGCATGCTTCCCACTTATCCACTACAACTTCAAATACTTGTATGCAAGGTTGTTCTTCTGTTTTATTCATTTAATATTGCTTCTTTTATTTATTTTCCAAATTTTCAGCAATGATAACAAAATGTTTCTTCGTGGGTTTTTGCTGCTTTGCTCTTATTTTGTTTGTTCTGCTTCAAATAATTAATCACATTACCATTGGATCGGATATGCATATTTCACCACCAAAACTGCCTTTAAAGAAATTGTTGTAAGATATTAAAATTTTATTATAGATGAGATGTTCTTTTGTGAATGAAATAAGATAAATTTGTTATCTCTTTTATTATTTTAGATTAGTACGACATATTTATAATGATATTTTTGAGCTTTTATTCTAAATATGAATTGATTATTTTTATGATAATATTTGTTATATAGAAAAAACATGTATTTTTTAATGTTATATAGAAAAAACATATGTATTTTTTAATATGGAATTGTAAAATTATATTAATATATTTTTTCTATTATGATTTTAATAAAAATATGTTACTCTTCATTAATTTAATTAATAACTATTATTACAAATAGTGATAAACTTAATATATTTTAAGAAAAATAATTTATTTAAAATACTTTTAAATTTTTTTTATTCTTTATTCTTTATTTACGTGCATTTAATGCACGTGCAATATAACTAGTATATATAAAAGTAGACATGGGTTGAACATAATGAATGATTGATGGGTCATATCAAGGTATAATGATACCTAGTTGATTGTATGTACATAAATTTGATTAGCATTGCATTATATTTGATTAGAATCAATGAGGTAGAATTCGGGCTGTTGCTAGTGATACCCAACCACTTTACTTTTTCTGAAGATCCTAGGATGTAATATTAAGTGGCATTTGTCACATGACCTTTCAATTTAAATATTAAATTTCATTGACATGTTTAATTGATTGAGCAGTAGAAATGATAGATTTTTTCTAGTGACAATTAAGAGCTCGTCAGGGCCCCATAAAAGGAAATACAAATATTTGATCCATGAATACATACATTAAACTATATCTACATTCTACAATTTGCAAACAAGAAAAAGTCTTTGACCATCGATATTCGGTAGCAAGTGCAATAATATAACTATGTGCAACAACCCATAATTGCCGTGTCGTTAAGCATAATAATATCAAGCTTTTATCTCACAACGTTGAGTCGGTCTTTTTAGGTCTTCCTTTATCTTATTTAACGTAGGCCGAATATAATAAATTGACTCTCCTAAGTTGGTCATTGGAAGACCAAAGTTTTTGACACGACCCGAAACACGACCCGGAAAAATTCGGGTTAGGGTCAACCTGGACCCGAAACGGGTCGGGTTCGGATTCAACAACTCAACCCGTTTTAAAAACCGAGTCGGGTTCGAGTTGATCCAGCAACCCGAAATTGACACAAAAACTCATATTTGATCAAAAAAATCCCGAGTCTGACCCATTTTTTACCCGAAAATTGAAGATTGACCCGATTTTGACCCGAAAACTAGCAATTTTGGGTCAATCCCGGGTCATTCGTGTCGGTCGGGTTGACCCGAACCCGAATAGGGTCGGGTTCGTGTCCGAGAACCTGACCCATTTTTAAAAATTGGGTCAGGTTCAGGTTGACCCTAATAGTTTCAGGTCAGTTCCGGGTTCGACCCAAACCCAACCCGTTATCCCGAATTGACGCCCCTAGTTTTATGTGCCCAAATCATCTAAGGTGACTATATTTAATCTTATTTGTCGCTAGAGCTAATCCAATATTTTCACATATATACTTGTTTTGTTTCGTATTCTGTCTTTGAAGTATTAAGCCATTCATTCTCTTGAGCATCCTGATTTCTATAACACTTGTTGTGTCCAGGAGTATTCACGGCGGTAGAGAAATATAAAGTTTATTGTCTTAGCGTTGCGAAAATCTGGCATGCAATCAGATAAGAGTGAGAGTCTAGCATTTATGAGACACCAAGATTTTTACATGGAAAACCCTTGAAAAGGAGGAAAAACCACAGGGCCTAGCCCAGTTGAATGAATCCAATAGTATTGCAGTCGATTACAAATGAGGCCCTTCCTTGGGAGAAGATCTTAGCTTGATGTACATTTTATAGAGTACATTACATGATATGAATACAAAAATCACTATTGACATGTTCGTTTGGTAGGGAGGACCGTAGTCGGCGGGCGACGTAAGTCAGGAGGACCGTAATCGACGGGCGATAGAGGTCGGAAAGACTGTAGTCGGCGGGCGACGTGAGTAAGGAGAACCGTAGTAGGCGGGCGACGGAGGTCGGAAAGAATGTAGTCGGCGGACGACATAAGTTAGGAGGACCGTAGTCGGCTGGTGACGGATGTCCGAAAGACTGTAGTCAGCGGGCGACGTAAGTCAGGAGGACCGTAGTCGGCTGGCGACAGAGATCGGAAGGCTTGTAGTCGGTGGGCGACGTAAGTCAGGAGGACCGTAGTCGGCTAGCGACAGAGGTCTAAAAGATTGTAGTCGACGGGCGACGTAAGTTAGGAGGACCGTAGTCGGCAGGCGACAGAGGTCAGAAAGACTGTAGTCGGCGGGCGACGTGAGTCAAGAGAACCATAGTCGGCGGGCGACGAAGGTCGGAAGACTGTAGTCTGACGACGAAGATCAGAAGGACAGCGTCAGGTATAAGTCCAACAATAGAAAGAAATCCATCTTCGCATAGACGTCCAGCGAAGTCCGATAACCGGTAGAAGTCCGGCGTCGGGTAGAAACTTGGCGAAGAGTGAAGGTCTGACGTCGAGTAGAAGTCCGACGTTTGTTGGTGGCAGATAAGAAATCCGGCTTCACTTGGGCGGAGTTTCGGCGTCATGAGGGAACTCTGCTGTAAATTGGGAAAATTTTCCGCATCCCATGGAAGTTAGGCAGAATTATGGTGTTCTCCCGAAAATTCGGCAGAGTTCCGGCGTCTTCAGGCGGCGGGAAGAGCTCCGGCGGTGGTCGAGGAGGAGCTTCTTCCTTCTCCTCCTTCTCCTCCTTCTTCTCTTCTTCTTCTCTCTCTTCACTTGAGTCCTCTTTGTGTAGAATGAGGGCTCTATTTATAGTTTTTCTGGAGTGGCATAGCCCGTAAACAGGCGTGAGATCATGGGCGAATTGGGAGTGGTTTGAATGGACGGCCGATATCGAATCCTTTGATCATGCACTGTTCGTTGGACATTTGGAGGCCTTAATGATGCCAGAATTCGACGATCTTGGGCTCGTTGGATTTGTCTCGTCGAGCCGCTCGATTCGAGTATAAGCTCGTTAAAATCGGAGACCGTTTGGTAACTCAAATTGCAGTTTGAACCTTTCAACAGCGCTTCGGGTCCTTGATTCGGACCCATTTGGGCTCAGATTGGGCGTGAAGTGCACTGTTTAAAATAATAGCATATTAATAATAATAATAAAAAAGATGGGAGCACAAACTCAAAATTATTTTTTATTTTTTTTAATTCTAGTAAGAAATAAGAAAATGGATAAAGCATCAAAACGCAATCAAGGGTTTCTCTCGTTGCGGTAGAGGGTGGCGCTATCGAGCGATATAGTGGACGATAAGGTGGCAGGGATGGGCAAAGCGAAATTATTTGCTTGGGGAGTTGCGATCGTTATCTTCATTGTTTTGATGATTGTTACACCTTCGATTCCGCAGTCAGAAGAGTACCACAACTTCGCTGATCAGCGCAAGCTTTTCTTTGGTATCGGTTAACCCTATCTTTTAATTTCCCTGCCCTAGTTCTGTCTAACGGTTCTTTCAAGGATCTATCGTAAATTCTGCTTGAAGATCCATTCTGTGCTGATTCCAGTGCAATTGCTCCGTAACTGCTGAACTTGGGAGAAATTTGGTTTTATTGAGAGATAGTTGCCCAGATTAAGCAATGTTCCTTTTTTTTTTTTTTATTTGTTGAAAAGGGATGGATTGAAGCTGAGAATGAGCTGGCTTGTCTGAGTTATAAAGAGTGTTTGCTGCATATTTTTGTGGATTTCCATAATACTTTTCTGCTTGTTGTGTTACACGAGTGAAAAATAAAACTTCCAATGATAGTTTATATGACCTAATTGAAGTTTGACCGCAACTTCACATCTAAGGTAACTTCTTTGCTTCATGTGTGACAGTTGAACTAAAGTTGTAGAAAACTTGCCCCTAATGAATTGAATTGGGGTTCTATTTATAGACTTGGTTAGGTCAAATTCGTGTATATTTGTTATTTCAAATTTGATGCTTATCAAAATTGGATTGATGTATGGAGTAGATTTTGAACATTCAATTTTCTAGTGGTGAAGCCAGAAATTTTTTAAATGGGGGTGCAAAATGATTTTTTTTTCAAATATTTTCTCAACTTTTTTCATCTGGGTTTGGGACTAATAAGAGCTGTTTTAAAATACTTTTTCTTTTAATTTGTTATTTTAAAAAGATAAAATATAAGATGATAAAAAACCTATAATGCATAAACATTGACGTAGTGACACGGATACGACATGAGCACCGTGGAGTGATCGAAGCGCGTCGTTGGCGTGTTCGTTGCTTGTCAGAGGAGTGTCAGACGTGTGTCGTGTTCGATACGCGTCGAACATTGCATACCTCTTTGAGGAGAAGTGTCGGTGCATCATAATAAAAAACTATATAAACTTATGTTTCTATTTTAGCAAAGAATAAATAATAATAATAATATAAAAGAGTTATAAAATTTGCAGGGGGTGGATGGAAGGGCCCTCTTGAGCGCCCCCGCTGCTCAACCCCAACCAAAGTTTGCCCATTCTATTATAAAAAATCATAAGAACTTAAATTAAACGTACCTTGCCCTTGGGCTAGCTAAGATGCTTGTGAAGTCTTAAGCTGGCTTCGATGGTTACAACCCTTGGCACAATCTCCAAACCAATTATATGTGAACATCAAGCTGTTGACAAGTTGACATTGATGTCATGATAACAATGGTGGCTACAAATGTGAGTTTTGTGATAAAAAATTTAATTTTGATGCAACAAATCAACAATTAATAGGAAAATGTTGAATGTGTTCTACCTCCCTATTCATATATCTCAAAAACAAATACCATTGTTTACGAAAATGCTAAGAAATTGTTCCTCTCATTGAGAGAAACATTTGTATTTCAAGGAGTCTCAAAAAAGTGAAAGTGTAGCTGCCAATAATTTGGAGGAGTTTGGGAACATGGAAAGTCATCATCGTTGGACTTTTCCTAACTATCTAGCTTGTCATTATAAATACTCATTTCTCATCTTTCCAATGAGTGTTGTATGAGGTGTTAAACTAACTCATTGTAAATCATTTTTAACAAATTTTATCCATGTAACTTAGGTTTACCTGCTTTCCTACTTGATCATCTAACGTTATTTTATGTTCTCCTCTAACGGGTGTGTTTTCTATCTTCATTATATATGTCCAAACTATTTGTCTATTTTCGACCATCTGATCTTCAATAGATGTCACTCCAGCTTTTATCTAATATATGTATTCCTTAGTTTATCCTAGTTACGGCATATCAATCTTAGCTTTTCCATTTATTCCATAATTACTTTATATATTAATGACCTTTTATAGTCCAACATTCAGATCCATAAACATCGTTAGCCTAATCATGGCTTTGTAAAATTTAGCTTTAAGCCTCTTTCATATCTTGTTATCACACAAAACTCTTAAGATATTTGGTAATTAGCCTTAAACTTAGAAGTTATATTCTCATTTATATATATCCATTCTTCTTTATAATAGATCCAATATACTTAAACCTACTACACCCAATTGTCACCTTAGTTTTTAATATTATTGATTGATAATTGGTAAAATAATACCCACTAAAATTATATATCATATACTCAATATATATTCTAGTAGTTTAAGGCCATTATTTGTTAAACATTTCTTTGTTTTATTTTTCACTTATTTTAATTGAAAATACCACAACCAAATGAGGGAACGTTGGTACCAATTGAGGTTGCTGATGACCAGGTGGTAGCCTTGCAATGGAAGAGCTGTTAGAGTAGCCAACTCTTGCTATGAAATTCCCTTGCCTAAGGTAGGAGCGGATCTATATCAATTTGTTATCATTCACCTAGGGTTGGATTAAATTGGCCGGATTGATTGAATCTCTCTTTTAGGATACGGCTTGACCAATCTACAAAATTATCAACTTTCCTTCCAGAATTTTTCTGGGAAGTCAATTGAATTAATTCAGGTTCATCCAAACTTTTGTTCAATTATCTGTTAAACTTGATGAACCCATGTTTTGCTTTTTTTGCGGCTCTTCGAATTTTGTGCTTCATGTAAAAAAATATGCTTAATCAAATGGGATTTTTTTTCCGATCTAAATATGTCTTCGCTGACTTATTGATATAGGAAGCTTCACAAACTTCTTCTAATGCACTCATTATCTAGATCTTTATGCGTTCAGAAATTGTGCAACACAACTTTTTGATTTATTTTACTGCTTCAGGAGTTTATCCAATACAGTGTTAATTTTTTTTGTCTATCCTTTTTTGGTTGCAATATTATCAGTTTCTCTAATCCAAATATCTGCTTGTTTGTTTTCTGCAGGTATACCGAATACACTCAATGTTGTATCAAACGTTCCTTACCTTGTAGTGGGTGTTGTTGGGCTTATACTTTGCTATCATGGAAATTACTTTAGATTGAGGTATTGGCTAGTTTGGCTAATGTTTTATTTCTTTCTGGTTTAAAATCTGAAATTATTATTTTTAGTTTAATACTCCTTGATGATTTCCCAGCTTGGAAGGCGAGCTATGGGGTTGGTCATTCTTTTTTGTTGGCGTGGCTGCGGTTGCTTTTGGTTCCTCCTATTACCATGCAATGCCAAATGATGCTCGACTTGTTTGGGATCGCTTACCTGTGAGTTCATGTATTGTTAATTGAAAAAGTTATACAATTAGTGTGTGAGACTTTATATAAAGAATTGAGATGTTATTTTATTTCTATTGAATTACTTTTCTAAATTTCAAATCGTAATTCCTTCAATGCAAAATAACGCTTACCCAATTTCCATGCATTTAGTTGGGTACGAATTGCAGTTGATTGGACAAGTGGCTTAATTGCAAGCATATTTAAATTTATCAGTTCTCTATCTGCTGACCAAGTAATGCTTGCTAAAAGATCACTCATGATATTTTGAGTTGAGTTGTTGTACTTTCTTAAACTATTTGAATATCATAGGTAAGCTCATGCTGATTGTTTAGAAAACTAAAGTAGAGGGATGATAATGAATTAACTTGGCATCTCACAAGTGCCTTGGGATTGATTTATTTAAATTTCTAGGATGGCCCTGACCATCTCAGGCTCTATTTATACTGGATGATTTTATTTGGAAGCTTGAATATTTCCCCTTCCTGGACATAAATTCATCTCATAAATTTTATATGTTTTTATGCTACTCTTTATGTTTTGTTAAGTTGGGTATCAGAAAGAGAATGGAGATCTGTTAAACAACCAAGGGAAAGAGAATGATGATTTAGAGAGTACGGTCAAATTTGGTGTGTTAGTAGTGGAGGTAGCATGTCTGTATATAGATGAAGACAATAAAAAGAAATGAAAATGTTATTTTGAGAAATTATAAATGAATTATTTATTGAGGAGTTTCATGCAGTAGAGCAAAATAAAGAGAATTGTGAAGTATATTATAGATTATTCAAAAAATAAAATTGTTGGCTTTGAATAAAATGCATACAAGCTTAGCTTTAGGCAAAGCCAAATTTTCTATTAGAGGTAAGAGAAATGAAGGTGCTAACCTTGCTTTCGTCGTACTTGAGCTTGACCATTGCTCACAGCTTGGTTGGCTTTGAGTCTTCGGGTTCGATCTTCATGGCACTTTATACACTTGATGATTCGAACTTAGATATCTTGATTAGGACCATATCCTTATTGCACACACATACTTCCGCTTTGTTTGATAATTTGATTGCTCATCTCACCACAATCACGGTCTTTGTTTGATTGTGCATTTCACAACTATTACAATCTTCGTTCGGTTGCGTGCATTTTGCCACAATCGTGATCTTTGTTTAAGTGTATGTCTTGCCGTGTTCTTGATCTTTGCTTGGTCGTGTATCTCGCTGCGATCATGTCTCACTGCGATCACAATCTTTATTCGATCATGTGTTTCACCATTACCATGATCTATGTTGCTCGATTTGATCGATCGAGGTTTGTTTGATCAAGTATGACTTGATTTGAATGGTTGAATTTGTGTGCGGTGGCTATTTCAAAATTTAGAAATAATTAGAAAGTTTAATTGATTTAAATTAATTAAATTATCATTCAATCGATCTAATCAATTAATGCTAACTTGATTAAATTTGACTCATTTAATCTAATTAATTTGAGTGTGGTGGTTGCCTAAAAAAAGGGTTAATATTTCAATTAATTAAATAAGTTTTGCTCGAATAAATATGGGCTAATATTATACGTCCATTAATTAAAGGGCAATTGACGATAATTAATTAGAATTTTAAAATTCAAAATTCCCATCATGTTGTCGGTTTAGAATGTTGCTCAACTAATCCTACAACACTCCATGTCTTCACTTGCATTCCCAGCCTTCTCCTTTGCCCCGGCCCTCATCAGAACCCATGTCTCACACCTGCTTGTCCAAATCCTTGACCTGTAACACTCATCTTACTACTTAGAGGCGTAGTTTACCATATAACCTTGTTGAAATCTCAACTTGCCATTTATTCTACCTTTATTTATTTTTTGCTACCATATTACAAATGGACATCGGTTTAGCTTACTCGTTACTCTAGTTCTTTCAATCTCTTGCATGTGATTTTGATTTATATAAAAAAGGGAAATTAAGATTAATAAAGCAGAAATTCAAATATAATTAAATATTTTTCTAAATAATTTAAAACCTTGTTTCTTTAGATATTTAAATAAGAAATAATGTTTTCATATTGTTGGAAAGCATGTTTTATAATTATATCAAATAATAATAATAATAATAAATCTTTCATTCCTCATAATGATTTTCATTACATATCAAATTTATTAGATTTAGCTTAAAATTTTATTTATTAAATACTTAACATTAAAACATGTTTTCATATTAAATAATTATTATTTTTTTCAGTTTAAATATAATAACCATAATCTTGTTTGCATGTGTATCCATGCATTTGTGAAGATATAAACTCTGCTTTATTAATGTTAACTTCATATATTTGTTTGTGTTTGATTGTTCTCAACTGTTTGTAGACGTATGCTATTTACATATCTCATGGTCTCATTATTTTGCACCTCCATACACACAAGTGGTGTGATCAATCATTTTGCTGTGCTGTTGACATATGTTTTGTTGGGAAGTGGGAACCATAGGGTGGAAACCTTTAGAAATGTAAACAATTAGGAATTTACACTCTTTTATCTGTCTTCTATTGCCTTGCACTAGGTTCACCACCTTACATTGATTGCTCTATGGTATATCAACGTTATCTAGATTAGTGGTTATAGTGACAATTAAAGTTCTAGGCTTACATACCATTCATTTGTAAGTTAGACTCACTTCAGATAAAACCATAGCTAGTTCATGATTCCAGTCGGAGCAATGATTGAGCATATGGGCTCATCGTGTTGGACATGAATGGATGATATAAAGAGATGACTCGTTAGCCTCTAGCCTTGCTTACACCTTCATCATATCATGCCCTTGTGAGTTTGCTTATAGTCTAGGATCCAATCTAAGATATATAATTTAGACATAGAATTTACACAGCTAGCTTTAGGATAGGTCCATCTTCTTTTCTATTTAGGAATCACCGACCCATCACTTTCACAGGCAACTAGATGTATCAGATGGCATTTCTAACCGGTCTAGGTTTCTATCTTCTCTACTATATTGAGAAGATAGTTGGGCTTTTGTGGTCGCGCATTATTAAGTTGTAAGATCATTTCGACATCTCTATTACATTTGAGGAGATGTTTGGGCTTGTCGGATCCCAGATGATCAAGCTGTTAGTCTTATCATTGCCAACAATACCTGTTCCTTTTCATCATTCCACATTTTTTCCTACCTTTTGTATCTTCTCTATCAAATTGAGTGGATACTCAGGATTTCTATCATGTTCTTAATGTCTTCTCTACCATATTGAGTAGACATCTAGGCTTTTTTGATCACACATGAACAAGTTGTAACCCCCATTTTGATATATCATCTACAATATTGAGATGTTCGGGTCTCTTGATCATATGAGATCAAGTTGTAATTCCCACTCCTTGGATATATTTTCTATTACATTTAGATGTTTAGAGATTCCATATCAGTCCCGTCTTCCCAGGCATTCCCAATACCATACAATTGAGTTATAAGCCTCATCTTTGGTGTCCTCTTCTTCAAATGAAAAATATACCTTTCTTTCCTACCCTTCAATCTTTAAAGCCTAAGCAGCATTGTCAGCCTTGGCATGTATCACTACCATGTGCTATATGTCTAGTTTTGGTTTCTCCCTCAAGTGTAATTTCATCTATCAAGGCGCTAGGTGACTAAGTAAACTACGGGCACTAATGAACTCGAGGCAATGAAACTATGAGATTTTGACCAGGAGCATCATATCCACTTGGTAGGTTAGGCTTCACTTTCATACATCTGCTTGTTCCTTTTCTTTTGGATAGGTGCTGCCACATGGCATCATAGGTCCAGTCTTAGGCATCTCCTTATAGTTGATGCAGGAGTTATACGTCTCTCTTTTGTGTTTGTTTTGGTACTTTTGAGTCTACATTTCTTGGTTCCTTGGACAATCCTCCCCTCATCCTCTATAAAGGCCCATAAGTTTCATTCTAACTTTTACTTGACTAGAGCTACATTGTACTTGTCCGATTTGAACACAAGTGTTGACTTTTTAATCAAAAGTGTTCTAGACATGCCTGAAATATAATTAACTGTAGATGTTTACCCTTTTGGAAAACCTTAACCCCTATAATTAAAATAAATCCAGTTTGGAGACACATTCATCTCAGGAAAAATCTCTAGAATAAATACACTTAATTTGCCATCTTTTGATTATTGCAGGCCTAGACAGTGCATTAATCAACTATGCTCAGTTCTCTTCTGCAGTGCCGCTGTTGTTTTCGAGGCTCACATAAGGTAATAATATATATCGAAGAAAATGCAGTGCAAAATATATGGGGAGGATTGGACATGTACAATGAAGGGAAGAAAGTGCACCATTAATATAGGTAAATCAAATTGATGTCAACGAATTATGAAGAATATGTGTAAATCAATGATAACCAAATAGAAGTTGCACAAAAAGATTTGTGAAATATATGTAACTTCTCAATAACACTCAACATTAATCAGTGAGGAACTAGGATTTATAAAACTAGTCTCGAATAATTGTGAAAGGGCTAATAATTATGATGATGGTTTTTTTGATGAGTGGGTGATATTAGAGTTATATGATTGACACAATTTTTAATGAAATTCTTAAGGGTAAGCGGGTGCTAATTATTGAAGAAATATTTATGAGCTGGTTTTAAATACAAAGTGATTTACAATATTTTGTTAACTATTGGTGAATTAAGCTAACACGTGTTGTGATTGGAACAAATGATAAGGAAACATTGATTCCAAAGAGTCTAGTTGGCTTATTATAGGAAGATCAACATGGTGGCAATTTTTATGTTTGGTCAAACATTGTTGCAATTTTTATGTTTAGTCAATTAATTGAAAATTGTGGGAGACAACACAAAGATTCTGACCAGTCTTGTTTACATGGAAAAAAATAGACAAAGTCTTGTAGGTGAGACTAATTCTAACGTGAGGTCAAAATTATGGAGAAATCATAATTTGAACATATGGCCCTTAAAATTAGTAAAATAATAACCACGGGGTATTCAATTTTAGTGGATTCAATTTTAATTATTATGAGTCAATAAGTTGGATTGATACATAGGTGTGATGTGCGTGCACATCTTGGCTCTATCATAAAAAAATGAGGATATAGAGATGGATATAACTTGTAGAATTAAAATTGGGTGATTAAAATGGATTAATTTCTTAGAATATTATATGAAAAGTAATGTGGAAATTTAAAGGAAAAACTTAAAATAGCAATAAATTAGCTATTTTATATAGATCCAAATTTTTGCTGCAACTAACTTAGTATCAACTAAGTTTTATGTGGTAGAAATCAGAATGTTAAATGAATGTAGGTGATGTTAAATATAGGAATTGCAGGAATTTAATAAAAAAATTTTAAGCTTGCTAATTTTAAAATTAATGTTTCACAAGACTAGATTCTAGGATTTCTTAGTTGTTGATGTGCTTTGGCATGCTATTACAAACTAGATTAGAAGGGTGATTTAAAATATCAACAAAATTATAGTAAAACTAATTGCATAAATAACAGAAATCCACAGGTTAACAAATAGAAAGTTCACCTTGAGTTCCCCTCACTCTCACTCTTGAGGATTGTTTTAGCGGAAGAATAATTTCAGCAAACCTAATGACGCCACTAAGAGACAGAAGACGCATGCAGTATTGCCCAACGAAAAGTTAGCTGGATGGGAGAAGTCGGTGGATGTCCAATAACTCGCCACTGTCCGGAGATTTGGTGCTCGTTGATGGCAGACGTCAAAGTGAAGAGGATCCAGTCGACATAGTCGTCGACGGTGTCGTCAATCTCCAAGTTGAGGTCGAAGAAGGATGATGTCAACACATCTACTCATCCTTGATGATCGTATACGAATCCATGGTCTCTTTCAGGATCGGCCATTCATGGGGAGAAGGCCGGATTGCGTAGCTTCTTTTTTGGGGTGTATGAAATAATGGAGAAGAGAAGAAGAGGGAAAGCTTGGAGAGGTCGGCCAAGGCCAGGGGAAGAGACTTCTTTAATTTCAGCTTTTTGGTTTATGTGGGTGGAGAGGCAATAATTTTAATTTCAGATTTTGAATGGAAAGGGAGGGAATAATATTGAAATTCAAATCTCCTTTGATGGGGGAGTAAGTGAGCGGCCAACCTTGATGAAAGGTTGTTGATTGATAGCCTTAATAGGGAGCATTAATTCAATGAGAGGGAATAGGGGGGTCGGCCAAAGAAGGGAGAGAAAAAGGTGTCCACATTCGATGTATGTGGATCCTTGCATTAATTATTGATTGGGGGAATTAAATCTAAATTAATTTCAGATTTTTGGTGATTGGAAAATTCCTAAAATATGAAATATTAATTAGGAAAGAATTTGAAATTCAAATTTCTTTGAATTCGAATTATAATACTTTCCAAATCAAGAGTGGGCTAATTTAGGAAAGTAATGAATGTAGGGGAACAATGAGGCTGGCAGCTAGGGCTTGGGAAATGAGGCTTAGGCCGGCGACTAGGGGTGGAGGAGGGAAAGGAGGCTTGGCCGACGGCTTTGGGTGGGTTTGACGGCGGTAGGTGAGAAGGAAGGGTGGGGAAGAAGAAAGGGGAAGGGGAAACCGAGAGCCTGAACTCTTCCGGCAGCTGTCGAGTATTGCTTTGGCCCTCTCCTGGGGTTCTCTTGTATCAAGAGCTCATAAAGAAACAAAGAACAAGAGCTGCAATTTCATTCATCAATCATCATCTCATATAATATTGAGGAACATCATATATATGCCTCAAATAAAAGAAAAACACAAAGACTCAAATGCCCTCGGGGCCACAACATAAACTAATCCCTCTTGGAGGTACAATGGTAAACTAGAACATAAATAAAAATAAAATACATAAATGCATCATAAATAAAGAATTCGAATCGCAGCCGTTGATCTACGATTCCTCCGAAGATAGACGCGCCGAAATCTTCTGCTGATGTCCTCATCAGTAGGGGTTAGAAGGTTATATCATGATATGATTGTATTTGAGAGGCTGTGACATTACCACCCAATGTTGATGATGTTGTAGAAATAGATTTGATTGACTTGGTTATGAACGATGAAAGGCACATGATGCATCAATATGAGAGGTTGATAGAATCAATGTGGAAGATGTCGAAAGTTAAATGGGTAGGGCCAAATATAATTTGATGCAAGTAGCAAATGAAGACTTGCCTAACTAAAATTAGCACTACATGGGTCAATTGAAATGAGTGGAGGAGGAATATAAAAACTTGCCTTGAATGGTAGGGATAAGGCTATTTTTTGTTTATTAAGGGTGATGTAGTCTCTCTTTTAAGTTTTTTTTTTTCTGTTAAACTTTCTGCAGACTTATTTATTTACTTATTTTTGCTGTTTTAAGGGTTCAATTTATCCTTTTATCACGAGCTCTAATATTTTGCTAAACTCTTCAATGAAGATTGTGAGAATACAGTTGACTTTAGTGACTTTAGCACCCTAAATGAAAATAAAGATCTTTGTTTTTATCGGCATATTAATTAAACCGAAGTTAGAGATGCTTTAAAGAAAATGAATGTGTGGAAAAGCGTTGGACCTGATGATATTCCAATAGAGGTGTGAAAATGCTTAGAAGATGAAGGAATTTCTTGGTTTCTAAACTTTTTCTATTATTTTGAAGACTAAAAAGAATAAAGGTGATGCACAATATTGTGCAAATTATTGGGGAATTATGTTAATATGCCATACTTTAAAACTGTGGGAGAGAGTTATGGAGCATAGATTATGGCGTGATATTAATATTTCTCAAAATCAATTTGGATTCATGCCGAGTAGGTCTACCATGGAAGCTATACATTTATTAAGAGGTTCGATGGAGAATTATAGATAAAATAAGGAGGTTCTATGTATGATATTTATTGATTTAGTGAAAGCATAAGATAAAGTTCCAAGAGAAGTGCTATGGAGAGTTTTTCAAAAGAAAGGGGTTAATAATGCTTATATTCAAGTCATTAAGGATATATATGCAGGAGCTATTACTTGTGTTCAAACGCAAGGTGGTTTGACCCAAGGTTTAAAATTGCGTAATTAAGCCTCGAGGCGATTTTCGTCTGTGAGGCGAGGCGTAAGCCTCGAGGCGGTCTGAGGCGTAAGCCTCACGGACACAGAATTGCGTAAATGAAAAATCAAGGGTTTTAGCAGGAAAATAATAGCAATATTGTACCTTACAATAAAAACATCTAAATGATATATGAAAATAGTGGAAAATAAGAAAGTAGATGCAATAAAATCATTTTCCAAACTACAAAATCACAAAATATTAGTTCAACAAAACTTCCAAAGTTCCAAAAACATATAAAATGCAATCATATCCCATCACTAAATGGGTCTTCAAGTGAATCTTCTTTTCCAATTGTATCTATGAATGCCATGTCATCATCA
>NW_021318790.1:565760-579938 GCF_001605985.2 Dendrobium catenatum | reverse complement strand
TAATCTATAATGATGAAACCAAATAGTGGAATTCCTATCGACTAGGAATAACATAGAGCAACTATTTTTAGATTGGTTTGGTTCTTCCAGGTAGTACAATCCTGCTTTCTCCTTAGCAAGTCCAATCTTCTTCCCCGATCTCTAGTCCTGAAATAAGCAATAAGTAGGGTTAAATAAGGCCGAGCAATTATGATCATTGATAAGTTTCTGTATTGATATTAGATTTGTGGATAATTGTGGTACGTGGAGTACATTTTTCAGGGTGAGTAAGGGAGATAATATGATGTCTCCTTGGCCAGCTACCGTGGTAAGAGAATCATCAGCAGTGATGATTTTCTTGTTGTTTGGGCAAGGAGTATAGTTTATGAGGTGGGTAGGTGAGTGGGTCATATGATCTGTGGCTCCTGAATCAATTATCCATAATTCCTTTAGATGATTTCTGTAAGCACTTAAACTAAAAAAAATTGAAGTCTTACCTGAGAGTGCAAGTGAAGAAGAAGCATTTTGTTTTTTAAGAGATACCAGGAGTCGTTTTAATTTATCAATGTCTTCTTTATTGAATTCTCCAAGGCTGGACTGTGCTTCTGGCTTACTTGTAGTGTTGTTGGCATGTGATGCGCTCCTTGTTTCACCCTTTTGATTCCACTCATTGCTGGGGGGTTTTCCATGTATTTTCCAGCACGTTTCCTTTGTGTGTCTTGACTTTTTGCAATAGCTGCACCAAAGTGAGTCATTGTCTTTGAACTTTGAAGAATCTTTTACCCTTCTCCTTCCATGACGATTCTTTGTTCATTACCATTGCTGAGCTTTCAACTGCCTTTGATTCTAACATCACTCATCGTCGGCTTTCTTCTGCGCGGATGAGAGAAATGGTTTCATTGAGTGATGGCGTCTCCTCCTTGCCAAGAATTTGAACCCTAACTTGGTCAAATTCTGCATTTAGTCCTGCAAGAAAATCATAAACTCTATATTTTTTAATAAAGTTCTTTATGATCGCAACATCTTCCGGACATCTGGTTTCTATGCACCTATAGTGATCAAGTTTTTGCCACAGATTTTTTAGAATGGTGGCATACTCCGTCACGGTCTTACTCCCTTGCTTTGTGCTTCCAACTTTGATTTTAATTTCAAAGATTTGAGCCGCATCTCGAGATTTTTTAGAATGGTGGCATACTCCATCACGGTCTTACTCCCTTGCTTTGTGCTTCCAACTTTGATTTTAATTTCAAAGATTTGAGCAGCATCTCGAGCTTTGGAGAAGGTCTGTCTGGCTGCATCCCATATGTCCTTTGCAGTTGAAAGGAACATAAAGGTATCGCTAATTTCCGGAGTCATGGAATTCCACAACCATGACATAATCATAGAGTCTGCTTCATCCCATGTCCCAAAAATAGGATCTCCTTCTTTTGGTCCTCCTCCAAGGAGGTGATATATTTTCCCTTTCCCCTTCAAGTAGGCCTTCACAAATTGAGACCACTTTAGGTAGTTCTTCCCATTTAGACGATAGGAAGGTTGCATGCTTTGAAGGTCACCTCGTCCTTGGTGTACCATCGATTCCTCGGTTTGATCAACACTTTAAGAGGAGTTGATTTCTGACATTGGAAAGCAATTAAGACTTCCTAGATTTTTTTTTTCGTTCGACAATAAAGGTCGAAAGATAAAGAGTTTTTTTTTTCCAGACGAAATCTTCCCGGTTAATTTGACCGGGCCAAGCCGTGTCTTTAAAAGACTCGGTTTGGGTAATTAGGGCACGCACGCAGGGAGCTCGAGCATGTCTTCAGAGGCGACTTCGCTCCTTCGTCGTCTCTCCCTGTTTCTTCAGCTCGTTCGTGGCTTTTCGACCGTGCTCCTTCGACGACTAGCCTTTCTTGTCGGATCGGAAGCTCCTTTGTGGCTGCTCGATTGCGTTCCTTCGATGACCTTCCTTCTAGTTGGTTCGACGTTCGATTGGGATACCACCGATCGATTAGGGCTTTTGCTGTCTTCCGCAATGCTCTGCTTCAAATGTTTGTCTACAAGCTTCCGTTGGCAGGTGGAGCTCCGTCTTTGGCGTCCATCCTCGGCAACGCTCTGCTTTCTTCTTCTTTTCCTTCTCCAATGATCTATGATCGTTCTACAACGGCAATGAAGGCCGTTGGCTCTGATACCATGTTAAAACTGAGAATTTGAGAGGAAAAAGCTTGAAATTATTCATTACAATCTTCCCTATTTATAAATCTATACAGGATATCCTAATGAGGAAATAATAAATTGCATATTTAATACATAAATAATACATAAAAATCTTTCATAAATTCGCTCCTTCATTATGACGTGATCCATGAGAGTATCCCACGGATTGATCTTTGTGTCCGTCGGATCCTTTGCACTGCGAACGGCTGGATTTAAACATTCCCTTACATGATCTATGGTCATAGCAGCATTCTATTTGTTTTAGGAAACCTAAAACCCTAAATTATTCTGCTTCATGCTCTCTAGGTGAGATAAGAAGCAAGTGATCCTCTCTTAAATTTATTAGCAGAAAAAAAAAATTTTACTCAAATATAGAAGGCTATTCAAATGTATTCAATCATCTTTTATTTTTAAATTTGACGCATAAAGAAAAGTGTGAGCTAGGAAGATTATATGATAAATATGAAGTGTTGGATTTGATTGATTTCATATTCATTTCTGATCTACATTAATTTTTGGTTAACTAGATATAAGGTTGGTCTGAATTCAATTTTTGATTTGTTTCTAGCTAGGTATCAAATTTGAATTTAATGTAAGAGTGAGATCTACTTTTATTTGTGTATTCATTGAAACTCCTTTAATCATCACTTTATCTATTTTAATGCCACACCAATAATAACTGTTTTAGTTATCCTTGAGCGTTCTCATGTTATTTAGACAATAAATGGCCTGTAAGTTAGTGGGCTGTCAGTGCCAGATTGCTTTACTGTCCCTCATTAGACAAAGTAGTTTTTGACATCGTTCTACCCTAGAATTGATTCAAGATAAAAATGAAGAAATTATTTGTTGTTGTATTATTAAAGACAAACCAGTTTGTATTATTAAAGTGATGCAAAGATACTTTGTACACCTCGCATGTGGCATCATCACTTTGCCTTGTTATGTCAAATAGTGAAGCAAATAGTTCATCATGACTGCAGTGGTATTTTAAATACGAAAGATGAGTTGGGTTTTACTGATTAAATTTTGCATGGGGTGATCAAGAAAGTTAAGGAGTGGAGGAATCAATGGCGTAGGGAGAAATAAGCTAGATTCAATGTAGGCCCTTGATCTTCAAGTTCTTGAATAGAGAGACTCAATGATGAAGAGGAAAACTTTGAGATAAAGCAAGAGATGTACAGCTACAAATCAAGTGAGGGATAAGAGAGCATGGATGATGTAGATGAAATGAATTGTTGCGGAAATTAAGTAATTCTAAGCCATACATGCTACAAACTAGAATAGTTTTTTTTTCCCCTTAAGTTATAATGTAAGGAGGGATACAAGAAGCTTTAGGTGTGCATACACGTGAAGGCTATGCTTTTGAACAAAAAGCATAGCAAAAGCCAAATAAAAAATACAAATATGAATAGTTTAACCGTTAAGTTAATTAAACATATCTTTTAGGTGCTTTTCTGAACATTGTCTGCTTAGCAAACTTTTGGAACTCAAAATGCAACAGAACCTGAAAATTAACCATTTAACCTAACACCAGTTAATGTTATTAATGCTCTTAAGAAGTTCTCATCACAATTAACGTAGGCTTATTAAGTAAAATAGATGTCTGTTAATTGTCTCATTTTACCATGGCAAGTGTCGGGATGTCTAGCATCTTCGAAATTGGCAACCATATTATCTCATCTTATCTCGGGAATATCCCTGGTGCTTTTGATCACGCTAATGCTAGTTATATTTTTCATGTCTCCTGATGATGGCCGTGTTGAAAGTGAATATCAACTATAGAGGATTGTTTCTTTTTAAATGCTCAAAATTCTGAAGTTAATCACTCAATGCACCAATTTCGATAAAAATTAAATTTTAATATTTATTAAAAAAATCTAAAAAATTTTAAGAGTGAAATTAATCACCTTAAACTTAAAAAGAAAATTCATCCAACTTATGTAGTCGTTTGGCAAGGGTGATGAATTCAAGAATAATATGAGCTCATAAAAAGTGAATGCCCAGTTTAAAATATTATTAAAATTTATTCTCAGATAATCTCTTATCAATAAGGACTTGACACATATCATTTAATCGGTGGTTTGGTCCAAAATAGCTCCATAGGCAAATTGTTTTGTCCGGGACCCTATGATTGGGTGACTTTGCCGCAAATAGTGCCATTATAATATAGCTACAACCATAGCTAGTTTGTGTCCCAATGGCTAACATTTTTTATTAATGAATCATAGGATATAATAGGGGTGTTAATTGTTTATCCAATCTGATAACTTAACCCAAATTGACCTGGAAAATTTAGGTTCGGGTCGATTGGTTTAATAAATGTGTTGGATTCGGATCGACCCGTTTAACAAATGTGCAGGGTTCGGGTTCCAAGTTATGACTTATTTGAAAAATCAGATTGAGTTTGGGTCAACCCGGATTTGACTCGAGTTCCGACTAGGACCCATGTTCCCGCACTTGCATAGGCTTCGCTATGCTGCCTGACCTGGCCCGCACAACAATCGTGTTTGCGTTGCCCGCGGTTCACGCTCGCTCCTCGCCGGCACACATCAAGATCTCGTGCCCATGCTCTCCCAGCCGCCCCCGTTGCTGGTTTGCTGCCTGAACCCAAGGTTAGCAGGTTGGATCTGGTAAACCCAACCCGACGGTTTAGGTCTAGTTCTGAATTCTTGATCGTTTGCCTAATCGGGTTAGCTTTGAGTTAGACACGAACCTGACCTGAAAACTCATTTTGACACCCTTAGGATATACTTGATAGGGCACAAAGCCCTTTTTTAGTTAAGGTGGATTTGAATTTGTCATGTAGACAAACATCCAGCTCATGTTTATCAAATACCTTTGGACGAAACGACCTATGTTTGCCTATAAGAATTCTTTGGTTAGGTTGGATTGGTTATTCTTATGACTAAGTAAACTAGGAACTAAGAAAATCCGTGATGACAGAATCATGAGATTTTGATCCGTTCATCATCATCACTATTAAAAATGTTTTCTCTTCATTGGGATGGGTAAGCAACCATTATAACTTGTGTATATGAGAAACTTGAAATCAAATTTTAAGTCATCTCAAATGAGAGCAAAATCTCTTAGTAGTGTCTTATCTCTTACCAATCTCGCTTATGAAAATTTAACTTCAAACATAATCCGTTAAAACTCTCTCTAATACATGAAGAGATCAGTGCGTGAAGTTTTTGGAGCCCACCGGCAAGTATATTTAATCAAATTTTGATAATTAAAAGATGGTTTGATGTTGTTCGTGAATATGCATGTAGAACTAATTGTTCGGGTTTCAGGTTTCACTTCATTCACCGCCCAAAGAATGTCATACTGGAGCGTGGTAAAGGAAAGTATAACATCTCACGATTGTAATCGTCCCTTTTAAAGAACTAGCTACTGTCCAAATTTGTCGGATTATATTTTCCATAACCGGTCTGGATGGCTTCATGACGCCTCTTACCAAACACTATCTTTAGATGTCTCTTTATTATTTATAGCGATGGAGAAATAATCTTGGAACAAAATCAGTATCATAGAGTTTATTTCCATGTACCTAAAACAAAATCAATATTGTAGAGTTAATGAATAATTCTAACAGTTGTTGGTAGCTGCTGCTATAGAGCAACTCTATTGTGACTCGGAAATATTGGGGTTGCGTCGTTTAAACAGTCTCTCTAGAATATAAGGGTAAGATTGGAAGATATGATTCCTCTTCAATTTCCATGATAATTGAAAGGTAAAGTTCTCAAATCATCATCATACCCTTCCACTAGATTTGCCATTTTTTTGATATTGGAAGCTGCTAGATGTGCTGAGCTATTGACATACAGTGGTATGGAGAATTAAGTTAAGACTCCATTGTAGGTGAAGTTATTTTGTGCGGATATGGACGCCGTCCGGAGGCGAATCAGAATTCGTCACGTCACTCGTTTGTTGTGTATCACAGCTATGTACCACTGTAGCGGGTGACATGGAGCATTATGATTTGACTCCAGACGGTCCGATGTCCACAGAATAATTTCTCCCATTGTAGGCCCCTGATTGATCTCTCGGTATTAGCAATAGGTTATATGCCAAACCCGAGCATTTGTAGTAGATCATAAGTATTTGGGATTGATGACCTAAACCCTAAGTACAATAAAAATTTGGTATTTAATTTTTATGATCTCTATACTTGTATCTTTATTTGTGGAAAAATGATTGATGTTATCATGGCAACATGTAATCATGAACCAAATTCATCTGTATAAGGTTAAAATTTCATCCTAATAAAATTCATGCCTACCACTTCTCATTAAAATACACATGTATATTTGTTTTTATCCTATGATGGTTCACGTGTTGAATATCTTCCACGAATGCTTTGTTTGGGACGACTTTCTTATTGCTTCTTAAAGTAGCTTTTTAATGTAAAATTCTTAATTTTTATACTAAGAAGATGCTTTACAAAGCAATAAAAAAGCCGTCTCAAACAAAGCCGAAAGCATGCCATGAAATCTAACTATATTAAATGACTTTCTTTTTTCTTCATTTCAGGATGAGCTTGTTTCATAAGTGGAAAAGCTACTGGATAAGCATAAAGGAAAACCAGAACAAAGCAGAAACGATAGAATGCGAGTATACTGCTGTTTCAACAATGACAGAATAGTGGTAGAAAGTGCAACTACTAAGGGCTTATTTGGTCTCTTGTAGTTGGATAGTCTGATATAATTAGATACCGTTATGGATTTCAAAATTTAAAAACTTTCTGAAAGGTAGTCTTAAGAATTTTATCAGAATTCATACACCAATTTACAATTTTTAGGATCTTCGGAGATACAGCAGGACAATTGATACAGAAAACCCAAATGTAATATGTTTCGTGTACTCTTTTTAGAGAGAGAGAGAGAGAGAGAGAGAGAGAGAGAGAGAGAGAGAGAGAGAGAGTCCCTTGATAGCTATGGTTAATGGAATTCCTGTACAGAGAGAGTGCTTCTTATTAGACTTAAAGGTCTAGTATTCATGTTTACGGAGCAATCAAGGCACTCTGTATATGTACATATGAAGTTGAATCCTTGTTAATTATGTTTTGCAGGGTTGATAACCAAATTTGGTGCTCCATTTGAATGTTCAGTTTTTTCTGGAATTATTGTTCTGTGCAAAATAAATCTTTGCTAATATAAATGTGATTAGTTTTGCATGCTTTTATGATTCTCAGGCCAAATGAGCTGTTGTATAATTTATTATATATATAGAGGCCATCTTTATTGAATTTGTCGTATAGAGAAATTTGGCTAATACCCCGTTAAATGAGAAATTATTATGTGTGGACGTCTGGAGATCAATCAAAATGTGTACGCTACCTTTCTATTGTATTGTAGCTCGGTATTGTTGACATGATTGAGCCTGATTCATCCAAAGATGTAAAACTGCGTTCGGCGGCAGCATAGAATAATCTCTCTCGTTAGACACTGACCACTTTTTGTTGCTGCGAAACTTTATTTCATTTATGCTTCATATGTTGAAGGATTTATTTGATTCCTCTCTCCTTAAACATTATCGACTATTAGCAAATACTTCGATTGTGCTTCGCTAGCCATTGGATCCCATTCATGCCTAACTCTTTTTTTCAGGAACTTTGAAGGATCCTATGAACGCCCTTTTCCCTCCAAACATCATCGTATTTCATTATTTTCCTTAAGACAGTACAAATTTGCAAATCAATTTTAAATATTTCAACTTCAAAAAATATAGATAAAAAATTACCTCTCATTGAGAATAATTTTGACAAAAATAAAAATCTGAACTTAAGAAAATACATATACAATATTATCCCAATTAAAAAATAAATTTATCCAAAATATATAATCTCAGATATATTTCTCTAAAACTTAGTATTCATATTATTGCTACAAAAGTTTTATTTAATTAGGTATATATTATGAGGCAATTTGTCACAATAGTTTTCCTCCTGCTATTAAAATTTATCATTCATATTTATATGACATTTGTAATACAGATGTAAGCGAAATGGTACAAAAAGAAAGGTCCCACCGGGATTCGAACCCAGGTCGCCAGATTCAAAGTCTGGAGTGCTAACCACTACACCATGGAACCTTTTGCTATTTATTTCGTAAATGATTTTATTTAAATAAATAATTTATTGAATTCTTACCCTAAAATATTAATAAATTTTATTAAACAGTAGAATTTAAATTTACTAATCGTAGCAGCAGTTAAATCCACTGCAATTCTGAAATTTTATAAAAATTACAGCGATTAAAATCACTGCTATATTATAATTTTTTATATTAAAGTAGTTTTAATAGCCGCAAATCCTGAGCAATGCAATCTTTAAAATCATTGCAAAAACTCATTTATTACAGCGGTGCCCAAACCATTGGGAAATCCCTTTATAGCAAATGCTAATTGTAGCGTATTTACAGCTATTCTTAAACCACTAAGAGCATCTCCAACGGAACTCCAAACGCTTGAATGGTGTCGCCCCGGAGCTCCAGCCGAACGTTAAAACTTCCGCTATTTTTTTAGGGTAAATAGTGGTACGCCAATATTGAAGCTGCACAGCGGACATATTGCCGATTCGGTCCTCGTGAAATACCGGCCCAACATCAAACTGGTGGGAACTGGTTTGAACCGCCGGTTCAACCAGCCAACATTTGAACCAATCCCAGTTTTTAAGAACCAGTCAGTTCAATGCATAATCTATTTAAATAATTTAATTTAACATAAAATATTTTATTAAATATTAAATTAATTTAAAAATAACACAATTGAATTAATAATATTAAAAATTTTAAATTATTATGAACTAAGCATTAATTAATCATAACCACATGATTCCACCACTCTATATGAGCTCTTAACTGATGAAAAGAAGGAAAACTATATAAACAACATTAGAATAACCTCCCACATGTATGTGACTAAACAACTAGTTGAAATTTCAACAATGTGTACATGGTGGATTAATTAATGTTTAGTTCATAATAATAATAATAATAATAATAATTTATATTAAATTATATATTTATATATGAATTAAATTTTAATTAAAATAAAATTAAAAAATTAAAAATATATAAATTTAAATTAATAAAAAAATATTTATACATAAATTCTCTTTATTTTTTAAATTCAAATTTATATGATTATATTGTTTATACATTATTTAAAACTTTTTAATATTTATTATATCATCCAGTTTGATAGATTTTCATATTATTATGAGTCTAAATTTTTAGAATTATGAAAATTTTTAATATTTGATTGCGATATTATTAAGCTAATTTTATTAATTTTTTATAACATTATTATTTATTAGAAGGGATAAAAAAACAGTAGTATGCATGAGTGCAGGCTTGTTGTGCTCAGTGATCCTTCTGCCGACAAGAATTAAGAGCATTTCAACCAATGTTCCTCACAAGTCACAAGATCATTTCCACCAGTAATTTTCCTCACAAGCAGCTTTTAATATGAAAATTTTTTTTGTACTAAAAAGCTGCTTTAAGAAGCAGAAATAAAGTTGTCTCAAACGAAGCCTAACTCTTAGGTATGTCCATTAACAGCACCAACAGATTCAAAAAAATCTTTATTACTCAAAAACAAAAAAATATTCAGTAGTTTGCATCACATTACACCCAACAATAAATGGCATAACACAGCAAAGAAACATTGCGGCTTATCCTTCCACTGATGTTGAGACGTTTAGGCTTCGTTTGGGACAGCTTTTTTATTGCTTCTTAAAGTAAATTTTTAGTACAAAAATTAAATTTTTGTACTATAATGCTGCTTTAAGACACAGTAAAGAAGACATCCCAAACGAAGCCTCAATCCCTTTGACTTGATCAACTACAAATCTGAAATGTCCCCAAGCTTCATGTTCTCTCTGCAGAAAACTCAAAACCATACCAGCCTTCAATCTATATGGTCTTTACAATTCTCAACTACTCGCCTGCAATACTAGATGTGGAGAGACCTTATTCAAGTATAAAATTCTGACAACAGAAGAACTCTTATGAATTCTCAATTAGATTTTTGTTAGCGACAACTTGAAGCTTGGGAATGAAAGGAATGATGGGAAAAAGTCTGAAGGCAACATCATCATCAATAGTATCATCCTTAGCAATAATCAAATGGGAAACATGAGGACTATGAGTTTTTTCTTAAACCTCCCACCATATCCTTTGGATGAATTTTAGCAGGTTCTTCTTATGAATTCTCAACAAAATTTTTGTTGGAGACAACTAGAAACTTGGAAATGGAAGGAATGATGGGAAAAAAGTCTGAATAGCATCATCATCATCATCAATAGTATCATCCTTTGTCAAAATCAAATTGGAAAAATGAGGACCATGAGTTTTTCCTTAAACCTTTTGCCAAATGAAGCATCAAACAAAAAAATGTTTGCTCGATGTAGAAGTTTCTTTAGAATCCTTCATCTGTTGGCATTAATGTTAGTAAGCATGGCAAGTCAAATTATGTTGTAAGGAAAAAGTTTTTGAAAATGTTTTGCATATTATTAAAATGCCTGTTAAAAACAAAGCTAATAAACGAGAAGTAAAACTAGAGTGGCTTTGATTTTCCCGGTAAATAGGACTCTTGTATTTTTAGCTTAACACGATAACTTTTTACGAACTACTTGAACTTCGTCAGTAACTACTCAAACACAATGGTAAACTTGAGCACAATGTCTTCTACTTAATTAAGAAATTATGAATTTATAAAGCAAAAGAAGCAATAAACAAAGATACAAATTGTAAAGTTTCCTTTGTACAAATGTAAAAAACTGAAAAAGAAACAAAGGAATCAATGACTGCCAAAAGTCTACGACCCTACACTTCAGCAAAAACTTCTCTCCCCTTTCATATGATGAAACATTTCTAAGGTAACTCATTGAATTCCCAGGTAAATAGTCTAAGAGCAAGTTTTCCAAGTCCCAGCAAAAATAGTCATTTGTTATGCAAATGTTGGGCACTTTTTTAGTCCCAAAACAAATAGAAGTCCTTCGCTGGCCACTTAACAAAATTTGTTTTGTAATTCCAACCACTGCAGTCATATCGTGACCTTGAATATTCTCATCTTAGTAACTTAAACTAAAAGAAAGAAGAAGCATCTACACTTATGTTTTCTTTCCTTCATTAATGCTATTTTGAAACTTCAAATACCTTTTAATATCAAATATAAAGAAGTGAGCTACATAGATTAGCAGATCATAAGGAAAGGAGAGGATAAACAATCCAAACCTTCACAAAGCACTCCATCCAGGCTCTTTCTTCATACCAAATCCCTTCATTGAACTTCTTATCCGCACAACTTGCTCCCAATCCCCAATGTCAGCAGACATATTTGAGGCAGCAATATGAGCTCCAGAGTCAGGAGATTCAAAGTCAAGCACTTTCTTTTTGGCTAAACCTCCAATTTCTTCATCACCATAAACTCTGCAAGCACCAAGTAATGTGCTCCACACCAGCAAACCTGGTTCAGTTGGCATTCTATCAATGAGATCAACAGCTTCCTTCAGTCTTCCAGCTCTACCAAGTAAATCAACCATACATGAATAATGACGCGTCTCTGGTTCTATCCCATAGTCACTACTCATAGATTCAAAATAGAAAAATCCTTCATTTACTAAACCGTTATGGCTGCATGCGGATAAGATACTGACGAATGTAACTGAATCTGGTTTCATTCCATTATTCTTCATCAGATCAAATGTTTCAAGGGCTTCCTTAGCTCTCCCATGTCGAGCATATCCTTCAATCATTGTTGTCCATGTCGTCAAATCAGGGTTTTGTATCCCATCAAATAATTTACGGCACTCACTTATAATCCCACACTTTGCATACAAAGTCAATAGCGAACTAGCTACAGAATTATGAAGGATTAAACCGGCCTTAATTGCCTGACCATGGATTTGCGTCCCTAAAATCGGTCTAAACAATTGTGCACATGCCACAAGGACGGATGAGCATGTAATATGATCAATCTCCAAACCAGTTGTAGTCATCCGATGGAAATCCAAGATTGCCTCCTCACTCTTGTTGTTTGTAGAATAAGCAGAGATCAAAGAGGACCACAAAATCTGATCTTTGCATTGGATATAAGCAAACACTCTTCTTGCAGACTCTATATCTTTGCATTTTGAATACATTGATATGGTTGAGCTTCCAATGACGGTGGCGATACTAAGTCCATGACGAAAGGAAAAACCATGGATTTCCTTCCCCTTATCTAGAAAAATCTGACTATTGCAAGCCGTAAAAGCGGCAGAAAGAGCCATATCATCTGGTTTAATGCCTTCAAGGATCATCTCCCTAAACAATTGAAATGCTTCCTTTGCATTACCATGCCTAGCAAAACCAGAGATCATTGATGTCCATGCCACCCTATCTTTGTCTGGCATTTGCCCAAACAGCTCATAACTATCTCCAATGCTGCCACATTTGGAGTACATGGTGAAAATAGAGCTACAAACAAGCAAATCATCTACCAATCCTACTTTAACAATATAACTATGCAACTGTTCTCCAAAAATTATACAGTCAACAATGCTGAGAATGCAGGAAATGCATGACTTATCAGGTTTTAGATCTTCACATAGCATTTGCAGGAAAAGTTCTAGTGCTCTACTAAAGTATTGATTCTGGACAAGGCTAGAAATCATTGCAGACCAGTTAATAAGATGCACTTCCATGCCTCCCTCCTTAAATACCTTCTCAGACATTTGAACATTTCCAATTCTACCATATAAATTGATCAAAGCAGCATTTACCGCTGGATCGGTATATAAGGCAGACTTGAAAATCAAACCATGGATCTGATAAGAAATGTTTGCCATGCAACATTTAGCACATGCAAAGAGTACACTTGTTATAGTGTATGCATTAATATATATGTTATTTCTCAACATTTCTATGAAGTATTTGAGTGTAGATTCACCATCTTCCTCCAGCACAAAACCAGAAATCAGGGCGGTCCAGGAAACCACATTCCTAGCAGGCATTGATAAGAACATCTTCACCGCTGCATCCATGTCACCACACTTTGCATAAAGGTCAATGGCGGCTGTTCCTACAAAGATGTCGTCTTGCTGATTGAACTTAACAATCCATGCGTGGATTGTCCTTCCCACATCTAGTTCCCCAACAGCGGCACAAGCACCTAGAAGACTCGAGAAAGTAAAACCATTCGGCATGCACAGACTTTCTACCATTTGGTGGAAAAGCTTCAAAGCAATCCAACTTTCACCATTTCGAACTGCCCCGGCAATGACAGCATTCCAACAGACCAAATTATCACTATAACCATATAGGAATATATCAAGAGCTTTAACAAAACAGCCACCTTTGGCAAACAAGTCTATGAGACCACTAAGAACATACCCACTTGTAAGAAATCCAACTTTCATCACAAGAGAGAGAAACAGGTTACCCAGATTAAATTTCTGCATGGCTGTGCAGGCCAAGATCACATTCGCATAAGCAAACTGATCGGGCTGTAAGCCTGCCGAGCGCATTATTTTGAAAATTCTCACGGTCGAATCAAATTGAGAGCTTTGGTTGAAAGTACGGAGAGCAGAACTTAACTTTGAAACGTTCCATAAGATGGGATCTTTATGGTGAATTTCGTCGAGCACAAGGAGGGCGTCTTGAAGTAGGCCGGATTTGCTGCGTGAACCAGAACGCTGGATTGAAGCCAAGAATTCGGATTGGACACGAAAGCAGTTGGAATGGTTTTCTGGGGTTTGAAGCTCGCGTAGAGTATGTGAGGAGGCCAGACTTGTGTGGAATCTGATATTAGAGCTTGGTGGTGATTTCTTGAGGGTAAGAGAGAAGGGGAGGACTCTGAGGACGGAGGTTAGATCGAGAGAGCCGAAAGAGGAATTCCAATATCTCATTTGATCTGAGAAGCTGTCATTTCGAAGTGCCTCGTGCATACATAGTTGCAGCCAGCGGCGACGAGGTTGCTATATCACATTTAAATAAATATTTGTAAAATTTTACGTTAAGG
>NW_021318790.1:440776-565660 GCF_001605985.2 Dendrobium catenatum | reverse complement strand
AGATGAATGGGAAATAATAATTAATCAGAAGTAATAGAATACTTAAATAATTAATTAGATAATTAATAGTATACTTAGCAATTAAAAATTTATTAACATTTATTAAAATTAAAATTAATTAATTATTATTTCAAATACAAATTAAATTTGATATATATATATATATATATTATAGAAAACAAGAATAATTATCAAGTTTTATGTACGGTTCTCCAATATATATATTTTTTCTCTTGTGATGAAACTTTTGAGGTTTAAATATGAAATACCAAAAAAGTCCCATAAGACAAATTTTAGATTTATTGTGCACTAGATCGAATATTTTTGGAATAGAGAATGAGAATTTAAGATCTTAATTTTGTACAAAGCTTCATCACATATATAGTTAAAAAAGATAACAAAGTTTTTGAATGACAAACTTAAAAATGGGGAAAAATTATAAGGCATGACATGGTTGAAATACTTCCACTAGTTTATGTCATCATCTGCAAATGATATCCTTTCCCATAATTCAAAAATGTATTGATACAATATAATGAACTATCTTCAAGAGATTGTTTGTGGTACGTTTAATTAGTCTCCTTTGAGGAGAGAAGGCCATAAATTGATAAATTTTGGCCTAGATATTGGTCTTTATATAGGGAGTCAAAGTTGATGTATATGTTGACATTGGTGGCAACTGTGGGTGATGAAGTTGTGGGGGGTGGGGTAGGGTGGTGGCAATAGGCAATGGCACGCGAAAATGTTGGTGATGAAGTTAGCTGATGTCTACGACATACATTATCCTTAAAGGAAATAGCATGAGTTGACATCAATAGTGATGATGAGTGAAGAAATTGGCAAGCATCAATATTGGTTTCCATGAAATACATTAGTCGTATAGACGATGTCGTGTATCAACATTGGTTTAAATGGTGGGTGACAAAATCGACAGGCATTGGTGTTGGTGTTGGTGTGGGTATCGACAGTCGATGACAAGTTGGTGGCATCATCAATGATGTTGAAGACATTCATTAGCTTTATAGATGACGACGTACATCACCATTTTTTGTGACAATGTAAGACAAAGTCAATAGACATCATGTTAGCGTCAATGACATGAATCGACCTTATAGGCAATTGCTTGTGCCAATGTTGGTGTCAATTACAGGCACCATGGCGAGTGTCAATGGTGAGTGATGACATTGGTGGTGATGGCGAGCATGAAGCCAGTGGATATCAATGCTTTTTTTAATGTTTTATGGTAAAACACTCAACCAAATGGAATAAAGTGATCCATTTGATTCTATAGTATTTCTTGAATGTTTTATGTCATTAATGATGTCAAAATTAACCAAAATTGTACTCAATAGATCTGTCTCCAAGATGCTTGATTCAATTATAAGCATGTAAGTTATGAAAATCATTTGATTCTCCAATTAATGCCCTGAGGATTTCATTATGCTTCAAGTGCACAAAATGGGCTCATTCATGTTTGAATTGAATTACTTTTGGTGTTGTTTGGGCTTGTAGACATTTATGTTGAGTATAAATTTGCTAAAATTGTTATTCAAATGATCCTAAATTTATTTCTAATTTTTTTTAATTATAATAAGCACCATGATTCATGTTTGATCAAATGAATTTTCTAATAAAGTGATCAAGATTTATCATAAGAAATTCTGACTGACTTTTATTCTATTATCATTGATATTAAAATAGTATTTTTTTTCTATATTTTAACTATTTGAAGTTGATAATGGCTATTAGAATAATTTTTGTGGTTATATAATTAGCAATATAATAATTTTATAAAATTATAATTTATAACTATTATTATTTTGCCAAATTTTCTAAAAAAAATATATATATTACATACTCATACATACCTTCTCAGATGTCTCACCAATGTTTAACATATTCCAACAGAAGAACTCAAGGACCTAACTGACCCTAATAATGAAGACTGAACTAAGAATGATCACCCTCAACTAAAAGTACCTACCAATTGAAGGACTTGACTCAAATCGACTAAGGCTTCATTTGGGACGATTTTTTTGTTGCTTCTTAAAGCAACTTTATAGTACAAAAATTTTAATAATTGAACTAAAAAGCTGCTTTAAGAAGAAGCAAAAAAGTCGTCCCAAACAAAACCTAAGTAGTATTTGTTTCAAATTCAATATTGAATGAAAGTAATTTTGACTTGTTTTATTATGTTTTTATTTTCACTGTTTTTATATGTGAAAACAAAATAATTGTACCCAAAGAATTGGAGTTTAAGGTTTTATTTGGGGCAATTTTTGTATTGTTTCTTAAAATAATTTTAAAATAATATTTTAAGAAGCAATAAGAAAGTCAAATTAAGCCTAAAACAGTTTATTTAGCTGTTAATCAAATATGATACTCATTACTTTAATTAAAACTCTACATTTCCAAGTAATGTTGCTCATGATTTAAAGAATGACCATGTACACTCTTGCCTCTCTACTGAGTCCTCTTCACCTCCAGAAATCATATTCTGCTCTTTCAAGTTTCAAGCTTCTGTAGTTTAATGATATAATAGTGGCGTATTCAACTTTTAAGCTGGGAATTTGTCATACCCGCACATTTTTATAGAATACAAAGAGGGAAGAACACTTAAATAAATTTAAACGGATAATTGTATTCAAATAAATAAAAAGCCTAGCATCCGCAGTATATCAGCATCACACATCTGGCTGATTCATCGGACTATATTAAACTTGCTCAGCTATCTTTCTTTCTTTGAGACTCGCTCACATGCACTCATTTCTTTACTCGAAGCTCTAGAACAGAGAAATTATTCCGTGCAGAGTCCGGAAGGGAAGAACCGTCCGGATTATTGCATATTTATTGAGTATTTATAAATACTCAATAAATACGTAGCAAATCAGTAAATACTCAATGAATACTCATAATATATTCAATAGTACTCACACCTGAGTATTTGCTGAGTATTTACAAATACGCAGTAAATCCAGACGGTTCTCGTCATCCGGACTCTGCACAAAATAATTTCTCCTAGAACAGAGGCCTCAAGAACAACCATCAATCCATGAGGCGTAGGACCTCAATTATATATCTTTCAGACATAACCAATAAATTAGATACTGCTGAGGCATTTCAATAAATAGACTAAATCAAAAGATTAATTAAAAAAACTGAGCTAAAAAGCATTTTGATGTAACATTCTGGTGAACTTGATACATTCCCTACTGCTTAGGATCTTATTTTAGCAATTAGAGAGAAGTAGTTGACGCAACCAAACTAGAAAACTTTCTGCCCCTTAAGTTATAGCCTAAGCTAACCGTGCACCCTACTGATTTTTCCATCATGATTTAAACAACAGGAGCCTCTCTTGTCAAACGCGCACTAGCTGGAAGCACAGGAAACAAAAGAACCCATATTACCTGTTTTACTCCAAAGAGATGCCCCGTATCATGTTCTATTGTTCTGCTGCAGCTCTAAGAGCATCACCCAAATTCAAACACAAACTACTCGTCATCGTCCTCCTTCCAATAGCTCCATTTCCCTTTCTCATCATTGCAACGAACTCACTGTAATCTATTTGTCCATCCTAAATCAGGATGAAGATCAACAGTAAGAATATGAACTTTTCAATTAAAATTGTGAGACTTCAAAGCATGAAAACTCACGTTGTTTTGATCTATCTCTTTGATCATTTCATCCAGGTGGCCATCATTGAGTCCAAATTCTCGGCAAGCTTCGGAGAGTTCATCAATGGTTATATATCCACTTCTATCTTTATCAAAGTAAGCAAAAGCAGATACCAGGTTCTCTTCCCTCTCCAACTTATTCAAGTGCACCGTAGCAGCAAGAAATTCACCGTAGTCTATCGTACCACTATTGTCTATATCAGCCTGTGATCAGTTCAAAATACAAAAGCTTAGAAAGTAAATAAGGTATTTTGCATGGATATTATGCTACAAAAGTAAGCGTTAAAACTCCTGATCAAATTTACTTACAGCATTCATTAGAGCCTGGATCTCATGCTCAGTCAATTCAGAGCCCACTCTTCTCAAGCCATCTTTTAGTTCATCAAATGTTATTGTACCACTATTATCTGTGTCAATCATCTTGAACAACTCTCTAAGCCCACCAATCTCTTCTTCAGACAATTGCTCTGCTATAACCTGAAAACAAATACGCAATATTCCCGATGGAATGAGGAAGTTTAGTTGTTGAAATGCAGGATGTAAGCATTAAGATAAGCACATTGACATTATGAGTTAGGAAGTTATAGTTGTCTTAATTTCTAGTTTATTTTGATGTTAAATGCCCATGATGATGGAGCTTATGAGAATGGAATGTGTAATGTAGTGTTTTGATTATCTTATTAGGTTTGATTTACTTTTGCATATTGCTTTGATTCAGCTCTTGTCAAATTCTTTTTTACCGTTGGCTTCTAATCCTCATTTTAGCACTTTGAATTTCTGCGCTGCCCATATGTGGTTGCTTGCAAGTTGCAACTATAAACGAGTTTGGTGATTTCCTACAGTAGTAGTTGAAGCGTTTTGTGCTTATGCTGTTACTGTTCTGTTCAGGAGTGGTTGACGGCGTTGAAACAAAAGGACTGAATCCTCAATCACCTTCCTTATTCAGCTGCTTGATATTTTAGGTATTGGCATTGCTATCCAGATCGGCTCCTTCCTTTACACCTACTTCACACAATAGCAGGGACAAAATCCTTGCCATCACTTAGTGTTTCACGGTCTGACGCTATTTCCTTGTTCATTTTTTTATTGTGCATTACTCTTTGATCCTTCTTCATATGACAAACTTCAATTTTCTTACTCTCGGTTTAGTTCTTGATATAAGAATTGAAGATTACTATCTTTATGGAATCTGAAATTGAAACTTCCAATTTTTCTTGTTATCTTTATCATCGAGACTTTGACAAGCTACTTGTTTTGGGCTTTTTTAAGTTATAAATATTAAGTATTAACCCTACAGCATGTAATTTATCATTTAATAGTTCAATAAAATTCATATTTTCTCTCAGATTTCTATGTTTGGTTCGATGCAAAATTTTCAACTGCGGCACAAGAGTTGAAGATGCCTTCCGAGAGATTTTTTCTTCGTACCAACAAATTCCGACCTATGGGAGACATTTTTTCTTGTAGACAATCCATCTCCATCATCAATAAGTTCAACCTAACAATTTAAGGTCAGCTTTAAGAATCCTTACTGTTAATTCAGTCCTGTTAAGTGTGTTGCCTGAACTATTTATTCCTTTCAAATCGGGTTTTAATGATTTCTCTGTCAAAGCATGTTAGGTCTGTAACTTTTCTTTCAATCCATCAATTTATTCTACAAATCTCAATGGTGAACTTTCCATTTCTTATTATGCATATTCAGATCACGTAAGCCTATATTGAAACATCTTACATATAATAGATATCACCTCAACATTCCTTCTGATATAACTATTTATTAATAATCGTTCTTGAATTTGCCATACCTCCATTTAACATTCTCCTTTTTTACTCTGGACTTTTTTTATTTATTTGACCTAAAATTAAATCGATCAGGCCTAAATGCATATTTACAAAATTTACATTTAAGTCTTCATGATACATCTCTTTACCGTATAATGCTCTTGAGGCACATCTCTAGCTTGATCATCAACATAAACTCTAATAGTTATATCCTCATTCTTCAATATAATATTTTCAAGATTGATATGGTACTTACCATCTATGGGGTTCAACTCCACGATCCACATAACACTCATGACACCACAATCCACATTATCTTGTAATTTTATCACTCATTGGCCTACTTTTAACTATGGCTTAACTATAATAAGCAAATCAAATAGCGAAATAATTGAGGTCACATCCAACTGCCTAACAAAATTCTAAAAAAAAAAAAAATTCCTCCCCAAATTCAGCGTCCTCGCAACTGCCCGGATGACGTGATTGCTAGCCCTTAAGTGCACAATATACCATATAGGTAACTCTAGATAAGAATTTCTTGTAGTTATTGCAGCCTAATGTTGGCTCTAAAAGGAGAAAAATAAACATCCATAAAAGCTTAAATGAGCTTAGTGTCAGCTTTGCAAGGAGGAAGCATCATAGCAATAAAAACCTTCATGAGATTACTTTTTTTTTTTTTGGACATTTAAGCCATTTAAGGCAAACTCACACACACAACGCATACACCAAGACTCGAACACAAGACTTCTTAGTTGGAAGCATAAGCTCTCAACTAACAAGTCATGGTGAGCTGTGTATGAGATTCATATGGACGGCATGGCAACACTAATGTGAAGAGTGAACCTAAAGTGGAGCCTAAGATAAGTGCATCAATGTGAAGGTGTTAATGACCCATAACATAAATGAATTTAGGTTTTGTTTGGCTAGATTTGTTTACTTGGAACAGAACATGAATTAGGTCAATTTGTTAATGAGATAAAAAACTCTTGTTCTTGTATAAAACACACACATACATTCATTTTTGGCTTGCTTAATAAACAAGCTGAAAAAACTCATTTGATCCATTCACAATTCAAGTCAAATGCAGAACCAAACATGAGCAATTCACAATCATTAGGATTTTTTTACACCCATAAGTTGATAATGACCACAATGAAGGGTTGGTCTACTCACGATGTCATGAGGCCACCCATGATGATGTTTAAGTTTAGGTCAGCCAAGTGGAGCCCAACCAGGCCATCAACCCAAGGCTAGTGCAAGATGGAAAGGTGCCGAATTATGTCAAGTTCTTAGCCAAACTCACTTGCCCTCAGGAGTAAACGAACAAGTGATCCTCACAACCATGAAAATCTACTTACAACCAGAAGTTGGGTACAGTTTCCTTTGGTTAAACTGAACTAAAACCACTCTCAAGTTATTTGAGGTTTGGAAAAATAATGGAATGTTCCTAGAATCTTTTATTGAAGTTGATTTAAGAAAAAATAACAGCTCAGAGAGAAGTGTAGGTAAATTTTGAGAATTCAATTTGGTATATATAATAATATAATTAACCATGAATTTAGTAGCAATGATGTACATCTGCCAAATAAGTAAACATTATAATCTTGAATCATAAGCAACAATTCTGCTCAATGCCTTAATCAATTCCTAGTATTATTAAGACCATCGATTCATAATTGAAATCAAACAAGCTAATGTCCTACACTTATCAAAAGACAACAGATTGAGAATTTAAATTTCCACATTAATCAGTTTGTGCCCCTTTGATCTAACACATGCTCATCAAGTACCTAGGTATAATATCCTGAACAGTAAAATTTTATGGAATTAAAAGGTAAAACAAAATTTAGAAAACATCTTACGCGTAAAGCCATCTTCTTAAGCTTGTTCATTGCAGAGAACTGCTTCAAGCGTGATAAGACAGCAGAATCTAACGGCCTGTCAGGTGCCACTCTGTCATCAACAATCCATGGATGACCTAGCACAGTACAATGAGCCATAATAATGTCATAGTTGAACTTGCAGCAAATTCACAATAGAATACATTAAATCAAATTCATTGGCATGATTATCATTTTCAGGAACACAAAAGAATGTTGATCAATTACTTACAAAGAACTTGGTGAGCTGTAAATCTCTTTTTTGGATCTCGATTGAGCATATTACGGATCAAGTCTTTAGCACTGTCAGAAATGCTAGGCCATGGTTCAGATTCAAAATCCAGATGCCCTTGTAAAATCTGCTTGAAGATCCCCGCTTCAGTTTCTGAGGTTATCAGAAGGCCCAGTAAAATGTAAATAAGGTGCTAATTCATTTACAAAACTACAATTAATAATCTTGAAATGAAAATACTAAGGGACCTGCCCAAAAAGGTGGAACGCCGCAGAGTAAAATATACAATATCACTCCAGCACTCCACACATCTGCTTCTAGACTATAATATTTACGTAGAACTTCAGGTGCAACATAGTAGGGGCTTCCCACTACATCAGATAGCATTTCACCTGCAAATCATTTGAAAATTTTCTCCATCAAATGACAAGAACTAAATAAGTAAATGGGAGAGCTTTTTCATTTGTAACAAAAAGGAGATCATATATAAATGTAACTGTTAAATCTCAGCCTTCCGTTGCAAAACTGATCCCACAACCAAGAATAGTGATCCGTGGGAAGCCAGCCTGGATCACATTGAATACCTTCCATAACTAGACAACTAATTTAGAAAGGAATGTATTACTCATTATTATGTATTTATTTGAGCATCTTTTATATATCTATAAATAGGGAGCATGTTGCATAATAAAATTCAAGTTTTTTCCTCTCAAACTTACTGTTTTAACAGTAACCAAAAAGAAATTCATAGATAAATCTTGTTGAGAACGTTGAGGTTCATAGCACTACTGCCTTTAAAGATAAAGAAACCCAGCAAAATAGGATAAACATTGAAAAAGCGAAAACAATATCCTAAAGTTTACAGATTCTTTAGTAATCTATACGGTTTGGACAAGAATGAGGCAGACGAACATCCAAACATATATTGTCAAATCATAATAAGTACTAAATAATGATGGAACATAATGTATGCAAACACCACCATCATAGCCGCTGCAGGGGATCACTTGAAAGCCGCACACCACCACCACCTCTAAATATTTTAGGGTATTACTCTCATCTTTATGATGATAACAAATATTTATAAAAAAAAAAAGAAGATGACTAAAATAAATGAAGAAGAAGTAAATTATGAGGCATTGAACTTCATAGGATGAGGTAGGGGAGAGACAATTTTGATATGATGATGACTTAATTAAAAACCCCCTCAATGATAACAGTGCATCTGATTTCTGAGTTGTTACCAACTATTTCAGTTTTCTTTAAAAATTAAATGTAGATGAGTACAAAGCTGAGAAACAAGGAATTAGACGTTGAACTTGAAGCTATATGATACTTTTATACAATTCCTATATTATATGTTGTTATGCTCTTATAATATTTGGATTTCAATTTTATTTCATACTTTTTTTAACTTATCACTTTACGTCTTGTGCATTTTTTTGTTTTATATATATGTCAATTTGTTATTTCATAGTTCAATAGAAAGTTAATATCATCTTTTAATATATTATTTGGATATTATATTAAAATCACTTTTAACATTTATTTTCACTTTACACAATTTTGAATTATGAGGCTTATGCCTCGCCTAATGAACAAAAAAAGTCTCAATACCCAATTGCATAATTTTAAACCTTAGTATGTCTCAATACAATCTTATAAAATTATCTCTTAAATTTGAGGAGTACTTTTCTATCACACAATAAGTTTGATGCATTCCTCCAGTTTAACCATCCAACTTAAATTCTACTAATAATATCCCCAATTATTTCACTATCACTTTGAACAATAGATCAGAGATATCTAAAACACGCACTATTAAATGACTCGATCACCGAATGTCATAATCCACTATTATACTTATCACTACTAAAATTACACTACATGTATTCAGATTTAAATTTACTCTGACAAAAACCTTTAGACTCTAAGGTTGACCTCCATAATTCAACTTTTTCATTAACTCCCTCACTAATCTTATCAACAAGAAGAATATCATCAACAAAAAGCATACATTAAAGTACATCCGCTTGCAAATGTCTAGTAAGAACATCCATGACAAAAGCAAAAAATATATAGGCTTACAGAAAGAAGATCTTTAGTTATTATCATATGAAAAATATTTGTTAATGAAAAGTCAACATAAGAAAGCCTTTTCAGATATAAAGACCATTTTTAAATAGGCAATATAACATCTTAACAAGAAATGAATAAATCTTTCCATTTTTGCCATTTCAAGCTTGATTATATGCATGAACAAATGATTATCTCATACTCTGACGTTCGTCCTTACATGAGAATCGGAGGGGCGCGGTTTTATTCTCTAACAACCAGAGAAGAAAGAGGAAAATACAAATCTAATTTTAATAAATTAGGCAAAAAAATTCCTCTGAATTCTTGAATATTTGTTGAGAGGAACTTCTTCTTCTTTTTCACATATCTTCAGAATGATTCCTCCAAAAATTTTTTGAGATCAACTTCAAATCTCCTTGTTTGTTTTCTAAAAAGAGGATTTGTGATTGTCTGGTATGTCTCTTAGTTTATACTCCATATATTAAATAATGGATTTATCTAATGTCTTCTCGTCCCATGGAGGTAGGTTAGTCTTAACCAAACCACATATAGTTGATATTCTTGACTACTTGTTCATCTTTTATTGTTCCTCGATCATATTTATGTGTGTGGTTCTAATTTTATTTCTTTTAAGCTAATTTGAAAGATCTCTATGACACTACCAAAAAAGTTGTTTGGGGCACTGCTGCTATGATATTATGGTAGCCAAGATAATTAGGGTACATTTGAGCATGTAAGTAGCTAATGAATTATAGTATGGAGGAGGCCCAATGAGGATTGGCCTCTTGGTGAAAAGCTAAATGGGTTTGGAGGCTTCAAAGAATGTTATTAAAAGTGTAGAAGCTTTGAAATGGATTTTGGAGAGGTGGATTTAGGGTAAAAAGTAAGATTAGAGTTAGTCATGTGTGGACAACAACTTGGACAGAAAAATTGTATTTCTAACTTTAGGCCTTTACTGTGACTGATGTGAGTGGTTCAAAGGCTTTGGATGGGCCAAAAGGTTTGTGGAACAACACTAAGTTATGTTTGAGCCAAGTTTGGTCGACCACTTCAAGATGACTTTAGATTAAGGTTTTGTGCAAGAAAAATTATGAAATTTTATGAAGAGATAGATGGATGATAGATCAAGATTCACACAGTAAGAAACAAAGAAAATTGCAATTAGAATAGATAAACTACCACGCACCAAAACAGTAGGTTGAAGAAGGACACCTAGTCTCCTCTTTGCATGGAAAGGCTACCAAGGTTCCAAACCTTTGGAAGAACTCCAAATTTTATTTTCAATCAATAATATTCTAATTCACCCAATAAAATAACACATAAATAGGTCCCTTAAAACCCCAATGCCAAAAAAAAAAAAAAAACTAAAAGGAGGAGATATAGGGGGCCGAATCCCCTTGCTTTGAATTGAGAGAACCCTCCTAGGGCTGCAAACGAACCGAGCCGAGCCGAGCATGTGAGTGTTCATGTTTGTGTTCATTTAATATCAGCTTGTTCAAGTTTGGTTCATGTTTGTTCGAGCTTTATTGTTTGTGTTCATGTTTGGTTCATTTAAATTAATGAGTGTTCATGTTCGGTTCATGTTCAGTTCATGTTCGTTTGTTTAATGTTTATCGAGTTTGTTCGCGAACATATTTAACGAATTTTTTCTAACTATCAAGCAAACATGTTCATGAACATATCTATGAACAAACACATTTATAATAAAAGCAATTCTCTATGTAACAAAGGCAATGATTATTTATATTTATTAATTATATAGTCAAATATTAATTATTTGTATTGAGCTTATTCACGATTTCAAAATCGAACACGAATCGAGCTTAATGTCGAGCTTGTTCACGAACTTCAAATGATGTTGTTCGCGAACATAAATGAGCTGAACACATTAGTGTTCAAGTTTGTTTATTTAAGAATCGAGTATTTAAAATATTGTTCAAATTTGTTTGTTTAGTTAATTAAACGATCACAAACGAGCTTTAATCAAACCGAACAACGAGTAGCTCGTCGAACGTTTGTTTCGCTTGCAGCCCTAAACCCTCCCATTGGCTAGCATTAATGGCATTAAGAGGATTGATTTAATTGCATTTAATTTATTATTAATAATTCTAATAATTATATTAATTGCAATTAAGCAATTCGCCTATGATTTGAAGATTTTTGCTCTTTAGTTTGAAATTTTAAACTCCATTGAATTTAAACTTTTAGATATATTTCCTCCACATATTATCAAGAAAATAAAAAAACACATAAAAATTCTTACAATAGGAAATTACACAAATTAAAATGCTCAAAATCTAAGTAAAAATATAATGTAAGGTTTTCATCATACTCCTATTAACAAGTCCATTTTTCTTCTCAATTTGGTTCCTTGCGATTGGTCTAGTAACTTCTTGTGCTAAATCACAATCTCTTGACCATTTATAAATTCTAATGATTTATTAGTTCATGCAAAAGATTCATGCTATGGAAAAAATAGACTATCGCATAAAACATTCTATAATATAATATATTTGTGGTAAAACTAGGTTCAAGGTTCATCATGAGATGTGAAATGCCATTGTTTTCTTGAAAGGATAGATGTTAATATTTGATGAATATGAATTAATTTTTTATGTTGATAATTTGACATCAGGTGATGTAAGATGAAAGCATCAAGAGATGCTGCTCACTCAAATAGAAGATAAATAAAATATAATATGTTCAAAATTGTAAAGAGAGTAACATTTGAGGATAAAAAGAATGAATCCATAGAAAAAATAGAATATTTGCACCTATTGATGGAGTAGAGAGCTTGTATCATAATGAAGATGGTCTAATAATCAACAAAAAATAGACTTACTATGGTATACATCCTCCAAACTTGAACAGCTTAGAAATTTTTATTATCTAAATATGTCATTTAGATACAAAATTCAAGACAAACTATTTAGCAAGCACTAAACCTTGAAAATTTTATCATTTTCATACCTAGTTTAATTTAATAATTTTATGTTTTATATGCTTCAAAATTATTCCTTATAATTGAAATAAGTTTATTAAGTTAAATATTTGTATTTTAGGAAGTTCCTAAATTGGCAAGTACCTCGAGCATTGGGCCACCACATTGCTTTAAGGCACTTAACTCTTTTTATAATATTAATATTTCAATGTACCTTACCAAAAACAATCAAGCTTCACAAAGAGTGTCACACCCATTCTGTCCAAGCTACTAAATCAAAGTCTTACTTTATAAGTAGTCATGTACCCCTTATAGCTGCGTTTCACATTTATAATGTTTAGGTCTATTTGCTCAGATAGGAATACTTCAAACTACAATGGCGGGTTTGTCAAACATGAAGCTCTCATGGCAGATAATCTAACATAGAAAGATATATCCTGCCCCTTAAAAGGTTGTGTGAGGAGAATGTAGAAGAAAACTTAATATCTTGTAACTCACCAGGAGAAAAAAAAAAAAAGGAAAGGCAAAAGAATATATCTTGCTCACAAAAACAATTATAAAATCCTTGTAGAGAAAAGGAATGACAACTGATTAGTAACGACAACATATTTTGGGAGCAAACATAGACTCCAGTCAAATTAGTAATCATGAGCATTACCATCTACTCAGCTGCAAGTTCAGGCAAAATTATTTCAAGAAAAAGGTAAACCAAATCCATATTCAACACAAATTATACACAGGAAAAAGAGAATGACAGCCACGAAATTTTCTATAAAATATAAAATAAAAAAGCTCTTACAATGTAGGCATGAAATGAAAATGCAGCTTACAAACTGAAATAATCTACGTGGTGACCTGCATTTATCTAAGTTCAAGGCCAAATTGGACCTTAAGAGACACGAATTCTTAATAAAAGGCTAACACATCCAGCCCAAGTTTAGCACTTTTATGCCAACGACAACTAACTTTAATGCAACTCTAGACTTCAGAGACGCTCAACCATTTCGATTGGCTAGTTAGAAAAGCAGTAAATAGACAGCTACAAAGGGTCCTACACAAACAAATGGTCAAACCCGAATCCTCAAAACCAACACAGAAAACTCACAGCATCACAAGCACAAATTAAAAAGCACTCATAAACAAAAAGCCCATCAACGAACCTGGCTTATAGAATACAGAGAGGCCAAAATCCGTTGCCTTAAGCGTTGCATCCTCGTCTGCATTCGAGAACAAAAAATTTTCTGGCTTGAGGTCCCGATGCATCACGCCCAACGAATGACAAGCCTCAACGACCGCAACGATTGTCTTGATGAGCTGCGCAGCCTTCCGCTCGCTGTAATGACCCTTTTGTATAATCCTATCGAACAACTCGCCGCCGGCGCATAACTCCATGACCAAATGCACAAAGAGCAAGTCCTCATACGTCCCCTTGATCCTCACCACATTAGGATGCTCCGATAGATGGTGCATGATCTGGATCTCACGCCAAACATCCTCATAGTCCTCTCTGCAGAGCAGCTTCCGCTTGGGAATCGACTTGCAGGCGTACTCCTTGCCATTGGACTTATCCACGCAAAGGTAAGTAGTACCGAATTGGCCCTGACCAAGCTTCCGACCAATCTTGTAGTGGTCTCGAAGATTCGAGGTCTTGTAAGGGAGAACCGAAGAAGGTTTTGACGAAGATGCAGGAGGTTGGCAAGGAGAAGATTGCTTCATTTGAAGAGAAATATAGGGGTTTAGCTGATTGGAGAATGGTAAACCTTTTTGGCCGGATTAGGTAGTGAAATAGGATTTAGTGTTCGGGGATCTAGGGTTCCAGACCGCATCAGCGAATGGGATAGGTAGTTGTCATTTATAGGAACGAGATCTTGAGAGCAAAGAGAGCTTTAAGAATAGGAATTCATCGCAATATGGTTGAGAAATTGGGAGGAAGGAGAGGAACAGCGAGAAGAAGCAAGAAGAGAGGAGTCAAGACGGAGATGGAGATGGAGACGGAAAATTGCAGAGAAGCGGTCTTGGTCCTCCATTTGGATAGTCCTTATTAGTGTTTGTAAAAAGCTGAAGAAGGTGCAGTGATATTTCTCCTCTTTAGTTTTCTTTATCTAACGTGTGAAAAATGTACATTGCAACTTTGCTTCGCCGAATCCGCCGTCGCGAGGCAAAATTTTGAAAAAGAGCACTATTCGTGTTTTAATTAGCTGTAGAAGCATAATATAAAAATAATTTAAAAAAAGGACAAATTAGGCAAATTGATTGATGCATTCAATAGAATATTAAATTAATAATTAGAGATTGATAATGACAAAGTGTAGAATGATATATGAAAATTTTGAGAAAAAAAGAGAGAGAGAGAGATGGAGAGTAATTTAAAATAATATATAAATATTAAATTAATAATTAAACAAATTGAATTTAAAATACATAATTGAGCAATAAAGGAGCTATCATGGAGAATCATTTCAAATATTTAAGAAGTTGCTTATTGAACAAACTTAGCTCATTTAACCTCCAAATTTATAAAAATTATTCAATTACTAACTTAAACAAATAACAAATATGAACTGAGTATTTATCAAACAGAATTTGAGCTATTCAATAAGTGCATTGGTTCATAAATTTTAAACTACCTAACATTTTAATTAGAGCTTTTTAGAATCAACTACGTGACTATCCAAACTCTATTGATAAATTTATAGTTGAAACAAGTGTCTCGATGAGAAGAATCCAGCAATGTTAAGATTATCTTCTAAAGTTAAAAGGATAATAATGCATATCGTCTTTTATTAACAACTATGTAAATGCTTAATATGACCATTATAGTCAACCATTGTCACCATGAAGGCTGAAGATTATCATCATTACTAAGGTTGATGCTCATCTTCTTAGTCGCCAGTCTCCCCTATAAGTTAGGGCACCATCTGTCTCTTTATGAGATACGACATGTTTCTTTCAAAATTTTCATGTAAAAATCATCAAAGTCCCTCAGAACTACTCTAATTCATCTATCCACATGCGTTTAAAATTTTTGTTCGACGTTAAGACACTAAAATCTCTCACTTATTATGTTATATTCCTACAAACAACCGTAAGATAGTTAAAACTATGACATAACATATATTTTGTAAAAAAAAAAATTGTTAGAGCATAATCAACATACATAATGTTGACAAATTTGATATCTAATAAAACTTAGTTCGTCTTGATTTATTGGTTGGGAGCTATGACTATCAACCAAAATGTCTTGTGTTCGAGTATGTGTATATGATGTGTGTTTGAATTTGTCTTTATTGACTAAAAAATTTCCAAAAAAAAAAATCTCTAATAAAACCAATAGCAAAATTTAACTCTGGATGAAAAAAACTGAAGATTTATTTGGGATAGTTTTCTTACTGTTTTTTTCAAACATAATTTTTTTTATTGTTTTTTAAATTAGTTTTCAGTACAAAATTTTTTTTATATCAAAAAAATATTTTAGAAAAAATAAAAAAATTGTCTCAAATGAAGCCTAAAAAATACATACGTTTTCAAACGCAGCCGATCCATTCTTTTTATTTTTTAAACATGTGGGGAAAAAAAGGCACATTATTGTTTAAAAAAAGAAAGCCCCCTTCAAAGCTTCCTTGGTTGGTTTCTTAAAAGATCTGTGACTAAAAATCGATATTGATCCCAATATGTAAAAGATCTGTGACTTGGCATAAATATGTTTCGCTCTATTTCTCGAACAATTATTACGTCCTCTGACCGGACATAGAGCTACGTTCGGCCGTCAATAACATGCCGTAACATGCTCTTACTATTTACCGCGAGGCCCGACGACTTGACCCGGACCGGAACCCGGAATGCTATGTTCGCGTATTGCGAGGTAATACTCGGTATTGCGAGGTATTGCTTGACAATAACGAGAAATACCACTATGTGAAGACCAATACCGAGCAATACTGAGTTGTACTGAGTTTTTCTAGAAAAAGTAGTTACAACTCGGTATTGCTCGGTATTACTCGGTATTTGCTCGGTATTTGCTCGATATTGGTTATTGCCGAGCAAAATCGACCAATACCTAGCAATACCGAGCAATACCTAGAAAAATCGAAAAATACCAAGCCATCGTGAGTCCGTTCTAGGTCGGGTTGTCGGGGCGCGCGGTAAATAGTGAGAACGCGTGGCGCCATTCAACTGGCAACTGAACGTAGAGCTACGTCATGTGACCGGACCAAATAAAAATTCCTATTTCTCAGAGGAAAATTTTGTCTATGTCAATGATGGTTACATATTGATATCATCACCGATTTTTTGCTGTTCAAAAGAGACTGGTCTCCATACAGAGCACCTCATTTAAGATTGTTATTAAATCAAATTGATCGGTTAGTCAGCTTGAATTCTGACTTTATATACAATTTGTTGATTAAATTAATTTGATGAAGTAATAAGTTATATTTGATTTAACTTTTATATCACTTATTAATTTATAAATTAACTTGTTTAAAAAATATTATCATAAAATGCATGTGAAATATGAAACTCTTAGAATTTTTTGTGGTGATAGAGAAAGAGTTTAACGTCTACATACAGAGCTAAGAGAGGAGTGTAGAAATTGTAAGAGATATTTGAGAGTTTGCGTGGAAAACCTAGGAAATGGAAAAACCACGGAGTCAGACTCAGCTAAAATGATTATGCAATTGCTAGTTATTGATTATAAATGATGTCCTTCCTCAAGAGAATGCATTTGCAAGAGCACATTAGCATGGGAGCCGTCTTAAGAGATCACGTGTTTGTTTGGTCATATATACCTCTTCGAGAAGAGAAGATCAGAGGCAAAGAAATTCAACATAAATTACAATTATGACATTGGGATTTAGGATTTAATGGTAAAATGTGCATTGATCTTATAAGTAATGGCGTGTGTTGGCATCATTAGCGATGGAATGTGATGTAGTTATTAGCCATTAGAGAAACTAGGTCAAAAGATTGTAATGGTGATCCAAGGACCATATTCGGAAGACCGTATTTAGGCGAAGGTAATCGAAGGACTGAAGTCGGGTGATGATGATCGGAGGACCTTGATCAAGCTTTTTAAAAAATCTCAATATATGTTTGGATTGGAAACTTCCAAAATTAAATTTAGACATGCCATTATAAAAAAATCTATAAATAAACCTCACTTTCTACATGAAAATGAGAGGGGGATGAAGGGTCATAGACACCCACAATCTAGAAAACATCCAATAGTCGTTGGACCACCGCCCAACTCCATCATTGAATAATCACAAAATTATCAATGTTGGACCATCATATGAATAAGGTAAGAACACTAGTTGGTCACCATCAGAATCCAATTATGATTTCTGACCATTATTGCCCAAATATAATTCCCGGCCACCACCATATGCTTACTGGTCACCAATCACCATCTCTTGATGATGCTCAGTCGACCAACGTCGTCCAACAACAATCCTCCAATCACCATCATCTGACTATGACTCGTTGACAAATATCATCATACTACAATCCCCTAGCCATTGTAGCCTACTTACAAGTAGCCATGCCTCGTCACATGGTTATGGGTCACAGACCAATGCGCCTAACTACTATCCTCATACAACTATTGTCAGACTATGATATGCTGACATGTATTGCTTGACTACGATCCTCTCACCATCACCCCCCAACTATTATCCTCCGACCACCCTTTCTTGGCTATGGGCCAGCGACTATCATCGTCTGAATATATGTCACGTACACTCCAAGATCCTGATTGGAATAATTATATTTATCTTTAATTTTAACATTTAACTAGAGCTTACCAATGAAAAATATAAAAAAAATATGATTTGTATTTTTGTCATGTTCGGAACCTCATATCATATGATTCTTACAATTTCTAAAAAATATATAAAACTACGTAATGAGTACATAGCCTGACAAATAACTAAAATCTTACAATTGAAATCAATACAAGATAAAAGAGAATACTTTTCTATAAATTATATAAAAATATATATGCATCAATGTCTATACTGATTATCAGTAGTAATTTATCCTTCTATAGTTTATCATATCTCAAAACATTACATCATCAATCACATTATCAATAACAGTCAACAATATTAATACCAGTAACTATATTAATATTATGATAAATAGTGTTAAATAGTGTTAATGATAGAAAATAATATTATTGTCAGTCGCAATATTAATACAATCTTTATAGCAGTGTCAGTATTAGTGTTCATATATTCAATGAGTGTATTTTAAGGGCATATTGCTACTGCACTTATAACTCTCAATCAGTTGCCTCTTATAACTCGTAATCAATGTATCCTTATAATTCTCATTGAATCACGTGAATTAGACGTCTCGACTTCTTATAACTCTCAATCAATCTTCAGCTCCTTATGACTCCAAATCAGTGAATCACATAGATCAGTAGGATATCACTTAGAGTTATCATATCATGTAGTTGATATCATTTAATAATTCATTTAAAATATAATAAAATGATATCAAATCATTTAGAATGATTAAGTCTATAAGATCCAAACTTATACGATGAAAGTTTATGAAATCAGAAAAATCAGACGATAATATGTTTTTAGCAGATTTATAAGAAATATAATTCTTAGAAAATAATATCATAAAAAATAGAAGTAAGAGATTAATCACTTAGAATAAATAAAATAAAATTACAACAGGAATGACTAACAAATATAATCAATGTATGACCAAGATAATATTTTGATGATATATCAAGACCCATGAATCTTTTTAAATTTAAGCTTTATTTAGGATAACTTTTTTATTATTTTTTAAAATAAATTTTTAGTATAAAAATTTTTATTTCAAAAAATTATATATTTAAATAATGCTTTAGAAAGCACGAAGAAAACTTTCTCACATAAAATCTTAATATTTTATGTAAAATAATTATGTCTTTGTGAGCTTATCCTATCTATATGTGCTGGTCCTTACGCAACTATTTGATATAAAATATTCATATAAAAAATATTATATTTTTTATGAGCTTATCCTATATGTGTGGGACTGTGGGACTGTGGGATATTTTTTAAAATAATTTTTTAGTATAAAGTTATTATTTTGATTGGCTCAGCTAAAAGAAGATAGTGCTATTATTTTATTGAGAGAGAATTTTAGTGTTTATTAATTTATTTAATTAATAATTAAATTTAAAAAAATAAATAAACATTTTACTACTTAAAAACGTGGTTAAGACGGCTATATTGCAGCGCTAGCTGGCTCCTTATCATAGTCAGCGGCACAAGTCAATTTCATAGAAAGAACCCGCGTGGGTCCCTTCCCTACTAATTTTTTGTTAATTGATTTGCCACTTCATCTTCGATTCTGGATGCTAAAATAAATAAATAAATAATTCTTCTTATATGGTGGCGGACAGCTCATCCTCCTTGGCATTTCCTTGTCATTGGAGCAGTGGTGAATTGTATTTCTGTATATGTCCCTTAGACGAATTTTTATTGCGTCCTCCCACCTGACGTAAAGATACATCCTTTCAGAGCTAAATTCGCACTAAAAAAAGAGAAATACTGAGCAAATACCGAGTAATACCAAACAATAACGAAGAATATCATCATGTGAAGACCAATACAGAGTTATACCGAGCTATACCGAGCAATACAAAAAAATACCTAGTTTTTCCTAGAAAGAACTCGGTATTTTTTTGTATTGCTCGGTACTGCTCGGTACAGCTCGGTATAACTCGGTATTGGTCTTCACATGATGATATTCCTCGTTATTATCAAATAATACCTAGCAATACCGAGCAAAAACCGAGTTTTTTGGCGGTGGGAGGACGTATCTCTACGTCAGGTGGGAGGACGCAATAAAAATTCCCCTTAGACGGTACAAGCATAGGCTTATATAGAATTAGTAGCAGAGGTGTAATTGTCATATTTACAGCTGCTGCCACATAAACATAAGAGTAAATATAACAGTAATTATTTGATGTGCTCTAATACGCCATGCAAATTGATGGTGCTTGAGTCACGGTCAGTTTGAGTCAGAGTAACTAAAATCTTGTATATATATATGTTCATAGAATTTGGTTATACGATTATGACTTTCAAACAAGTTATTTTACTGTTTTAGAATCATTTTTAATGTTTTTGTCCATACTGATTACTCTTGTTAGAAGTACTTTGGAGTTTTGTCTTCATTTTGGTAAGTTATGGTTCTGTTGATAATTGAAATAGCTATTGTATTTAGGTTGTTCCCCATCTGGTTATGGAAATGCATTAATTTTTTTAGTTATATATTCTTTATGGACCTCTGATGATATTGATGGGTGATTATAATTTCCACTTTAGTGTTTGTTTTCTACAGAGACATTTAATATAGATAGAGCATTTGTTTGCTACAGAGACATTCAGTAAATGTTATCATTTGAGCTTATTATCATTTTCTGAGAATTATTTTAGGGAGCGCTTGTGTTGGTGAACCCAAGATAGAGCAGTTATCCATTATAATTCTAGTGATCATCCCTAGATCTCCATTCTTCCACTCTGCCTGCTCCCTTCTACGAATTCTCTTTGTTACATTGCCAAGAGTGCAGAGAGCCTACCAGAAGCTAACATTGGAAAAGTTGAGTCTTGAAAATTATGATAAAGTTTGCTCTTTTTTTCATGGTTGAGTACTCTACTCCACCTTTCCTTTATAACCATATTTACATGCACAACATGTGATGAAAAAAACACAAACCTGGAAACGCTAACCTTCACTTGATCTGCATGGTTAGAGGCAAGAAATCACCCATCAGGCTTTGAATTTGTATATGAAAATTTAGTGCTCCATTAAGCAGTTTCACCCCCCTCGTGTCATTGGACATCATATATGTACCCTCTTACTCCACAAATTGAGACATAATTTTTCAATTTTTTCTTTTATTTTTTATTTTTTAGGCTGTTAATGCACTCCTTTTCTTTGGACTTCAACTTGAGGGCATATATGAAAACACATTCAGTAGAAAACTATCGTGTTTTTCCTTACCATGAATGTGGTCAAAGATACACACATGAATGCAAACTAAATACTCATATAAAGACGCAGCATGAGAAGGTATTGTCTTCTAACCTATATAACATGATATCAAATGCAGACTTTGCAAGAGCCTATGTAGTTGGTTAGATTTATTCTTTCAAACACATATTCTTTGTCTTATGATGAGGCCCATTTCTAATTGAAATCATTTAGGATGCAATGGTGGAGTTGAGGCCACAAGAAAAGCCCAACAATGCTGCAAAGGCTCCTGTCTTGAATTCTGCATCTTCAGATCGTCCTTATGTCTATCCATTTGCTGGTTGTGAAAAAGCTTACATTCATGAATATAAGCTGAATCTCCATTTGAGATTCAGCTTATATGGGTAGATACAGAACAATTGCAAGTTTCACTTAAAGTTGTGCATCTTGTGGTTTTGTTTATCCTCCATATTTGTGTTTTTAACAGAGAAAGAGTTCATTTGATCTTAAGAAGTGAGCGTTGTCTGTAGCATTGGCATTTTAATTGGTATTAGGTGTTCCACAGTTTGGTTTTCCTGCATATGCAATTCCTTCTGGTTCTGTGTTGCCTGACCTTTCTGTGCTAATATCTGGACCACCTATTAAGGATCCTGATGCATTGTTAAGAAATGATCTGCCCATTGACAACAAAGCTATCAGGGAAGTTCAAAAGCCACTTGAAGATATAATACACAGCCTCATAATTGTTGGTGTCAAAGCATTGGATTCAGTTGAGTGACTAATGATGCTTTCATTATAGCCTATGCTCCCACGGTTCTTCCCCTTGCACTAATTTCTTTGGTAGATTCTAATAAAATGTATTCATAGCTATTTCTGCAAGTTACAAAAGATGAGCATAAGTGTATCCTCACTGTAAGCTGCAGAAAATGGCATAGAGCTGTGGGCTTGCTATCGACAGACATGGATGGTATGATATTTTTCATCAAAAGATACAAAAGCAGTATTTTCATGCATAACGAATTTATGACAAAACTCTTATCAAAAGAAAAATTATAATGCACCTAAAAAATGTCCATTTAATTGTGTTTTTATTCATCTTTATTCTACTTGATCTATTTCAATGCTTCATCATAATTAATAGTTATAACAATTGTTTAACAACAAGAATTTGTGAATGTAACGACTATTGTGGTGCTCAATATATAAGCTCCAGGATTCACATCTTCTTATCTAGTGATCAAGTGAAGTTAATTTTGTCCTGTACCAAAATATCTTATAAATAGGCCATAACCTCTATTTATGACAGTTTTTAAGTGATACAATATGACTATATTATTTTTGTTGCTGTTTTTATGCGAATCAATCGCTGGAATTCTTGCAAAAGATTGCTTATGAAAATTATCCATATTACTAACCAATTGTATATCTTCAAATTATGAATTTTGTTTTTCTTTTTTTGTGTAGGCTATTGCTTTTTCTCATGGTTTTTTGTTGAATACAGTTCCATTTATTTTTCCAACTCCAGCTATATTCAATCTAGATCATATCAATGCACTTACAATGGATACAGTAGTATCAAAAAATGGTTTGTGTCATTTAAAAGAAAAAAAACAATCTTGCTGCTCATTCAATGGCCAAAAAGATAATTTTTATACCTATAGATTTTTTTTTTCAGTATTTGTGCATCACACTTAAGCATATAATGGTCTTCTTTCAGCTTTGACATTTAACAATCTTGGTATTGTTCCTCACAAACTAAAAGGATACCTAGTGGAGTTCCTCTGTTTTTATTCCAAGGTCATATATATTAAGATTATTGGCTTTCTACTGCATGAAGATTGAGATTTATGCCAATATTCTTTTATGTTTTCTCATATGCTTGTTAAATATTTTTTGGAATGCTGTTTATGTTATTTCTCAACCGAGAATGTTTAATTCCTAATCACAAATGTGATTGGAGATGTTAAATTGAGCAATTGTTTGGAAATATATATATCACGACAAACTATAACCATATTTGTGATAGAAATTGTAACTAGAGGATTTTATATAATAACCATACTTGTGCCGGTTGCATTAATTGTGCATGCTTCCAAATCTATTAGCTGCAGTGCTTTTTGTATTTCCAATGCTCTGTCGGTGGATCGAAAACTTTGATTGGCATTATGGTGGTCTCAGGTGTTGCTTCTATACTCTTCTCATCTTACTGGATCTGTAATTTATCAAATATTTGGTGCACAGTTCTTCCACTTTTTAAGGTTATATAATCGATAAATTAGGCCAAGCATGCTTCCTTTTATCTTTTTTCACTTCTTTGGTAATGGTTTAGTTTTTAATATTAATTCTTTACTCACCATTTGCAGCCTAGAATATATGTTGGACGGGGTATGCATGAAAGCCAGTTTACTCTTTTCAAGTAAGGTTTTAATCATGAAAATACAATTAGCTATTCTATCATCTTCTGTCATATTGGTATTTTCGTAATGTCTTCTCATTTCAGATATTCTCTATTCTGGCTGTTGTTGTTGGCTTACAAATTTGCATTTAGTTACTTTGTTCAGGCATGCTTTTTCCTTGTTAGACATCAAGTAAATGAATCAAAATTATTATTCCTCTTTAATTCTTTTTTTTTAAATTTATATTTGTTCTTGTAGATAAAACCTCTAATCAAGCCAATGAAAGATATAATGAAGTTCACAATAGTCGTTATGCTTGGCATGAGTTCTTTCCAAATGGTACTTATTTCATTTAATTCCTCTGCTATTAGAACTTGTAGTATGTATTTTCCATGTTACTGATTCTACTATCTGTACAGTTAAAAACAATATCGGTGTTGTAGTATCACTCTGGATCCCTGTAATTTTGGTAAGCTTTATTAATTTTATAGTTATTAGTGCTTTTTGTTTTAAGTAATGGTTCATTTTAACCATGAGCAACTTTATTGCAGGTTAAATTTATGGATACCCAGATTTGTTATTCAATTTTCTCAACTTTTTGTGGAGGTGTTTCTGCCATTTTATAAGCAACTTTTTCATGATTATCGACCAACCGTTAATTTTTCTGTAGCCTCAATGGACTTGAACCAACCTCATCTTATTGACACCTCTTGTCAAGAGATCATAAGAGGTAAACTTTGATGTCTTTCTTAGATGGATATTCATTTATATAACAAGAAATAACTTATTGCTCACCACAATTTTCAAGAGTCTTCATTTCTAATTGATGTGCACAATTCTCCAACGGGATTTAAGTCGTTTTATTATTGATCACTATAATGTGACTTTTGATCCTTGTAAGCTTATATAAATAACAAATTGTAGATTATCAACCTCTTAACAAAGAAGATGAGAAGATTTATAACAAGAAAATCATTCATAACATGAATTTAATTTTTTTTATTTTATTTTATTGAAATAGATCTATATATTATTATAAATATATATTAATTCTTTACTTACCAAAGTCTTCTTGATTAATTCTTTACTTACCAAGAATTAACTAATTATTTATATATTTATGAGTTAGTCTGAAGAATTGTGAGGAAATTTATCTATTCATCACGAAAAGAAACACATAAAAAAAAATTCAGGGAGTTTATGCCGTAGAGAGCTGCCTGTTTGCTTTTGAAGTTACTATCCTGCTGGGATCCCTTCACCTTGGTGAAAGCAGAAAAATACAAGTTTTTTTTGCATATTTTACTATTATTCTGTTTTTGCTTCTTTATAGAATATCAAAATTTTGCTGTTATTAGTGCTCTCAGAATTTCAATATTATATAGATTCTTCTTAAAGTGTTACTGGTCGTGTGACAAGGTATTTTTTTTTTCTCTGGCTGATACGAACGCTAGGCATGGTGAGATCACGCTTCCATACCTTACCTGGAGCTTTCAATTCTTGCTTGGTGCCATCTGACAAGAGACAAAAGAGGGGGTTTTCTCTGTCAAAACGCTTTGCGGAGGTACCATTAACACTTGATGAATTCCTTCTTATGGAGTTAGATGCATCGAATGGTTAATTATCTCAATTCAATACTTCTATTATTTTTATTTTCATTTCCTCTCTTACAATTCCCTTGACATCAAACAAAACCTAAACTTTAACAAGAAAAGCTTATTCTTCACAGATTAATTGTCATCATTGAGACTATTTTTTTTCTAAGGCTTGTGATTTTACATTATTAACAACTGGCCGCAATTGCATTTTGGAGGGCTGGAGCTTGTGGCACTGCTGTCTCCTACGCTGGAAAAATTATTCTGTGCGGAGTCAAGACTCCAATGAAAATGTGTTATGTCCGATACTGAGCTTAGTACCGAGCGGTACCGACGGCTCGGTATCTAAAGCGCAAACCGGACAATTCTCCCATCCGGTGTCCGCACAAAATAATCTCTTCCTCCGCTGCTCTCAATTGTTACAGGTTGCTCTCTTATTAGGCGTAGCTGGGAGCATTTTTTTTTTCATAGGCACGTGGTTCTTAAGCTTTCGCCACACTGCGCATGGACCTCACATTTATGCCATGTACATCCTCGTAGAAGTTTTATATAATTCTTTTCCCATTTAAAGTTCAATTCTGAATTGGTGCCCAATTGCAGCTCTTATAATACGCTGAATTTTGCCAGTATTAGGTTTATATTAATTTTGAAGCTTCAGAAGTAGAAAGAAACTCTGGAGCTATATATATATATATATATATATATATATATTGCTTAATGCTGGTGATGTTGTCTTACTATAGAATTAGTTTGCTTAAGAGAAGTAAACAAACATTTTTAAAGATTCAGTTGGAATGAAAATATACTTATTAATTTCAAATTGTATTTCCTGATTTCAGATTTCAGATTCCAATTTATCATTTTGGCTACAAGTAGAAGTGGATGACAATGAAGTGTGGAAATAGAGATTTGAAGACTTAGGCTACTATTGCGTAAAGAAATAGCCCTCATGATAAGAGCTATTTTTTTATTTTCATGTAATGTTTTGTTATGATATTTATTGTAATAAATTGATTATGTACATATATGAAGCTTGAAGTAGTCTTTTTTTAAGATGAAAAATTTATGTAATATTAGATTTATGAATTTATAAAATAAATTTTTTATTTGAAGAAAAATATCTTATGTAAGCTCTAGTATGTATATGCCTTAACCCTATGCCAACGGCCACCTAAGTGACACCATTGTTTGATGCCTTAATATATCATGTGCCCTAATAAACACATATTAGGGCACTTTAAGGTGCCCTAATAGCCATTATTTTTTGTAGTGTTTAAAGGGAGGTTATTATTTTCACTTGGGTATTAAATGATCCAAACTTAATCCTCCAAATGGAAAAGGAATGTCCCCCCTAAGTGGTATCCTTTCCTCATTGGAATCTAATTTTGAATACTTATATCCTGACTCAAATATCTAACTTTTACAACTCTTAACTTTTAAAAAATTAGATTAATATTAAAATAAGAAATTTAGACTATCTTGCAAGGTTATCCTAAACTTTTAAAATCAAATCAGTCCCAAGCAGTATATATAATAAATCATGCTTAGCCATACTTCTATTTATTTGTGGGTTAAGCCGTTTAAGCACTTGTAGCAATTATAATGGTTATTAATTTATCCCCATTTTATCATCCTACATGAGTGTGACCACCTTCAAAAAATTTAGTGAGTAACAAGATCAGTCCTAACCTAAGGGTATATTATTGCCCATCACATCAATTCACATATTATAATTAAAGTAAATAAACTTTCACGTCAATCAATTTTCAATCATAACATGCAATAAAAACTTAGAAAATCTATCACACAAGATAAAAGTAAACACTAACGTAGCTTAAACTAGAGTTGATTGTCCTAGTAAATCATCTAATGTGTGTGCTAAAAACTGTGTGGTTGGGTAGAACCTAAGTTGGGTAATTTTTAAAGTTGTTTGATGTTTGGATTTGTTAAAAGTTGAAGGGAAAATTTATGTTTGAGTTTAAATATTGATGTGTTAAAGCTTAATTTAGATATATTTTAATTGTCAAATGAATACTATTTTTGTTGTTGACTGAGGTCAGAAGTTTAATTCAACTTTATTGGGGCTAAGCTAATAGCCTTGTAGGCCTGTATTATCATGTAGTAACTAGGGTTGATTAAGTTGGTTTAGTTTTTTTGAAGATTCAAGGTTGATAAAATTGAGTTAAATGCATTGATTGCAAATTTGGATAATTAAATTAAAATTTTCTAAAATTTTAAGTGAATTAATGAATTTTTAGAAGTTTTGAAATTATTTAATAACATTAATAAATGGGCCAAAAGTTGAGCTTTAAAATAAAAGCAATTTTTCATTTTTTTGTATTTTTCTTAAATACTAAACTTTAATGTAAGTAGTTTGACTCTAAGTTTGTTCAATTTGAAATTTTACACATTAAGGTATGATTTTCTAAAATTTGGGCCTAGATTTGAACTACGGTTGAACAAAAAGTTAATTTTTGACTTTGATTTAATTTTAGAGATTTGACTTTTTTAGAAAATATTAGACCTTAATTAGATTTGCATGACACTAAGTTTGGTAAATTTGAAATTTTTTGGACCTAAATTTTTCAAAGTTTGGTTAATTAATGAATTTTTAAAATTATTTAATTAGGAGATTTTTGGTTATTTTGTTCCAAACTCATTCCAAACTGCATGGAATCATCGCCAAAGGTCAAGGATGACCTAGAAAATTATTATGAGTTTTTAATAATTTTTAATTAATTAAATTGATTAATTATTAATTTCACTTAAAGTCAAATTAAAGTTAAATTAGAGGTCTACTGATGGGACTATTATTTTTCCTAGGTAGAGGACCAAATTTTGGTCAGTTTGACGTATTAATTATATTTTTTAGATTTAAATTGAATTTATTATAATTTTTAATTTTTTTTTGGTTCTTAAAAGAGCTGAATTTTACATGGGTAATTTTCTGACCTAAAGAGCTATAGATTCAATGAAACTTAATCCTATAATGTATAATGTCACTAAGTTCATTTTGGTCAAGTTTTACTCCAATTGGGTGTTTGTATAAATTCCTAGGAATTTTCTAAATTATCTAGACATAGTCCTTAATTATTTTCTTAGGTGTCACTACTATTCAAGACCTAATACTAGTGCAAGCACACCATAGAAATTTCAAGACCTAATACTATAAATTTGGGGAGTTATGAATTTTCAAAGTCTTGGGTCCAAAATGGTCCCACTGCTTTAAAAATTTACATCACAGAAATTAATTGGATATCTGATCCTAAGAAAAAATGTAGTATATACCTAAGATATCCCAAACCTTTCTACAAAACATTTGGTCAAGTATGAGTACTCGATTGTGAGAAAATTAAAAAAAAAATGAATTTTTAAGAAATATAAATAACTCATAATCCATTGGACAAATTAACTCAAATTTAATTTTAATAAATAGTACACTAAATTATCTTTCCAACGAGCCCAAAAACACTTTATTTAGTGGAGAAATAAATTTGCTGTGAATTTCCAAAGTTTTGAGCTATTAATTGAATTATTTAATTTAATTATTGAATGAAAACGGTGGTGGGAGTTGAGAGAACAACTTGTGGCTGCTAGAAATTTTGTGGAAATGTGTCAAAATTATGGCGGGACACATGGCACAATCCGATTAACCACTTATCCATGTCAATGCAAGTCAGGGCCGTTGATTCAATGGTGGCTAATTGTACTGCTCTGATTAAGCCATACCAATTTTTGTGGTTTCAAAATGATGCGGGTTTGAACTTGGTTAGATGAATGTGCAGTCCAACTGATTCTGGGCCATCTGATCCAGTAAGAAGGAAAATCGGACGATCGAGATCGATCCTTACCGTTTTAGTTCAAAATGAACTTGAAAATTAAAATGCTCATAACCTTCAAAATACTTGTTAAAATTTAACAAAATTTGTAACATAGGCTCGTGAACTTTTATTGCCTAGAGTTTGGAGGCTCCATGCAAGGAAAATTGTGAACAATTTCAAATTTAAATTTAAATTTAAATGAGAATAACTTACAATTCAACTGTTACATATTTTAGTTCTTGGGCTCCTTCTGCTCCTGGAGAAGTCCTCTACAAGTTTATTGAAGTCCCCATAAGCGTTTGACTGCTAGATTTAAAGTTGCTAAAGAGAGATGAGTTTCTCTTACTAAAATGGTCTTTCCTCACTAAAATAGTGATTTGAGGCTTAGAAATGATGAGGGAATGCTTGGGAAGGCCCTAAAAATTATTGGAGAGATGGGAAAGGGCTTTAGAGAGTTTGGTGCAATTGGAGCTGAAGTTGTTTGAAAAAATGAACAAGAATCCTCTCTAAGGTTAGGTCCCCCCCCCACAAAATCTATAAGCTAAAAGTCCCTACTAAAAATACTACAAAATAACATAGTAACATTCTAGGACTGTTAGAAGCGAGCACCCCAAAAAGAAATATTAAAACATAAAAAATGCACACAATCTTTCTGCAAAAAGAGATAATCACATCCAGGAGCCAATCCGCCTGCTTAAAAAAAAATGCTGCAAAACAAAATACTATTGCATACAAGAGCATAAGAGCATAACATTAACACAAACAAAATAAAAGTCACATAAGAAGAATAGTTATAATAAAGACAATTTAACTAATTCAGTAAACCTTTGTCATAATCTAGAACACTAACCCAAAACTTACCCTTGTATCTTTTGAAATGCTCATGAATGCAAAATAGGATACAATAAACAACTTGCCTAGGAAGCATAGACAAAAAGACTTATACCTTAAAAATACAAAGCTAGAAATGAGAGAACACATCAGCAAGAGGTTAATAATAACTAGCAGTTCCCAAAACACTTCATTAGATAAAGGCAAGGCATAATAACGTAGAGGCCAAAAACCCCATCATAAATATCGGTCCAAACATCACAAAAAACAGCATAACTATCATACAAAACATCACAAACTATAGTAGATATAGAGTAGGACCAACCGAAAAAATGCACAATAACCAGCAATACTTAACAAACATGACATATCACCTAATAACTAACTCCTCGACCAACTATACCACCATCTAGAACACAACATAAGGCTCCAATCCCATTAAAAAACCCCCCAGTTGAAAGAGGCATTACAAACATATTTCTGCTCATTGATCCTCAAGAAAAACTAGTAATTAAGAGTTAACTAAAAAAACAAGAAATTCTAATGGACCAGCAAATTGCATAAAGAGTCATTCCATCAATACAAATGATTTCTGCTCAACACATAAACAATAATCATACCAACAAAGAAAATAGATTTGATCACCGATTAACCACCTGATTTGATCCATAACATCCAATAAAGAATCTCTTACTTTTGTTATCTTACAATAAAAAAATAGGCAACCATAGTTAAACACAGAGGAATGAATAACGGTCCCCCCAACCCCATCAATAAAATTAATAAGTAGAATAATAACAGTACAGAAAAACAGACAATCAACTGGGCAGAGAACATTAGGGGAATAAAAGTTACAAGAATTTTAGCAAATAATGCTATGATAAATGCAAAACTGAGCAACATAATAATTATGGAGGGATTGACCAAACAAGCTCAAAATAGTAGCACCTAGGAAGCCATCATGATAAAAACCCAAGTGCCACTTCAATCTACACCCAGACCCATCCAAACTCATACAGACCCTAATCAAAGAAAGGGAATAGACCAAGTAGCCCTTGGATAAAGAATATATACCAGCCATAGAGTAGTAAAACCTCACCCAAGAAACCAAGAGATGAAAATACAAAATAAAATAAAGAAAGACACATCTAACAATCGCACTAATGCCATGATAATCCACAGAGGAGGGGCTCCCAAGAAAACTTAGAGCCACACCACCATACTATCCATACCACAAAAGATATAAATTCAGCACAGTCCATATAAAACCATAACAAGATTATCCTAGATACTCCACCCAGAGAATAGATGAGTTGCACAAGGGTCTAAAATCTTAAATAAAAATTATACAGTCATAGATTAAAAATGCGCCAAAACACATAACTTTAAAATGGGCCAAGCCCGACCAAAAAGAACATAACAATTGAAGAACCAAAAGGCACGACCATCAACCAACAAAAACAATAACCTTGACAGAATTAATAGGAGGATGGTAGAAACAACAACCAACAAAACATAAAAAAGCACCCATAATAAGGATTAAAAGGATTGCAGGCCCAAAATAGAACAAAAACCTAAGTTTTAGCATAGTGTAAACCAATTTTGTCCATTCTCAAAAGACCCTTTAAGGGGGTAGGTAAATTGGTGGAAGAGAAATCAGTAAGAAAGTCCAAATTACACCTAAGATTTCCAAGCTAATTAGCTCAATCATACCCTTCCTTATACACATGAGACATGGTAAAATTAACAAAGGTCAAAATTTGCTTGAAATCCCTAACAAGATAGAATAAATTCAGTTTACAAACCATATCGTCAGGGTCATTCAAACAATAAATACTATAAGTAGCATCAACTTCAATCGAGATGTTAGTAATGCTAAGAGAAATGCATAATTTAAGACCATGAAGAATAGTAGGAAGCTCAGCATAAATAATAGGACATTTCTGTAAGGGGCCGGTATAGGCCATAATAACATTCCCATGGACATCCTTAATAATCCCACCATAACCAAAAGTCAAATCTTTGACAAACCCATCAACATTAAGCTTAAAGATATTATTAGGAGGTTTAATCTAGTCAACCAACTTAGGCTCGTCAAAAGGAAAGAATAACCTCTAACGAGAGACCTAAGTAAGGAGCCACAAAGAGATAATCCTTAAAGTTTGTGATGGAAAGCAGGTTAGTAGAATTAAGTCTCAGAATTTTATCTTTCACATTTTTAATAATCCTATGATTGTTCATACCTATATTATTGAAAAGATAATTATTTCTATCCAACCATAAATACCACAAAATAAGAGATGGAATCACACTTCTAATATGACCTTTAGACTTAATGAACAAAGAATTAAACACATCATTAATAGACATAGTAGCACTAAAATAATTTAATCTGAAGATATCATTAAAATGTGTCCAAATTTTAATAGCTACAAGACTAGTAATAAATACATGTTGTATGTTCTGCATGTGATAACAACATTGACATTTGGAAGCTAAAATAAAACCTCTTTTAAATAAGTTCTCATTAGTGGAAATAAACTTATGCATGATTCTCCAAATGAAAGTAGCAGTAGTTATAGGAATACTTTTATGCCAAATTATAGAAAAAAATTTCTAGTATAGTTCTTAATTCTAAAGGCATGCCAAGTATCCTTTAATTTGAAACTCCCAATATTAGAAAGATTGCATATTTTAAAAGAGGGACAACTAAGAACTTAATAGGAAAATGATAATGCACAAAACTAGTCTGGCCTTTAATAGCAGTAATACCCTAAGGCACTTTGTTGGAGGCCATAAAGAATCTCTTACTCTTATTAAGAGAAAGCCCACTTAAACTTTCAAAATTTTGAAAAAAATTCATCAGCCTATTAATCCTGTTTAAAGAGGCCTTAACCCTAAACAATAAAATCATCAGCAAAATATAATTGAGAAATAGGAAAGTCTCCCATAGTTCTAAAATAAATGCTAGGGTGATTTTCAAAGAGGTTGGCAATACCTCTAGATAAGTACTCAGCAACAATAATAAATAGAGCAGGCAAGATAGGATCACCTTGCCTTAACCCATGAGAAAATTTAAAAAAACCAATGCTTTTGACATTAATAATAATAGAAAAAAAAGATCCTTCAATGCAATTTTTTATAAGGTTAATAAAGACTGAATTAAACCAAACATATGCAAAATATTGTAAAGAAAATTCCTATTAATGTTTATCTTAAGCTTTGGCAAAATCTAATTTCTGGATGATATTGCCAACTCTCACCCTAACTTCAAGGTCATGACAAAATTCTTGGACCAAAAGAATGTTATCATAAATCGTTCGACCCTTGACAAACCCCTTTTAGTTAGGAGAAATAATTTTAGGAAGGAGAGGTGATAACCAATTCATAAGAATTTTAGAAATTAATATACTAAAAAATGTACAGAGACTGATAGGTCTGAAATCATTCCAATTGCTAACAAGGATATTCTTAGGAATGATAATAATATAAGTGGAAGTAAAGAACTTAGGAATGTTATTACTGGCAAAAAAATCTAAAACAAATAACATAAAGATAATTTCTAATAATATACTAAACTTTATGGAAAAACATAGTGGTGAAACCATCCTGCTCAGCCACAGAATCAATATTCATTTCATAGACAATCTCGTTAATTTCCTCTAAAGTAGAGAGAGTAGCATTGTCATCATGAGTATTGATGTTAGGGATGGCACTAGGGTTATCAATAGGAGAGGGATTAAAATTCTTGTTCAAAAGTTTTTGAAAATGCTCAATAGTTGAACTAGCAATTTCCTCAACATCCTTAGTGTGGGAAACATCAGAATGGAAACTTTTATAAATATAATTTTTAACACGATTTCTCTTGTCCAATACATGAAAATACTTAGTATTATTCTCACCTTCAATAATGTGCTTGGAAGCAAATTTTTGTTTTAAAAAAACTCCTTCCTGAGTTTGTAATTTAAAAAGATAATTTTTGGCACAACAAAGCAAATAAAACAACGGGCAATTATACTCAATAGTATTTAATTTATCTTCCACAATAAGTATATTAGTGAAAATTTTTTTTAAGACAATTTTATTCAACCAATTAATATTATGCTTAAGTTTTTGAAGTTTGAACCACAATCTGTTCATACCAAAAATAGTGTTATAAAGGTGCAGAGGAGCCTGCCAATTCTCTTAAATCATGTTCAAAAGGAGTCGTCAAGTAACCACATGTTTTGAAATCTAAAATTAGGGGCAAGACCAACTTGCCTTGTCATAAGGCCAAAAGAATAGGAGAATGATTAGATAAAGTTATGCTAAGATGTTTGACAGAGATAAAGTTAAAAGAGTTAATCCAACTATGATTAAAAAACACACGATCTAAATGTTTCCATAAATTACCACAATTTCAAGTAAAATTATTAACAGAATAACCAATGTCTACTAACTTGTAGTCCAAAATCATGTTATTGAAATCCTCCATAGGTTGATAGATAGGATTAGAGCCCCAAATCCATTAGAAGGGATTAGAAATAATATTAAAATCATAGCCAACTAACCAGAGAAAATTAATAATATTATTGAAATTTGTAAGTTGCTCTTAAAGAACCTTTTTAGTAATACGAGAAGAAGTAGAATAAACAAAGAAAACATAGCATTTTAATTTTAAAAAATCAATATTGCAATGAAGGACTTGAGTAAAATCCTCAATAACATCAACCATAATATGATCCTTCTAAAACTCCCAAATTTTACTGGATGAATTAACAACATAATAATTAAAACCCAAGAACATTATAGTACTGACTAGATTAGTAGATGAGATAAGAGGTTCAAGTAAAACAAGAATTGAAATATTTTGAATTTGACATAAATTCTTAACCCTCAACCTAGAAGAAGGGCAACCAATACCACTAACTTTTCAAATAATAGACTTAAACATAAGAGGGTTAATGACTAGTTTGATAATTGGTGCTCCTAGGAGATTGTAAGATAATGTTTTTGTTGTTCATTTTCTTCCTATTTTAAACTTTATTATAATTACTGCCTTTATCTAACATTTTATAATCTTTAGAAAAACATTTTTCCACAATATCAATATCATCGTTAACAATAAAGTTATTGCTATGTTGATGTAAATTTTGAGAATACTTACTACCATTATTAATATCATTCATGTGATCAGAGGAACCCGCCTTTCTGATATCCTGAGCATACTCTCCATCTTCTAAGTCATAGACCTCTTCCACATTTCCCTTACTACTATTTCCATTACCAATATTATGAACTTCTCCATCCTCCAAATTTTCTTTACCTAAGTCAAGGGATTCTTAAACCATGCCATCCTGAGTAAGATGCCTATCATCCTTACTCCCTTCTAAAGCTTTATCATGTTCATTCACAAAGGGTTGAAATGAAAATGTAATAGCACATTCTTTATAATTCATCATAAAATCCAAATTAGACAAATTTTTATTAATATCACAAGGCAAAATAGAAGATGTTGAAAAAATATTTTCTTAGATGTAATAACTACCATTTATTCATGCACATTTCCACAATCCTTAGTAACTAGATATTCATTATCTAAAATAGTAGGGCTTCTATTAATCACTCCTTGTATTGGAATAGGATCATTGGCAACATTTTCCTTCTCCATAGGAAAAGCGGGTTCATTATCAATAGTCAAAGGATCAAGTGGATCCTCGATATTGTTATGGGGATGAGAATTTGTCTCCACTATCATTCCTTTAACATGAATAGCTTTATCAAGAGTTGAAGAAGTCACCAAGATATTTTTCCTTTCGGTTTTTTAGATGATTCCTTTTGCTTTCAAAGTTCGGGATATAAGATAAAATATTCAGTGATACCATGACCATGCATTTTACAATGAGTGCAGAAAATAGGGAAGTTTTCAAAATCTACTTTTTGAAAATACCCACTTAACTCTAAGCCAAGCCAGATGTCATTGGTGTATTTCTTAGAAATGTCCAACTCAACTAAAATACAAGCCATTGGCAGACATTAAATCAAATCCGTAGCCTGATCCATTTGTAAAGGCCTACCTAATATCGATGCTAAACAAAATAAAATTTGAAAGTTAAAGAAATGAAGTCTTAGATTTGGAAATGAAATCCACATAGGAGCTATAGGGGACTCTTTTCTAACTTAAAAATTAGGATTCAATTTAAGTAAACACATCTGACAAGCATGAATATAATATGCTCTTATGGAAAAATTGTAACTGTAATCAAGATGGTTGGAAAGTTGAATCACAATGTGGCACAAATCCAACAAACCAATATGAAACGAGCTAGAAAGTTTCATATTAAAAAAAAAAATTATGTATAATATCAAGTTTAGGTCGGCACAAGAAAAACTTGCCAACTAAAGTTAAGGAAAAATGGGTGGCTAGCTGAGAAATCACAGTATCGTCAAACATCATAGAAAGGCAACCTTTAAAGAATATTTAAACAAAATTCAGTTTTGAGTTTGAAGATGAAGATCCACCTGCTAGAACATCTTTAAAAGAATGGGACTTGACATCGACAGTCAAAGAAAACCATGGGTTTAATGACGACATCATCGTCATCGCCCGAAACCACAAAAAAATGAGAAAAGAAACAAAATAAAAGAAAAAAAAAAACCAACGAAGAAAATAGACAAAGCCAAAAAACGAAGACAAACGAGTAAAAATCCTTGCCATGGAGAGGAGGAATGGAGCACGTAGTAGCAACCCTAGATCACCAAAGAATTGCTAGAGCAGGCTTTCACCCTAACAATCGAGTCTATTTTTTTGTTTTATGCCAAGTGTCCCCTAAGCTGCTTAAATCCAAGAAATAGGATTGGAGTTGAGTGTTACTTATTTTGGTTCAAGGGGACCATACCCTTTTACCCCATTTGGCTAAACCTAAGACAAGCTTTATTTAAGGAACTGATTTAAGCTCTATTAGGCGAGAAAATGGGCCACTTCTCATAAGGGAAAAGCAGATTTAAAAATGAGAAATGTATTTCTAAGGTGGCATGGTCACCTAAGCTCAAATAAGGGCTTATTTGAACATTTGACTGGTCAAACCAGTCAATGGGAGTGATGTGGTATTAAAGGTAGTATATGGGGTTGGTTGAATGTGTGGCCAAGTGTTTGAGACTAAGGTTTAAAGTTTTGAACAAATAGATGAGATTGGAGAGGGTTTAAGGGTTGACCAAGTTAACCCAAGGGGAATTTGTCTTGGAATGTTTTGGACATGTCAAGGGTGTCTAATTGAATGATTTTGAGGGGTGGTTGATTTGATTTAAAATGGGTTGAATGATTGAATTTGACAAATGTGTAGGTTAAGGGTTGATTTGGTCAATCATGGTTGAATTAGTCAACTTGGTCAAACCATGGGTTGAGTTTGAGTGAAACTCAAATGTGTATTTTGAGATCAATGGAGGTGGTCCCATGCATTGGTGAGGTCATTTGGATTAAAATTGACATTTGAAACCTTAAGGGTCATTTTGGTCAACCTTGGTTGACTTGGGCCACTAGGTCAAACCAAGACTTGAGTTTGGGTTCAACGGACTCCAAATGATATTTTAGATTTATTGGAAGAGGTTTCAAGGGTTAAAGAGATTGAACCATGTTTAGTTTTGGTCAAAAGTCCAAAATTTCTTTAGAGGGCATTTTGATCATTTTGACCCCTAGTCAATATTGGGTCATTATGTGTACAAAAAAGTTTGGATTATTGATAAAAAAGAGATATTAAAGGCTATGAATGTGGCTAAAATCTTTGGAGAGAGTCCCAAGGTCAAATCACACAAGGTGGTAAATCTAGTGGCACATGTTATAAATATTAGATAGTTTTGCAATTTGTGGTAATCAATTCAATTTTTGGGGCTAGAAACCTCAGATTGAGCTAAAATTTGAAGGGTTGACCCTAGTGACAGACCTAATCAACATGAAATTGATATATAATGAATCAAAGGTAATTTTATTGGGTTCCAAGGAGGACAATAACCATCCAGAAAGGGTTTCATGACATGGTCCCTTAACTATTGGATTTGGATTTAATTTTGGACTTCAATGGTTGAGTTTGAATTATCCACATCAATGATAATGAAATGAATGATTAAAATTAATTGGATATGATTTTAAGGTTGATTGAAAGTTTGTTGAAAGTAGGACTAGAAATTGAATTAAAAAGTGGAATTCAATTTGACTTTGACTTGAGCCTATATGATTGAGAAGTGGACATCTTCTAATCATTAGGTCACTAGAAGGAAACGTAAGTAGGTCTTAGTGACCTCATACAAAAATGAGGTCAACAACCACTTAGATCAACTTCACTCTAATGGTTCCTTACTCTTACTTGAAAATATGTTAAAATTATATAATAAGCATAAAAGCCCAACAAGTTACTAAAATTTATAATTAAAATTAATGCACAAAATAGAAATATATGCATAGAAATCATATTCCAATGAATAGTGATATATCATATAACCCATAATTTTTTCAAATCAATTATGTTGCATATCATGTGTTTTCAATCATACACTACGTATTTACATTAGCACAATACAAGTTTTATTGCACAACAATCATGTTTCTTATACCATTTAATCGGTCAATCAATTATATGAATCATATCATATATATCATACATCTTATATATCTTATATATTATATATCTTGGATTTTTTATCATATATTATTTATCTCTAGACCAACCCAACAAGAATCAATCTCATTGGTTTTATGGTCAACCCACTAGGAATCAGTCTCATAAATTATGTCTCATTAATAATCAACCATTAGTCTCATTAACCACCAGCCTTTTCTATCATTGATCTTATCATTCATCAGTCTCCACACATTAATCATTAATATCCTTTAAAAATCTCTAGTCAGTCATATATTAGTTATAAGTTTTCTCATTCATATCAATATCAATCTCAAATGTCTTATCTAGAACATCAGTTTAGTCATTTTTCTTATTCTTACATGCATTTTATATCATGTACATCATAATAATAGACATCCTATACACATCACATGCAATTATTATAACATATAGATCTATCCCGTATACTCATCAATATGCATGTATTAAGCATATATAAATTATATGTATATCAGATATCTCATATTCATATTTAGTACATTAGCTCTTGATCCTTTTACACCCAATCTTACTCTACCCATTTGAAATAAAATGTTGAATATGCAAAACTAATTAGTGAAATTTCAATATAAACCATTTTAAATGCTTAGAATAATAATATCTACCATATACCAAAAGTTAGAATGTAAAAGCTCATTAAAATGGGAGATATTTTATTTTTACCACTTCCATGAGAAGGGAGAAAATGGACTAAAATCAAAATCAGTGAAAATACATACATAGTAAAGGTCACTTATAATGATCAGAATAATTTTATTACAAAAGCAATGGATGAAGAAGCCTAGGAAAACCTTCTCTCTCCTTTCTCTCCTCTCTCTTATTCCTCTCCTCTCCTCTCTTTTCTTCCTTGACAAGGCAATGAAATGAGGGGAAGAGGCTCAAATAATGATGATTGATATTTATTTTAATATGTATATTAAATATCATTTAGTGCTTGATGATGCGATACCAAGCCCACAACACTGCTGTGCTGCATGCAAGAATCTAAATTACCATAGAATAAAGAATAGAGCGTCGTTGCACTCTCCAACTGAGCATCACGGTGCATTATAGTTTAGATTTTTCATATTTTTAAATTAATTCACTTTATGAAATTTAGGATTATTACAATAAACATAAACATCCCACTTTTTTTCCTTGATTTGATATTTTTATAACCTTTTTTATTTTCTTATTTATGAAAGCATTTGATATTAGTATCTCACAAAAATATTGAAAATCCAATGTTGTCCCTTCTAATGAATATAAACTCATAAAACCTTCTACTTTCTTATTTACGATAGCCACACTTTCATCACTCACTCACTCACTCTCTCTCTCTGTATATATATTTGGTACAGCAACCAGCTCAAAAAACTTAACAGAATTCAAGCAAAGAAATTATTCCAAAACACTCAGTGAAAGTTCCATATGAACACCAAGACACTCAAATGTCTATAAGGCCTATATAAAATTAAATATTTGAGTGCTTTCTAAGCTCATCATTTCATTTCTATAAAACGTATTAATCTGTTTTATAGTTTTGTATAAAATTAAACTTTATTTTATGATTTTCCTATATATATACATTTTATAATTTGTATACACATATTAAATTAAAATTAATTGGAGATAAAATTGATCAATATTAAATTGAACTTGTTTATTGGTGGATTGTCCTTACAACATTGCTTTGAATATATACTGTTGAATGTCCTGTTATATTTTGTGGTTTCACATCCACTATACAAAGCCACATGCCATATTTACTTTAATTCTAAATTTGAAATGACTCTGCTTAATAAATTTTGTATATACAAGAATTCTTTTTTTTTTTGATGGAAATGCTAAATGCATTAAAACTCAAAACCGGCAAAACAAAAACAAATCAAGTCCTACCTAAAACATTACATTCCTCCTTCAAGCAATACAAGAAAGAAGGAGGAATGGAAACATCCTGAATATTATCCCATAAAAAGAAACTATCTAAAGCCAAATTAGCACATATATCCGCTAATTTGTTACCCTCTCTAAACGAGAAAGAGAAAACAATTTGATTGAAATTCAACAAAAAAGCCAAATTATCATTAATCATCCTACTAACCTTCCATGTTTTGATAGCATTTTGAAGCATCTTAATGATATTGAAATTATCCCCTTCGATGATGACACCTTGTGCTTCAAACATCCATTCCTTCACCACCTTTTCTAAATATAAAACTGCCAAGAGCTCCAATTGAGAGATGTCCCAATGCCAACTATGCTCACCGAAAGCCACCAAGAATCTACCATGCTCATCTCTAGCAACTCCACCTATACCCACTATATTATTCCTTTTAAGAGCAGCATCCACATTTATCTTAATCCACCCCGGAGGAGGAGGATGCCAAGTAGACAACAACACAAGCTGATTAGCATCCCAGGAACCCGGTTGTATATTTAAGAAATTTCTTCTAACAACAAACTAAATGGCATTAGCAGCAATATTACTATCCGAATCATCTCTATCTCCATGAATCATCTTACATCTGCTTTTCCAAACTAGATAAACTGCTGTACAAAATAAATTTGCACATAGAGAATTCATACACCTCATTCTTCGAAGGCAATCCAAGCAATTCTTAAAAGAGTCAAAAGTTGGAATCATAAAACCCCAACTGTTTAGAAAAAAGATCACATTCCGGATTTTGACACAGTTACCAATCAAATGGATTTCATCTTCATCAACACCACATCCTCTCGGGCAATCAGGTACATTGCAGGTTTTCCTAATAACCAGGAAATGATTAGATGGAATGCAATTATTGCAAAGTCTCCACCAAAAAAGTTCAATTTTTGGTTTCAACTTAATCTTCTTCATCCATTTCCAATGAGCAAACTCCTCTCCCTAATCCAAAGTAGCTTCAAAAGCTATAACAGTAATCAATTTACCAGAAAACTTATTATTCAGTTCCAATTGATCTGAATTCCTGCTAGCATTAATAGGAATATTAGAAATGATCTCCATAAGTTGCTCCCCAAAACAGTCTTCCAGTCTTTCCAAGTTCCAGCTACCGTTTGCAATGAAAAAACTTAACTTTCTTGTAGATGTGTTCAGAGTATTAACAAATGTAGGCCACTTAGCGATACATTTATCCAAAATCCAAGAATCATTCAACCAATTGATAGAATCCCCATTTGAAATGCTCCATCTAACAACATTCTTGAGAAAATTTGCTCCCATAGTAATAATCTTCCAAGTAGAAGAACTACCTCCCCTAACAGCCTCCATCCATGCATCATTCCCATACCTTGCTTTACGAATCTGATTCAACAAAGTATGAGGCTTCCGATAGAAGTTCCAAGCGAATTTGGCATGAAGAGGGCCAACCATAGAGACGGCTGACTTATGTATATACAATAATTCAATGAAAAGAATTATTTTAAATAAAGGATCTGATTACATTAGACTCTCTATAACAAATTCATTTTTTTATCAAATTAAGCTATAATAATTTCATTTATATCTGATTACATTAACTAACTGCTTGGATGTATGTCTAGTCATTATAGAAAGATGTAAGTTCTATAGAACTTGTTATAATCCAGGATTTTTAGTCTGTGATTTTGATGATGATAAATATTATTGATTGAATTGTTACTTTTCTCATTGAATATTTTAAATATTTTTTTTTATTTGTGAACACTAACATTGCAGGTAAGACATACACGGCTCAAGGATACTAAAAGCTCAAGAATGGGTAAATTAAAAATGCTATAATAATTTCATTAGAATCAATGAAAAGAATTATTTGCAAATAAAGGATCTGATTACATTAGTATCACTATAACAATTTCTTTTTTATCAAATTAAGCTAGAATAATTTCATTTCTGTCTGATTATATTAGCTAACTGCTTGGATGTTTGTCTAGTCATTATGGATAGATGTAAGTTGTATTGAACTTATTGTATTCTAGGATCTTTAGTCTACAATTTTGATGTTGACAAATATTATTGATTGAATTGTTACTTTTCTCATTGAATATTTTAGATATTTTTTTATTTATGAGCACTAACATTGTAGGTAAGACATACACGCTCAAGGCTACTGAAAGCTCAAGAATGGTAGAATAAAAATGCTAAGTAAACAAAGTATTTACTTTTATTGTTATTTTTTTTCTATTTCTTGAGTCTAGCAACATAAATTGTGTATGCAATTGGGTGACCGTGCACACACATAGGAGGAGTAAGAAAATTTTTAAAAGCTAAAATTTTTTGTACTAATCGTACTGAATGACTAACAGTTGTACTGTACGATCAATATAGAAAGAATGAGCTTAAAAACTAATTGAATAATTAGTTTCTGTAGACTAATCATACTGTAGGATTCATTGTGATCTAAAACCGAGCCACTAAATAAATTAAGTAAGATATTCAAAATTTAATTTTTGAACTAATTATATTGTACGATCTTATTCGTACTATATAAAAATTTGAAATTTTACTTAAATTAAACCCGATAATTAGTCAATCAAATCATAGTTTAATTAATGATAATAAATCATATTGTATGATATTGATCATACCGTATGATTGATAGAGATGAAAGTTAGTCATCCCAAAGATTGTACTAAGCAAAACTATGATTTTTGAACTAATTATACTGTATAATATTAATATCATACAAGATGACATACTTGAAATCAACTAACCAAAATGTATAATGATAGAAGTATGGGATAATTGATAGAGATGATTTCTCATCGTCCCGAGAATTGTCCTGTATGAATTGAGAGAAAGTTAACAGATCCTACTAGATGTTCTTTGGATTGCATTATACAATGTGTTCGAAAAGTTGAATAATTTGTGTGAACAACTATTTACTTTGTACTGGATGGGTCTAGTTTTTTAATTTATTATACTATATAAATTCAAATCGTATTGTAAGAACAGTGATGGCTAACTTGAGTTTTTAAAGTTTCTTGAAGCCTAAAACTTAAGCAAAGATTTGAGAATGTCTTTGTAATGAGGAGAGGATTGTGTGATTGTTGAAGGTACTCTAAAAAAGAAGCTTCTGAGAGAGATCCAAGGTTTGAGAGGAAGGAGAAGGTGAGGTTACGAGTGTGGGAGAAGGAGTGTGAAGGGATCACATAGTTGCTTCGGGCTAGCTGCACCCTTGCTTCTCTTATGTCTTTGGTAAGGGTGCAAATGATTCAAGCCGACTCGTGAGTTGACTCGAGCTCAACTCGTTAACGAGCTCGCGAGTTGAGCTTATTGAGTATCGAGCTCGAGCAGAATTTTGAGCTCGGTGTATTATCGAGCTCGAGTTTGAGTTAGGAAACGTTCGGCTCGAGCGCTCGTCGAGCCGGCTCGATTAAAGAGTTGAAATATACGATTCAGCAGGCGCCGGTCAATTTGCGAATTAGGTGACTCATGACTGAGCGGGATTTTTAGACCGGTGAAAAATTAAACCAGACTCCGTAGCTTAAGCAAATACCTAATGAAACTGGTTTGCTACTACTACTTGGTTCACGAGACGTATAGCAGTTGTGGCGTTCTTCCCGTTCGGGAGCTAGGGCATCGCTTCTTGGCTTCGTTCTTCCCATGCTCAAGCTTCCATCCCCTCTGATTAGGTCCGTAATTACTTTAGGAGTCCTATCAATTGCTCATTTGTTCTTCAATCTTCATTTTTTTTTCTTGGCTTCGTTCTTCCAGTGCTCTTCATTTTTTTAGCTGAACATCTTCTTGTGGTCGAGCAGCAGAATTGTTGGCGAGTTGTGGAAAGCATTTAGAGGCATTCTTTCTGAGCATGAGCATTAGATAGATATAATTTTTTTCCTTTGGCTGTTCCGATTTGCACTCCGATTTGCACGCTGATTTGTGTTTTGCTGTAATTTTTTTCCTTTGGCTGTTCCGATTCTTGTTAGTGTTGTAACTATTGTTGACATTTTTTGTTTTTCTGTTATTGAACTTTGAGCGTTGCTAAAGTTTATTGGTGGTTGAGCCTTACAATTTTTATATACTTAAGAATTTCTCTTATAAATCAATGAATGTCTAATTTATGTTATCTTGTTTTCATTCATAATTTGTAATGCATTTTTTAACTACAATTATTTTTTGCGTGTCATTCACACTTCAGCCATCAAAATGTCGTCCGAACCCATTGTTGAAGATAACATTAGTGAAGAAATAATTTTTGAGACAGTTGATGAAGTATTGTCTGATAGTATAGAAGCAAATGTTCTTTTAACTGAAAATGATGTTGTGGTGGAGGAACATATTGGTGTATGCTATTGGTACAAGTAAGCACGATGAAGATGCTAATCCTATTACAATAAAAAAGAAAGAAAACATCATCTGTTTGGGACGAGTTTAAGGAAGTGAAACTTGGTAATGGTTAGAAGAAAGGAGAATGCATTCATTGTAAGAGGGTCCTCGCCATAGGAAGTACTGGGTCGACAACACAATTTAGACGACATCTAGATCGTTGTGTGGCAAGAATTTGTTTCATAAAAAATCAGAAGGTACTTCATTTTCAACCAAATAACATTGATTCTGTTGCTGAGAACTCACAAGAGAGTGGTAGTTTGACAACATTTTCTTATGATAATTCTAAAGTTGGAGAAAGTATAGCACACTACATATTGATCAATGAAAAATCATTTTCAGTTGTTGAGGAGTTTGGTTTTAATCTTGTTTTGAGGACAATGTCTCCTTATTTTTTGAAGTACTCAAGAACAACAGCTCGTGGTGATGTTTTATTAGTTTATGAGAAGGAAAAGAAAAAACTTTAAAATGCATTGAAAAACATAAATAGAATCAGTTTTACAACAGACATTTGGAAGTCAAAGAACCAAAGAATATCTTATATGTTAGTCACAGCCCATTATGTGGATTCAAATTTGAAGTTGCAGAAGCGTTTTCTTCACGTGTCCCCTCCTCACACAGCTATATAAATAGTTGAGACTTTTTACAAGTCACTCAATGAATGGAATTTGAAGAACAAAGTATTTACACTTTCAGTTGATAATGCCTCTAATAATGATCGTGCAATCAAACTTTTAAAGGACAACTTTCGTGTAAGGAAGAAGCTTTTTTTTGGTGGAAAAATATTTCATGTTCGTTGTTGTGATACCAATACCTTGTGTTTGAAGATTATAATCATGATAACTTTTTTTGTCGATGTCTTCCATCCTAGTACTTGTTCACATCAATTTATTGCCTTAACTGTACTGTTGTTTTTCAAACTTTATATTTGATGAGCTTCTGTCAGCCTCATTCCCATCACATGCAAATATGCAATCAATTAATTTTTCCTTCCAAAATATAAAAGGTAATGAATTGACCTTCTGTAGCCTATGTATTTTCTTCTGCTTCTGTGAATTGATGGTTCCTGACTTCCTGACAATCTATCTTGGTGTCTCGTTTCTTATAATCTTTGGCTTGGTGTTTAATGAATCATCTTAATTTGGTCATTAACTTGGTATTTATTTTTGTAATGATTTAGAAATCTGCTCTTTGAGCGTGCATTTTTTTTCCTAACTGAAAAAAGAAAAAATTCATTAAATCATTTTGAAGTTCTTCCATAGGCCACAAACAAGAATCAATTTTGTTATAAATTATTGAAGGTTACATCATTTTTAATTGCAGGCTTTTGCTATTGTTGATTCTTAGTAAGGTTTCTAATTAGTTATTATCAATTGCAGTTTGCAGGTAGACGAAGATGAATAAGACATGGGAAACTTGTAATTTGATCGCACTATAATGACTATATTGTTTAAAGAGTTGTTTGAGGCATATTACTTATGATTATGCTATGGGAAACTTGTAATTTGTTCATACTATATTATTGTGAGAGCTGTTTGAGGCATAGTACTTATGAGATCCATGAATGGTGGCTAAACTCTTGGATCATGCTAATTTTTGTGGATTGATTACTTTATGTTATTATTTTTATTAATATGAGATCCTTGTGGTTTGCTATTGTGAAGAGAATGTAAAATTTTTAATTGCTTTATATTTGATATTATTTAAATGGAATCATTTTTTAAAAGTAACTTATACTATCATTTTTTAATGGGTAAAAATTGAACAATTTATTAAAAATATCATTTTTTTTAATAAAAAAAATTCTTTAAAAATTTTCAATTCGAGCTTGTAATCGAGCTTATGCTCGAGTCGAGCTCGAGCTCAAGTTCTTGACTCGAGTCAAGCTCTAGCTCGAGTTTGAGCCGCCTGCATATTTAACGAGCTAGGCTCGAACAGCCTTCGACTCGAGATCGACTCGACTCATTTGCACCCCTAGTCTTTGGTGAGTTCTTGAAGGCTCTTTAGAGAGAGAGACTTCTAAGTCAAGTCCTCAAGGTACTCTACCGTCTCTGGGAGGGAGAAAGAGGATTTGATGTTATATGCTTGTGAAAGGATTTTGGTTCTCTTCCATCTCTAGGTGGGAGAAAAAGGATTCAAAGTTCTTTTCCTTCTCTAGGAGGGAGAAAAAGGATTCATGTCGTTGTCAGCGTCGAGGGTGGTGACATAGTTTCCAGCACTCTGACGCATCAGGTTTGGTAAAAGTGAGTTTGTTTGCTGTAGAAGAAAAATAAGAGTCACATTTTGTTAGTGCTTTTCCTAGAGTGAAGGACTCCGAGGAGTGGATATAGGTTAATATTGACTGAACCACTATAAAATTTTACTATGCTCTTTCTGATTTTTACTTTCTACATTTTCTTTTCTATAATTTATTTTCCAAATAATTGCTTGGTTTAAAATCTATGGTTGATGTTGGATTGAATTGATTTAATTATTCTCACCATTATTATAATTGTTGCTAAGTTTATTAGGATCCACATAGAGTGATCAAGTTCTTCATTTTAAGTTTTAAAAAATCACCAAATAATTAGCATTCCTTCTTAAGATTTTTTAAATAACCAATTCATGCCCCCTCTTGATGCGTCTCAGGCTACTTCATTAAGGTCTCACAACCACCTCGAACTTTCAAGTGGCATCAAAGCGGGTTTCAAAAACAAGGTATTAGAAAAAAAAAAAACAATTAATGGCTCATTTGATAATCGTAACACTATGGAGGGTTATTTAATAACCCATCCACCTTTATTTGATAATATACCTTTTAATTTATGGAAAATTTATATGTATACCTTTTTACTATCTATAGATTATCACAATTGGATGTTTGTCCAAGAAAGATATTATGCACCTTTCATCTTATGAATGACATCAAAACTGAACTATCATTTAATGAATGGAGTAATGAGGATAAGGATTTAGCCTAACTGAATGCAAAATATTTAAAATATTTCTTTTATGCATTGAAATTTGAAGAATATATGTGTATATCTATTTGTACCATTGGAAAATATATTTGGAATAAATTACACATAACATATGAAGAAACTAGTGAAGTAAAATTGTCCAAGCTAAATATATGTTTCATGATTATAAACTATTTTGCATGAAACCTAATGAATCAATTTCTGAAATGTGTACTAGGTTTACACAAATAGTCACATTCCTACATGCACTAGGTAGAGAACATACAAATCTTAAAAATCTCAATAAAATTCTATGTTATATATCTAATTCTTACAATGCAAAGATAACTTCACTTACTGACTCTAAATACTTAAATATTTAGTTAATTGATAATTTTCTTTGGCCACTCACTTACGATCAAGGAGTGAGTCATAGGCAAAGTGATGTAGGGGAAAAGAAGGAGAGAACTGTAGAACTAAAAGTAAATGAGTCTGATAGTAATAGTATTATAGCGGAGGATGACGACATCACCTTAATGACATGATAGTTCAAGAGATTTTTGAAAAGGAAACAAAGGCATCATTAACAATATTGGATCAAAGGTAAAAGCAACAAAAAAGTTAAAGTTTCTTTTGACACTATTTGCTTTAAATGTAGGAAACAAGGTCACCTCTGAACTAACTGTCACAACCTGAAGACTCACCCGGTCAAGTAGAATGGTGAAGAAAAGTCAACATTTAAGAGTGGCAACAAAAAGACACAAAAAGCCTTCTCAACAGACTCTACCTCACAATCCTCAGAATTGAAATCATAGGAGGTAACAAACTTGTATCTTATGGCAAATGATATTCTTATCAATTAGATCAAGATGAGGTATCTCAACCTAATTATGATGAATTACTCATTATTTTTAAAAATATTCATGATTTGTATAGGAAGCTGAAAAGATGGATGCTAATCTGAATACTGAATTATCAATTTTGCAAAAAAGATCATGGTAGTTTAATTATCAAGCATTCTAATTTAGGTAATGATCACATGACCTTGCTTGATGAATATTATTCCTTAAATAAGAAGCATATCGACTTAACTAATTCACACAAATCTTTGAAAACATCATATCTTGAATTAGAGAGAGAATACAAAGTATTAGAAGCATATGTATTTGAACTAGATGGAAAGAAGCATGCATTAAAAATTAAAATGTCCATTTTTGAAAGTGCAAATAAATTTTTTGAAGCAAAATTAACTGCAGTTGAGAATAACTAACCATCACTTAACATAGAAAAATTTCATAAGCACTTAATAAAACATGCATCACATAAACCTAGGAGAAGGCACCATGACCCACATAGGTTAGCAAAGTTATTTCCTGTTGTTAGGTGTTACTCTTGTGGCATGTTAGATCATATAGCTCGTACTTGCACAATCCACCGTAGGACACATCTAGTGTGGAGGCCTAAATTTCATTCATCATAGCATATCATGCATTCATCTCATTTATTTAAGCATAAAGCAAAATCCATACTCATTTGGGTTCTTAAATCTAACCTTTGAATGGTTATGTAGGGTTTCTCTCATAAAAGACATAGTGAGAGCATGTGGTACATAGATAATGGATGCTTGAGGCACATCACTTGTGATATGAAGCAATTCATCACATTAGAGGATGGTCAAGAGGCAAGGTGACACTAGGAGACAACACCACTCGGATAGTAGTGAGCTCAGGTATAATCAACAATGCTATAAGCTTTATTATTGAAAATATTCTTTTAGTTGATGACTTGAAGTATAATTTACTGAGCATTAGTAAACTGTACGATAAAGGTTTTGACATTATTTTTTTTTTCTAAAAAAAACATAATTATCTTAAATGAAAAACCTGTGTTAGAAGGAAAATGAATGAATAATGTTTATATACTAGACTTGAACTGTATTGAAAATTTAAATTATATATGTTTGAAAATAATAGTTGAAGATTATTGGCTTTGGCGCATGAGACTATGTCATGCGAGCATGAAAACCCTTAAGAAGATTACCAAAAAAGATCTAATTAGAGGCATACCTATGTTAGACTTCACTAAGGACCCCCTATGTGATGCTTGCCAACAAGGAAAATAAGTCAAGTTTTTTTTTTTTCATTCGATTAAGGACATAAACACCTCTCGACCTCTAAAAATCCTTCATATGAACCTATTTGGAGATATTAGTACAACCAACCTAGGAGGGAAGACATATCGATTTGTAATAGTAGATGACTGCTCTAGATTTATTTGGGTTAGATTCTTAACAAATTAGAGAGTCATTTGAGGAACTTAGATCTTTCTCTACTTGGATTCAAAGAAAATTAGGATGTGAAATTTCAACCATCCATAGTGATTACTATGAATAATTTAAAAATGATAGGTTTAAATCTTTCTGTCAAGAGATAGGTATAGAACATAACTTCTCTGCCCCTAGGACCCCTTAATAGAATAGAATAGCGGAGAAAAAAAAAAACCTTGGTAGAAGTTACTAGGGAAATGCTCACTAAATACACTCTCCCTAGGTACTTTTGGGTAGAAATAATGAATATTACTTGTTATATTTTGAATAGAGTGAATGTTATATCCAAATTGAATAAGACACCCTATAAACTCTTTAAGGGTAGGACAACTTATCTTTCTTACTTACATGTCTTTGGATGTAAATGCTTAATCTTAATCAATGGAAATTCACCCTTAGAAAAATTTGATCCAAAATCTGATGAAGGAGTCTTCTTAGGTTATTCATCTATAGGGAAGGCCTATAGAATCTTCAATAAGAGAACCTTAGTAATAGAAACGTTTACCCATATTGTGTTTCATGAATCATATAGGACCTCTGATTCTTAAACTGAAGAAGAAGAAGTAGAAGTTATTCAACGGGTAAAAGCCCTTACTATGGGAGATAAAGTAAAATCATAGGATCCTTTGCCTAGAGATTACATATATTCTTCTATTCTTCCTAAAGAACTGATCTTAGGAGACTAATCTGAAGGTGTTAGAATTAGACATGAACATAAGAAGGAGGTTAGTAATTATGCATTTATCTATATAATAGAACTCACCATTATAGATCAAACCTTATCTGATAAATTCTGAATCCTTGTAACGCAATAATATTTAAATCTTTTTTTAGGAATGATGTTTGGGAGTTGGTGAGTATACCTAAAGACCAGAGTGTTGTTAAGCATAAAATGAATGACTATAGCATAGTAGTAAGGAATATAGCTAGGTTACTAGCTAATGAGTATAATCAGATTGAAGGAATTAATTTTGAAGAAACTTTTGCCTCTGTAGCTAGACTAGAAGCCATTAGGGTTCTCTTAGCCTTACTTTCTTTAAAGGATTTAGAGAGTTCTTTCTTAAATAGGGTAATTAAAGAGGATATATATGTTGAACAACCCTCATATTTTGAAAGCTCAAAGTTCCCAAATCATGTGTTCAAACTAAAGAAGGCTTTATCTGGATTAAAGCAAGTACCTAAAGCCTGGTATGAAAGGCTGAGTAAATTCCTTCTAATTAGAGACTTTATTAGGGGTAGTGTAGACACCACCCTCCTCCTAATGAAAGAAGGAGAAGATATACTCATAGTGAAAATCTATGTTGATGATATAATGTTTAGATATACATATAAAAATCTTTGTAACAACTTTTCAAAAACTTTGAGTGTGGAGTTTGAGATGAGTATAATGAGAGAGCTGATTTTTTTTTTAATTTAGTGTAAAATAGATGGATGATGGAATCTTTATTAGTTATTCTAAATATATCAAGGACATTCTTAAGAAATATGAATTGGATAATGTTAAGGTAATAAACATTCCCATGAACTCTACTATATAATTAGATAAGGACTCAAATGGAAAGTTAGTAGATCATAAGAATTATAGAAGACTAATTGGATCACTTCTTTACTTAAATGCTAGCAGACTTAATATTATGTTTAGTGTTTATCTCTATGCTAAATTTTAGGTTGATCTAAAAGAATCTCACTAAACTGCTATTAAGAGAATCCTTAGATATCTCTTAGGAATCCAACTTAAGAATTTGATATCCAAGGCATAGCACTTCCTTTGAAATCATAAGATATTTTAATTCATACTTTAGAGGATGTAGGGTTGATGGTAATAGTACTTTTGAAACTTGGTAATTCATAGGTCAATCTTTAGTTTCCTAGTCCAATAGAACACAAAACTCTAGGGCCCTATTTACCACTGAAGCTGAATATATAGTTGTAGCAAGTTGTGTTACATAAGTCTTATGGTTGAAAGAAAAAAATGCTAGACCTTAGACTACCTGTAGGCACCATTCAAATCATGTGTGATAATACTAGTACAATTTGTATATTAAAGAATCCTATCTAACATTCAAGAACAAAAAAACATAGACATTAGACAACATTTCATTACAGACCATATAACAAAAGGGGATATAGAGCTACATCATGTGGCTTCTGAAAATCAACAAGTAGATATATTACTAAACCCCTAGCCTGTGACACCTTTAGCACCTTAAGGACTAAACTAGGTGTTATAGACATTCATGCTTAAACTCAGTATGAATTAAACTATGTTATCATTTGAAATCAAAATTTTGTTTGTGTTAGATTATGTGTTATTTTATTTTGTGTTTAGTTGATTCATGTATTGTCATGTTTTTGTTTAAAAAAGTTGTTTCTTGATCATCACACACACACACTCTTCACTAGATCCACAAAATTGAAAACCATAATTTTCTTATTGTATTATACGATCACCTTTCAGACAATATGATATGTTCACTTATTCATAAATCATAGTCATTAGCAAAATCAAAAGTCCATAAAAGTTTAATTATTTATCGTCATACTGTATGAAACATGTTTGAGAGTCTTTTGGGACAAATTCAATATGGTTGGCACGATCATTATTACATTTCATACTATACGAACCTCCCTTCATACAATACGAATAGAATATGTTAAGATGAATTTAATATGTTCGGTATGATCATAATTACTATTTATATTGTATAAACTCCTGTTTGTATTGTACAATGAATTCAATCAAAAGACATTCATACAACTTCTCGGGTTGAATGCTATTCCTTAAAATCTCCTTGTATGACACTGATCGTATTATATGATTTGACAACCTTTCTTCTGACAAGTTGTTTAGATGATTTAATTTGTCTGATCGTACTATACAATATCACATCATTCTATATGATTTGAGGAAATTTATAAATTGGAAAATTTTTGAAAGCGTCAGAAAAAATTCTCCAAATTTGATAGAAATCTATAAATCTATGGGTTAGAGAATATTCTCTTTCTTGAAGTGCAACCCTCACTAAAAATTACCATTCAAAATTTAATTAGAACTGAATAAAATGCCTAAATCTAGTTGGATAAACTTGAAGGTCTTAGGTAATGCCTCTTGTAAGCTTAAAAAACTCTTTAATTATATAAATTATGGATGTTTCAAGTTCATGATAAATTTGTTCGTCCTAGAACCTTTGAGGCAGGATTACTAGTATTGGTTCTTCAGAGAGCTATTTTAGCACATCAAAGATCAGTGGAAAGTTAGAACCAACATGGGAGGGACCATTCATCGTAGAGATAATCTATGAGGGAGGTTCCTACAAACTGATTGATTGTACAGGAAACCACCCAATGATTCTTATTAGTGGGCGGTACATCAAAAAATTATATGCTTAATATAAATTGAATCAAAATAAGAAAAACACTTCAAATTCAATTCACCAAATTTAGAATTTCAAATTCATAATACTTCAAATTCAAATTATTATTTGAAATCAAATTCTCTTAAAACCAAATCATTCTCAATCTTAATTCAAATTCAAATTCAAACTTAAATTTATATTAAAATTCCCATGAGGAGTTTGTATATTTTAATAAATCATATTTATTAAGGATACAAAAAATATCTTTAGTTTATAAATACCTACACTAATGTGTATTCCCCAATGGATATACTATTGTGTTGTTGTAGATCTTTAACTAAGGATATATAATCCTAAATAAAATTATCTAGTCTTTGAAGTATAGGTATGAGTTCTTATGCTTCCTTTTTTTTGGTTAGGTTTACTAGTATTGGAGAAAACCCCCAGCATCAAAATTAAAAGAAATTATGGTCTTTAAGGAATATGTGTGAGTCCCCAAGCTTCCTATTTTCTTGGACCTAGACTAGCTAGTCTTAGATTTAAACATGTTAGGCTCCATCCTAGTTTAGTCACCCTTTATTATGTTAAGGTTATGTGTGAGTACCTATACTTCCTTTCCTTAAATCTAGAGATAAATCAAAAGAAATTAAAATAAATTATGGTCTTTGAGGAATAATTATGAGTCCCTGAGATTATTATCTCCTAAGACCTAGACTAGCTAGTATTGGATTTAAGCCTGTTGGGCCCCTTCATAGCTGAGTCACTCTTTAGTATCTGAAGATTTGGTGTGAGTCTCCATGTTTCCTTTTCTTAGATCTAGAGGTAAATCAAATTCAAAAGAATTTTTTTTGTTAGGTTTAAGTCCCCTATTGACATCTTTAATACTTGAGGTTAGGTCCTTATACTTCCTTTCCTTAAAATTAAGTAAACCACATCAGGAATTTTAGTCTATAAAGGTTAGGTGTCAATCCCCATGATTCCTTTTCCTTATTGCTATAATTACTAGTATTGGATAATGCCTTATAGGCCCCTTTCCTAGTGATTTTCTAAATTTGTTTTTAAAAAACTTTTTTTTCTTCTTGGAAAATGACATATACGACATCCCTTACTCCTTAATAGGATAAGGGCAACCTATTATGGTCTTTTAGAAAAGAGAAGTAAATGAAAATTTTGAAAGTGAAGTCTTTTGGGATCTGATTGGTCATTTCAGTTAATGCCAACTGTTACGGATCTATGGTTTATGATTTTGATGATAGCAAACATTCCTTATTTCCCTACGATTACCTTATGTGCTAACGTTTCTGGTTCACATGATCGGACTACAATTTGGAACCAGCTCAAGATTGAGTAGACTAGGTCTGAGTTAGTTTGTAATCTTTTTCTTTTCTTGAGTCTATTGTATTTGTTGTGGGACCTATTGATTTGGTAAGCGTGCTCCGCCGCACCAGGGAAGGTGGAAGTGATTTTGTAAGGGCTTCTCCGCCTAGCTGTGGGGGCTAAAGGAGAGACACTTTTTTAGTGCAATACTTGGAGGGTGCCTCCAAGGAGTGGACGTAGGTCAAGGTTTGACCGAACCACTATAAATCCGGTGTGTTCTTTTCTTATTATCGCTTCCGCATTTATTTTTCTTTCGCACTTATTTTTTGTGGTGATTTTGGTACGAGTTTTATCTTTGATTTTAATGTTTTCCAATTCACCTTTCTCTTACTTAGCCTTGGGCTAGTTCATATAGGGCCTAATATCCCTAACGAACTTTCACCAACATGTGTGATTCATTTTTTCAAGTTCATCACACATGTTGGGGGTCCATTTGTTGACCTCATTTTCGTGTGAGGTCAAAACTCTCAATAAAAAAATTCAATCTTGGGTTTCAATTCATTGAACTCCATTTTCAAACATCAAATCATATTCTACTATTCTCTTGATTATAATCCAATCATTAAACTTTAAATCATTAATTCAACAATCGCCTTTGATTATCATTTGGTTACCTACTCAATCAGTAACAATCTCCCAAATGATTGCCAATGAAAGGAGTATTCTATAATCATAAATACTTCATATATAACTTCAATCTTACATAAAATCAAAATTCAAATCCAACTTAAAATCTAAAAAATTTAAAATACAAAGTTCAAATTCAAACCTAAACCCTTTGGACTTTACCTATTTTAGGGGAATTGTTTATTGATCCAAAACCATGTTAAAAGACTTTAGAATGGTGTTTTATCAGTTGAATTTTGATTAGGCATGTATTTAGAGCATTTCATGTCATTTTAGAGGCTTTCATAATCCTCTAAACCTTAAAACTTAAAGCATGTTCCAAACATACAAAACCTTTAAATATTTATAGCTCAGATCAGTGGACTTAATATCTTCTAGAAAATTACCTTGAAGTACTTTATAAAATCATTGAACATGTAAATAATCATTATCATATTTATTTAAACCTCATTCAACTCTTGGCAGACCATGGTTGACAAAGAAATCAATAAATCCTAAATCACCTAAAAAATCCTTGTATAAATTTCAACATGTCTCAATTATGTCAACCTTTGAGACCTCTTCCAATAAACTCCACATTATTTGGAGTGGGTTGGGTCCAAACACTAGCCTTAGTCAAGCTTGGCTGACCAAATCAGTCATGGTTGACCACATGAAGCCATAAATCCCAAATATATATTTCATACTTGGAGACCTCACCATTGCATGAGACCTCTTCCAATAAGTTCTAAATGTGATTCAGAAGGAGTTGATCCTGACCCCATCCCTTGGTCAAACTAGTTAACTATCCCAAATCTAAAACGTTTTAAACCAAAATTCAATGCTCCAAACCTTACCAAACCAACCAAACTCTTTTGGTCCATTGTGTCCCTAAGGATCAACCTAAGTGACCCAACCTTGGGTGCACTTGGGTTAGCCATATGGCTTGACTTAAGTGACCAATATAAGTTCCCATTGAATCCTCATCACTCCTAAGCTAAGTTGGTCTAAACCAATGTTTTCTTAGGTTCCTCATGATTTCTTGCACCTACCCTAACCAATCCAACCTCTGTGCTAACATGGGTCAACCAATTGGGTTGACCCAAAGATATCAAAACACCTAAATTGAATCATATTGCATGCATAGGCTTGCCCAAGTCAAATTGACCCATAATTTGGACCCAAGAACATTCCATACACCTTGCCACCTCATCCCATGTCTCTAGCTAAAATTTAATAAGTCATGAACCAATTCTATGGGATCAAGTTTACCAAATGGACCCATTGAGCCCTAATGGACCCATTCAAGTTCTATTTAATTTCAAACCCTATCCTTCACCCAAAACCTTACCTCCTTTGACCTAATTGACTGAGTTGACTTTGACTTGGTCAACCCAAGTCTTATTAGGTTGGTTTGATTTCAAGATGATTTAAACTGTTTAAGTGCATTTAAAATCCTTTCTAATCATCCCTTGGCCAAAACCATGGCTAAGGGGGATTAATTCCCTCATAATGAGACTTAGGAGAGATCTAGACCATTGATCATGAGTCTAGGGCTTTAAATAAGAGGAATTGGGATTTTTAGGGGGTATTTTTTTGGCAATTTCTGTCTCTCCAAGCATCCTCAACCCTTGAAACTTTATGAGAGAGCTTTTCTTACTCCCTTCCTCCTTTCCCAAGCGAATCACGTCACCAAGACCTCGCCAGCGGTGATCCTCTGATGAGATCAAGGTTATATTCGTCCAAGGCCTCAATCTGGTTGATCCTGAGCTCGATCATTTAATCATGGTTTCAACTAGAAAAACATGTGAGGACAATCTACAAGCTCAACCATGTCAAGAGTTTGAAGATCCAATGGTTAGAACTCTCAAAAACCCTAGACCTTGGTCATAACACTTAGATCTAAATATATTTTTATAAAGTGAATTTTAAGCAATAAAATTTTCTCCCCATGAATTCTCTTCATATGTATATCATTCTTTTAAAATTTCATAGAATTTCATTGATCCATTTGTAAGAATGAAGAAAAAAAAACCCATTATAGGGTTTCAGTTCGGTCCCATTCAACTGCATGAGATATCAACCGTTGATTTTCAGATCGACGGCTACGATCTCGTCCTTATGCAGGCAATCCAAATGGCGCATCTCGATCTATAGGACGAGCTCCCATCTGACTCAATCATGGCCATCCGTTTGGATTGGCGGAACATCCGACGATTTTGCGTTGCTACTCACTCACTTGAGTTAATAGTGCGTTCCCTCCATTTTGATAATTATAGGGAAATGATTGATGTTGACACCAATCTTTTCCAATCATTAGTAGTCGACGTCGCAGTTTGACTTTTTTAATTTAAAAGTTAATTTTTATTTTTAATTTAAATCTTTTTAATTTTTTTTAATATTCAAAAACTTTAATCTTTAACTTAATTTTATTTAATAATTATTTTTAAGTAATAAATATTTTAAAATTCTTTTAAAATTACCTTTTAAAGTATTAAACTTTAAAATTTCATAGTAATTTCATTTTAAGTTTGATTTTGACGTGCAATACCTCAATTTTTTTAGAAGATTATGTATTTTAATTTATTTTTCTGGTTTATTTTTATTCTACTTAGTTATTTAATTATTTAATTATTATTTAAGTAATTAAAATACTAATTATTTTGAAAAAAAATTTATTCCTCGTAATATTTTCAATCCTTATTTGGGTGACTAGTGAATCTCCCACATATTCATATGAATTGAATTATTTTCAATTATGTTATTTTCTAAGACCTATATGTTTATTATATATGGGTACTTTAAATTGTTTTAAAAATTACCTATATGACTACATTCCTAGTTTTTTGAGATCCACTTCTTAAAATTCCAAACATAGATCATTTTTATGAATAACATTCATGGGGGAGAGCATTAATGGGTGGTCGAGTCTCAATCATCCACTAATTGCTTTGATAAGCATGTTTTACTTTTCCTTTTATTATCTTTTGCATGTGTAGGATGCACGAGCACTTAGCCTAGGACCTCTTAGATTCTAGGATTGGTGTGTTTACTGTTTTATGCATTCCATTCATGTTATCCTAAGGGTTAGTCTCAAACACTTGATTTAAATCCATTCAACATAGTGATACCCTAAGGACAATAATTAATAACCTGTCTAGTGAACTTAAACAAATTCTAGGAGCTATGATAGATCACCGATTGATATGAAATTTTTAAAATTTAAACTTAGTGACATCCTAAACCTCTAAGAATTTTCTAGAAATTTTTAGGAGCCTTCAGACTTTTTAATTAACAAACCCTAATTTACCCATTAATTAGGCCCCATTAACTTAAACAAATTCTAATAAATCTATTTTAACTTAGAAAATTCCTCATAATAGCTCACCCTCTTCAAATTTTAACCCTTAATCTTGCATAGTTAGAGCACCTTGGTTGGACTTCAATTTGGAGCTAAATTTAACCTTAATTAAAATTTACCTTTTTACCTTAATTAATTAATTAAAAATTATTAAAAATTTTAAAGCTACCCCAAACACTTGGTAATATCTTCTTAGGCCATTTCTGACCTTTGGGAGTGATTTCAATCTATTTGGAGCTGATTTGGATCAAAACCCCTAAAATACCCCTTATTAGATAATTTTAATAATTCCCTAATTGTCCAAAACTTCTTAAATTCATTTCTTTGCCTATAAAACTCCAAATCTAGTAAACTCAAAGCTTAACTACTCCAATTAAGGCCTAATATTTCATTAAAATGCTAAAACATCCAAACCTAACTTATTTCTTATAGTGACCTTTAAGACCCTCAACCTATCACCTAGGAGGACCCGGAACTTTCCAAAATTGGCTAAAACTACTTAAACTTTAAAGATTACTACCTTAAGAATTAAAATGGATCCACAAGCTAAATTAACTAAAATGAATCCCAATCTATTAATATTTGAACCTTAAGTAAAGTTTCATTTTCATACCTTCAACAAATCTGAACTTTAAGTAACTTGAATTAACTACCCTACCTACCTAGGACCTATCTAAAGTCACATAAGCCTATTACACACATAGATGTGCTAGGGCACCCCTTCTAGTTCTAGGATTAGGGCTGGTGCTTTACTTTTTTTTTCTTCTTTCTATGCTGTGATGCCTTGTGTGTGGCACAGATGATTAATTGATATGTTATGCTGTGGTTGAGCTTTACTTTATTATATTTTCTATACTTTGATTATGCTGTGATTTATGCATTAGATTGCTCATAGGCTAGGGCCATTTTTATAATAATTCAGTTTTATGTAGGTAGTCATGCTTATGCAAGGCTAAAATAAGGGGGGTAGTAATAACTAAAAGCTTTAATACTAATATTTTTTTATGCAGATGCTCCAAAGACTGCTTAGCCCCCTTTGAAATTTAAAGAGTATTGCCAAGTATGTTTACCTTTCTGGACCATTATAACTACTTGTGATGTGGTATATTGAACTAGCTGTGATTTCTATTAGGATAACGATGCAGGAGTTTGAATCTAAATTTTCTTTTTTTTTAATGTAATATAATTTGTTATTTATCGAGTTATGAAAGTTATTAAAAGTTTTGCAATTCAAACACTCGGTACCTAAAGAGAATATGAAAGGCCCCTTTTTGGAGAATTTCTTAGTCATTTGGGTATCCTTCTGGAGGATGAACATGACGGAGCCCAAAGGAGATGATCCAAAGGGATATGATTCAAAGAAGGAAGATCCACTCGAAGATGGAGACTTGAAGATAAAATGTTCATCTTTTAAGACTTGTATCATTCATTAAGATTAGAATCCAGGTTGTTATCGGTAAGTCTGACCACCACTACTTTTCTACAGACCCTGAGTTATACTTATAAGGCACTTACCATGAACTTTACTTTATTATGGTTTTTTATGGATTTATATTGATGTGTTTATTTTCTGTGCGCAGTAGAAATTTCTTGCTATTCTTAGGTTTCTTACTTGCGTGTATATGGCATGATTTTTTGCTAGGCTCTTTAGGATAAAAAAATATTTTCTACTATAATTAAATATCAAAATTTTAAAGTTTAAATAATTTAAAAATCTAACGACCAAGGGAATAGCCTGAATAGTCCATGTTCACATGCATATTAATGTATTTTTTTTTTCTCCTTGCAATAAGACACCTCTTCGACTGAGGGTAGAGTCCGGATAATCTAGCCTATGAGATTGAAGTGTCAAACTTGGGGAGGCACAGTCTTTTCTAAAAATTACTTTCTATAAAGCTTTTTTTTTTAAATCTCAATAATACATGATTTAGCCCTTTTCAACTAGCATGCATTATAGCATAAATTAATTAAACTAAAACTTTAATTGCATTAACTTTAGGAGCATTCACCCTACATAAGTCCAGGACCAATTAGGAAACTCTTTAGTTATAGGCCTTACTTCCAAAAAACTCATTATTAATATTTAAAATTTTATGGCCTAAATAACATAGAAACCTAACAAACTAGGGAATTGTCAGAGTCGTCCGGGGTCGCATGCATATTAAATGCATTCTTCTCTCTCCTTCTAATAAGACACCTCCCCGCCTACGGGTAGAGTCCAGATAATCTAGCCTATAAGGATGAAGTGTCATACTTGGTGAGGCCTAGTCTTTTCTAAATATTATTTTTCTATAAGCCTATTTTAAAAATCTTATGCATACATGATTTAAACCTTTCAACTAGCATCATTACATTAGAAACTCATTAAATTAAAATTTTAATTGCATTATCTCTAGGAGTATTCACCTTATATAAGTCCAGGACTAATTAGGAAACTCTCTAAATGCCAACCCTACTTCTAAAATACTCAAAATACCTACTCATCTTTCATAAAGACTGGACAACATAATTTTTATGCACTTAGGTAGTTAGCTTGCATCCCTTTTTAGGCAGGGTATAAGTTCAATTGCATTAATTAGGACAAGGGTGTTAGTGTTGAGTATAACACTAAACCCATATTAGATTTAAGATTCAAGGCTACTACATTGGGTGCTTCATATTATTCCTAAATAGTGGGTAAGTTCCTTCTCTATAGGGACTATAAATCCTTCTTATCTGTGTCATATAGATGGTGCCACTTTCATCCTTTCTCTCTGGATGCTTTGAGTGACTAATTTTCCCCCATTCTTACTACTTTAGTCCATCCGGATGTTGGTATGAACCCCATATGTTGATTAAGCCATTTGAGCCCTTTCTTTCCTTTTGAGTAGGATTTCATAGTCTCCCCTTTGTGCCAATCCCTTTTTGGGAAAAATAATATTGGATCCTTAATCGAGAGTTTTCTCAGTCCCTAGGCTTGAGATGCAATAAACTATGGGGGCTTGCGCCTATGGGAAATGGAACTCTACCATCAAATAAATCTCACTCAAGTTGATGTATTGGGTGGGGGAAACCCATTTTTATGATCAGGTTGTATATTACTACCCATCGGGGTGAGCTAGCGAGAGCTGGTATCCTCAATGGTTAGTTGTATGTATGATCTAATCAGTCCTTCCATTAGCCCGTTTGTGAGGAGTGTAGAGGCCTGCAATCATCTCTTTCCCTCGGGGTGGTGCAGTCGTATACCCTCTACACTCAATAGCTGCGGTAGTGTCCTTTCTGATGTCCACACTTGTCTTAATCTAACTTATCAAATCTTAAGATAAAAGATCAAACCAAAGCTCCCTAGTGCTAAGTTCTAATAATGTATGAAGAGAATCTTCAAACTAATGGGATTTGACTATTGGATTGAAGGTTCCTTTCTAGATGATGCTTTATGATTAGTTTGAATAAGATCCGTCCACTAGATTTTTTAGTTCTTGTGCAAAATCCCATATAGTTGTGAAAGGCTACAGGAGGTAGAAGACAAAATTAGGGCCGTTTATTCAAGATAATAGCCTATTGCAACTTGAGCTCACGAGTTTATATTTTTGATGATAATAAATATTATAACTCACATCATTATGTATAATTATATTTATATTGTATATTTATTTATGTGTACTAATATTTCAAGAATGCCATGCACTATCCAACAAAGATTTAATGCTCAAGATTAGGTAAAATAGGTTATGCTATAAAGATTTTTATAATATTCATTAATGTATTTTTTATTTCTTGAGTTAAGTCCTATAAGGGTGTATGCTAGCTTGGAGATCATGCATACACATACTTAGGGGAGTGAGATTGAGTCAAAATTAAAAGTTAAAATTTTGAACTAATCATACTATATAATTTATTTTGTACTAGATGACCAGCTCATCAAACTAATCATACTAGATAACTTAGATAATCAAGGATGATCTATTATGATCATAAAAAATAGCTGCTAATTATAATTTAGGTAAGATTTTAAATTTTAAATTTTGTTCTCATCATCTAGGATGATTTCCATTGTACTGGAGGATCTATGAAAATCATGCCTAAATTAATCCTATGATTAATCAATTAAATATGCTTACTTTTGAATTTTTTATCGTATTGTATAATCACCAGAGATAATTTTGGTCATCCCATATTTCGTCTTAAACGAACTGCATTTTAATTAAACTAATCATCCTAGATAATCTCAAGATCATACTAGATGATCTAAGAAAATACTTGAACTGATCGTATTGGATAATGTTGATCGTACTAACCGAAGATCTATTTTGTACTAATCGTACATGATTATCTAAAAATAGTAATGGATAATCTTTATTAGTATAATTAATTTTTATGGGTTTTTAAATCCTTTTATTTAAGCTTTGTCAAGACACTTGGTAAGTTTCTTTGCAAACCATTATGTGTTTATTCTTCAAGAGAAAACCTAAAGAGAGAACTTGAAATGGAGAGAGGAAAGGGTAGAGTTTGAGAGGAAGAAGATCCTTTGAGGGGGTTTCAAGGGAGTGTGGAGGGGGTTTCACACCATTGCTCTGGCAAGCTTGCATCTTAGTACCATCAAATTTAAGGTTCATCTTGAGGGAAGTTTTGGGAAGAGCTTTGGTGTCAAAGGGCCTGGCAACTCCACCGCACAGGGGAAGGTAGAGGTGATTTTGTAAGGGCTTCTCCGCCTAACTATGGGGCCTAAAGGAGAGTCTCTAATGGTTTTATCCAATTCTCGGAGGGTGCCTCCAAAGAGTGAACATAGGATATGTTGGACTGAACCACTATAAATCTAATGTGTTATTTCCTTTATTCTTTTGGTATTTATTTTTCTTGTGATGAACCATGTGGGTGAAAATGTTGATTTGTCTTTTTATTGTGAATATAATTCACTTTCGTATCAAGTTATAAAAAGATTTTTCTTTTTGTTAAAGAATTTTTTAAATATCCAATTCACCCTACGTCTTGGTTATTAGCCTCAAGACTAGTTCTTTAGGGTTTCACAACCCTCACGGACTTTCACAGCCCTAATCACATCTTCTTATAAATTATCAAACTTGCTAATGGTTTTCTCTGATTAATCAGGATCATCCAATTTTTGATCGAATAGTTATGGTTAATGTTATGTGAACCATCAGCATGCTCCAATGATTGCATGGATAATTAAACCACGTAATGTGGAAAACATAATTGATTGTGTAAATGGGATTATAAAATTAGAAAAAAATCATACAAATCTTAAAAAAATCATTACTCTTCATACACTTGGCCAAATTTGGTGTTATTAGGTTCATTAATTTGTATTAATGAGAAGAGCAAAAGCAATGATATAAAGTTACAACTTTTAATAAATTTAAATTAAGTTTATGAATACTCTATGGGGTATTCTTGGAATGAAGCACAAAATATGATTCATTTTGACTAGTAACATATAGGGAATAATCTTGGCCCTATCTTGATATATTAAAAATTGTTCACTTCTATTTAAGATAATTAAGGGAAATCATCTGTAAGGGTCATCACTGATCTCTGGTGAATATTTTAAGAAATTTGAGGTTGATTTTGTGTATAAACAAAAAAAAAAACTATAATTAAGTAAATAATTAATTCAGTTAAATGTTTATTGTTAATCATTTTTTTTGTAGTTGTCCATGCTTATGCAAGGATATTATTAAAGGGGGATAAAAATAATTAAAATTTAAACTAATTAAATTATATGCAATACTTTTGTTTCTTGGTCACCTTAATAGCATGGCCAAGAACTCAAGTTGCTCAAAGATGAGCAAATGATTGTACCATGTGATGTGTTTTGTGATTCCTATACAAATTGCTTCACCAACTTGTAGGGAGTATAAAGTCATTTTTTTTAAATATAATTTGTTATAAGAGTTATGAATGTCTAAAAATGAGGAATTTTCTCAAGAAAAGTGTTAGGGTGCCAAAGAGGAATGAATTTCCTTCATTGGAATATTCTTTTCGTTTGGAAGCCTTATTGAAGTAATGGAGAATCAAGCTTGAAAAGAAGAATTTAAGATTAGAAAATGCCTCATTTTTATAAAGACTTGTGTCATTTCATAGGAGTAGAATTTAGGTTATTTTTGGTTTAGCCTAACCACCTTTACTTTATATAGACCCTGGGTTGTATTTAGTGGCACTAGCTACATGGACTTTGGACTTTACTTTGTTTCATTATTTTATTAGTGTGGGTGAATGCTTGTTTATATTGATTCCTCACTAGAAAACCATATTTTTTAGGTTTTTTTCTTGCATGTGCCTTTGCCAAAATATTCACTAGGCTCTTAGGAAATTAAAATTTGCATTCTCATAATTAATAAAACTGTTTTGGAGAACATAGAAAGATAACCAAATTAGAAAGCAAGCAAGAGCTTGTCTGCAGTCACATAAATCATATTCTTTCTTCTTTTCTTCTTAGGCACCTCTGTACCTACTTATAGAAGCAGACCACCTGACATATGAGGGTGCAATTCTAACTTTGGGGAGTTACACTCTTTTAGGATAAAATTTATTCTTTAAGCCTTTTAGAAGTTCATATATTTATTATTACATAAGAGTCAACTAGCATACATTAAATTAAAAATAAGTAAAAAAATAATTAAATTTCAGTTGTATTTAGCTTTAGAATCATAATTACCCCACATAAGTATAAGGCCACTTAGTAATGTTTATAGATGTAAGCCTTATATTTAAAATACTTATAATAATAACCAACCCATATGGAATTTGCATAAGACCGAAATCATGTTCTTTAAGTGATTAGGTGGAACTTTAGCTGGCATTTCGACTTCCGATGAGAATTTAAGTATAGAAATATTAAACTTTATAGAACTCTTTTAAGGAGTCAAAGATAAAATTCCAACCTCATTGGGTTTGCACTCCATTAGACTAGGCTTGAGTTTATTACCCTATAGTGACTAAACTTAGAACTAGGTTTAGAGGCATACCATAAATCATATGTCCTCACCCTCCAAGAATATAATCCCAATTATTTACTAAATTTTGAACTCAATTATAGTTTTTTTTACTAAAATATTATATCCCAATATATGATACACTAGAGTACTTATGGGTGGTCTCAAAATCCTAGTGCACCTTATTTTTGTTCTTTTTGCCTATAGAAAGAACTGTTCAATATTGAACCAATCTCCTTAAAATATTCCAATATCTCTTACCCTTGACTTAAACTTTGAAATCTAAGAAATATTTTTCACATCTCCTTGGATGTAATCCAAGATGAAAATAAACCCAAACTTATTCCCATAAGATAAGGGAAAGATATCTAGGAATATAAATAAATTTAAAACTTATTTTTTCATTCAAATATCTTTATAGAATATCATGTTCATCTCTCAGGATGATATGAAATTCTCTTAGCTGTATTTGATCATAGAAATGATAATTTTCCTTTTTTTTTAAATACTATTCAAGAATGGCATGTCTATTTTTTGAGACAATTTGTAATTGTTTTTGTTATATTTGACTACAAAAAATATTTTTTTTTTTAACATTATTTTGTCTTTAAATCTAATGTAGAATACTGTGCCAATCTCTTGAGATAGTACATTAGTCTCAGTGTTATATTTAATCACAAGAGTAGGAGAACCTCGAATTGCATGGTATATTTTATTTTCCCATAGGATTTGGTTAAGTTAGTGGTTTTTAGATATTAAAATATATAAATTGATTTCAATTAAAACCTTACCCCATCCATCCATCCCTTATTTTGATGCTTGGCCGGGAGACAAAGAGAAGAGAGAGAGAGATAGAGAGAGAGAGAGAGAGAGAGAGAGAGAGAGAGAGAGAGAGAGAGAGAGAGAGAGAGTGAAAGTTTATTCCATGTCATTTTTATTTGTCACTCTAGTTGAGAAAAGTATTCAAATCATGGTAGGAAATTTGAATCCTATTTCTATTTTTAGTAATTTTGATTTCTCAGATTTTATCTCTCTTAAATTTGATTAAAATATCATATCTCTCATTCTAGTAATTTTCTATCATATAACTTTTGATGTGTAAAATATACCATCATCCTAAGCATTTTAAGGTGAAATATCAGTGGGTGATTTTTTTTGTATTACATTTTAATTGAAATGGGTTGTGTAATGTTGAATATAAAATGACCAAGAGTTAATGTACTACATTTAGATATGGAATACTAATATGCACATGTTTACTATTCATTTAATGTAATATTAATTTTTGACATACTACAAGTATACTTATAAGTATATTGGAAATTGAATTGATTGTACTTGATATTGGCTACTATAGTTTATATGATGTGAAAGATGTATAAAAATAAGAAAGGCTAGATGGAAATGATTGACTAATCATGTTAACTAGAGACATGTTATCATATACAGGAGGGTAGACTGATGAGCTTTTCTTTAAATAAAATTTAAGGTTTAATCATAAGTTTTATGAAAAGGGGGGTATAAGGGGACTTACTAATATAATACTATGATGGGTAGGAAGTGACTAATTCTTACATGAAAGCCACTTGACTGATGATTTATAATATGTGACATGAGATTGATTATTGTCAACATGACTGATATAATTGAGATTGGTTCATATAGGGTTACCCTACAAGTCTGGATATAAAAAAAATGTCGTAGCTAATCAGATGTCTTATCTTGCTTACATTGCCTAGAAATGTATATGATACTGGCATACATGACTGATATAGGTACATTATATTACTAATAAGATCGATATAATGACACATAATGCACATGAACTATATGACATACGTGATACATATTATATATAATATTGAGATTATAAGACATGCATATATATGCAACACTATATATAAGACTGATATGATTAAGAAGACTAATACATGAAATAATGCAATTGATAGGAATATGATATACATGCATAGCATAGAAGTTGTACGACATACATATGATAAATACAAGTGTATTAATTTCATAAAGAGAAATATAAACTATATTGTAATTAATATTCATTTGAACAATAAAACATATTGGTCTTTTGCTTAGTTATTGATCACTTCTCATAAGATATATACAGTTGGACTAGTTTTATTCCTCATAAGATATAATATTATTCACATTGACTCCTACCTACCTTTATTTGTATTTTAGTTTATCTTTTTTATAGTCTGGAGTTTAGAATAATATAATGATATATTGATTGACATCCTAATTATTATTTATGAATTTTGGGAAATGAATAAAATTATAAATTAAAGATAAGAATTTGGAGTTAGCTTCTACTATTTTTTATTTATTGAAATTAGATTAGTGGCTATAGTAGATTAATTAGAAAATAAATAGACAATTCATTTAAAATTAGATCATGGGGCATTACAGAAGTTCTCAATGTGCCACCTCTATATATCACAATCCTGTACTAACCCTTAAGTTTCAAAAAATATATTTTGACTTATAATAGTCAAAAATTATTTCAAGAGTTATTATGAGTCTAAATTATAAATCTTCTCCTCCATAATATAGATATTATTGTGCTTCAGTTTCACTAATTGTTTCCTACTTTTTTGGCTTTGGAGCAATTTTTTAAGAAATTTATATTTATCAGTACAAGTGGAATTTCTTGGGATAGTTAGGTGAAAATTTTAAAAACTAATTTTATCATAGTGTTTTGTACATGCTTAGCTAATTAATAAATATTTTTGTATAATTTTTGGATCCCAGATTTGAATATATTAAAGGATTTTAGGTATAAAATTGAATAATTAAAATAATCACCATTATACCCTTAGCTTATATCAATATACTATCTAAATCCACTTAACTAAATATATTAGATGGCATTTTTACCTCCATTTCCCTAGAAATTTTGTTTAATAGAGAAGAAAAAGGGAAAAAAGAGAGAGAATGAGTGGAAAAAGAAAATAAAGCAAGGTTTTGGAGGCCATAAAGCTATTTTTTATTATCGACCTAGTTGAGAAATTGTTTCTTCTAGAGGTAAGACATAGTATGTTAATCTCAATTTTAAAAAATACATAATTTTTATTAAATTTCTTTTATTATTTTTTTGTTGTACAAAATGGGTTTACTTTGTACTCGTAAAACTTTCATCACTTAACTTTTTATATGTTATAGAAATTGAGATTTTGAACTCTTTGAATATTTTTTAAAATTCAAATACCATGGATTTTAAAAATTTTATAGTTTTTATTGAATAAAAAATAATTCAAATTCTAAAAATTAAAGTTGTATTATAATGAAAGTATTAAAATATTATTTTGCATGATATGTGGTAATTTAATTATTTGCTAAAAATGTGCATTTTTTTCTTAGTAGGATTTTTTATGTGTATCATTATAAAAAATTTTACAATTATAAAATGTGCTCAATTATGTTTTTATTGCTATAATGTGATGAAAGATATGTTTTTATATGATTGAATCATGTGATATAAATCTTTTTTTATATAAATAATATATGTTGGGAGGAGATACAAGGGGATAGAAATTTTTGAAATTCTATTTAGAATTGGGAATATTATGTTGCCTATAAGACATATTCTCGTGACAAATATGTCATGTTCCGGTATCTATGGGCATGGTCTGATGTTATAAGCACAAAAAGAGTAATAAGGGTATAAAATCCTTTGAGATTTTGTCTGAGACCAAAAAAATCTTATTTGAACTATTATGTGATAAGAATTTAAATTTTATTTATCTTCTCAGTTCTATTATTTGAATCTCGATAACTACTATGCTTTTATTACTTTACTCAAAATAATAATTTATTATACTACATTGAGCTATTTTTAAATATTCTAAAAGTGACTAATAAATAATAATTTAAAATTTTATGTCAGTATTTGTGGCCTACTGAGCTGTTCTAGTACATTATGGTTTTGCTTCTAATTTGTAGGATATGGGAAAGGAAAGGAGCCTGTTAATTAACATTTGAGGATTTGATCTGGGATTATATGTATTTCTCTACTTTAATTTTTATACAGTCATAACTAGTTAAGATGTTTTGCTCTATTTTTAATTTTTTATTTATGTATTATAATGTGGACCATGAATATGCATTTTGATCATATGAATGAGATTTTGTGGATGTGTTTAATTTTAGCACTCTAAATTTTTTTAGTAACTATAATAGTCTATGTTTATTTTAAAGTTTAAATTGAGAGTTTGTTAGGGATGTTACGCCCTTATGAACTAGCAAAAGGCTAACCAAGAGAGGGGGTGAATTGATTTGTTAAAAAATCTTTCACGATAAAAAAACCAAAACTCAAACTAAACCAAAATTCACCACAAAGAAAATCAAAGTGTAGAAATTAAATGTAGAAATAATAAAGGAAAGACCACACCAGATTTATAGTGGTTCGGTCAAACCTTGACCTACGTCCACTCCTTGGAGGCACCCTTCGAGTATTCCACTAAACTCAGTATCTCTCCTTTAGCCCCCACAACTAGGTGAAGAAGCCCTTACAAAATCACTTCCACCTTCCCTGGTGAGGTGTAGCTGGGCCCTTTGACACTAAAGAGATCTTCTTCTTCCCAAAACTTCCCTCAAGATGAGTCTTGAATCTGATGGTACTAAAATGCAAGATCGCCGGAGCAATCGTGTGGAACTTCCTCCACACTCCCTTGAAAGCCCCTCCAAAGATCTTCTCCCTCTCTCAAACTCTACCCTTTCAAGCTCTCTCTTCAAGTTTCCTTCAGAAGAATGAAGCTTCAATGGCTGCCAAAGACACTTACAAAGTCCCTTATCAAAGGTTAAATAGAAGAGCTCCAAATGAGCTCATTAATTATAACTTGCCGACTTTATCATCCAGGATTATATGAATATTGTCCTAGCCGATTAGCATAAATTTTGCTCAATTAGCCTAGTCGGTTTGGGACGATCAGAAGATTGTTGGCCATATCGTCTAGGCCGATATCATGATCGTCCTGGTCAATTAGTTCAAATACAAGGAAAATCATTCTGATATTGCCCTGAATAGAAGCTGGACGATGTAAATAATCCAATAGATCATCCCAGATGGATCATCCGATCATCCCAGATGGATCATGCGATCATACCAGATGATGTAATTATACAATCAAACCTAAATTGCTTTTCTTAATTAGCTGATTAATTTAGACATAATTGTGTTGTATCATCCAAGATGATGTCCTAAACGATGTCCAAAAATAAAGAATACCTAAATGAATTTAGTGGCTGATTCTTTCTGATTTGAGCTTATCGCCTCAGCCGATATGAATATCGTTAAGGATGATACGCTTAAAGATAGTTTCCTTAACCAGGATGCCCTAATTAGGGTTTCTATTTTCAGCTCATTGTCTAGGCCGATGTTTGGATCATCCAGGATGATGTGAGCAAAAATAGAGAACTCTAAAATAGAAATAAGTGAGCAAGGTTACAAGCAAGCAAACACCCTTATAAGCCAAGAAATATATTAATAAAAAATACAAACAGAACATTTTCTGTTAAAGCTTGAGCCTTGTAAGGTGCACTGTAATCCTAAAATATTAGTAAACACAAAAAGAAAAATATATTATAATAACAGGTAGACAGGAAAAAGTGAGCCGTAATATTTGTTATCATCAAAACATAAACTTATAAGCTTGAGTTGTAACAATGTTTCCCTTTTTGATGATGACAAATATTACTGATTGAATTTATAAAATTGAAAATATTTTCTCCTAATCTCCCCCTCACTAGAATAAAAATTTAAAAATAAGGGAAGACAAAATTTTTATTTTTTTATTTTTTAAAAAAGAAAATATATACAAATATAATAGTACATTCTCTCCCTTTGATATTATCAAAAAAAGGAGGGGCACAAACAATCAGAACAATAAAAACAAATAAAAACCAAAATGATCCCTAATCTAGTGAAAAGGAAAAAAAATTCTTAAAATGAGAAAGTTACCTCTTGATTTTATTCAAAAACTTAGCAAGGAATGGATTGACAACGCATAATCTAGAAAATGTTAGAAATTCAAAAATTGTTAATCCAAGCTCAAGTTCTTTTAAAGGCTAAAAAACTTTTTAATCTAATATATAAATCAAGGAATAAATTAGAAAAAGAACACTAATTTTTCAAAACTCTATTTATAAAATATATCTAATAAAAGATTAATACAAAAATTGGTGAATTAGGAATCATGAATTTCAAGCTCAAGTATCAAAAATATCAGGGGTTTTCATAAGCTTTAAGAAGTACAAGAAAGGTAAGCATTACTTTTTATGGGCTCATTTTATACCTCTTGTCAGGTTTTTGGCGCGCTTTGCTCATCTTTTATTTTTTAATACACTTTATCTTTCTCAATTTTGGCGTCATTGCACATCTTTAGATTTGGCATCATTGGCCACATTTTTTTTAAATATGCTACCTTTCTGAAATTAAGAAAATAAAAATAAACACATTCTATTGATAAAAAAACTACTTGATTAAGAAAATTATGAGATAGATTCAATAACTTGCAAAAAATTCCTATGCGATAAACAAAATATAGGTAGATGAAAAATATCAGTTTCAAAATTCAATTTATAATATGATGAAGATTTTGAATCAAAAGTAAAATAAGCTCTTTAAGAATAGAGATAGAGAGACAAAATCATGAGTTTCCTTCCTTTGATTATTTTTAGAGAAGTCAACCACAACTTATATAAGAATTTAAAAAAAAATAGGAGGTATGTTTTTTATTTTTAGAAAGGTGAGCGTGTGTGTTGATCAGAGAAAACTTCACAAAAAGAAAAGTAAAGATAAATAAAAAAATTTAATGAAAAAAAAAAGAAAGGAAAAAAGAATGAAAAAAATAAATCCAAAAAAAAAATATAGAAAATACATAAAAATAAATAAAACATGCATACACAAAAAATAAACATACAAATAATGGTTTAAACATCATCTTGTCATGGTCTGATGATTCAAAAGCTATGTCTACCCAGGAGATTTTTTACTTTTCATTATTTATCTTTTTTACAATTTGCTTAGCTTTGCCCTTTTCTTTTGCAGGAAGAGTTCTAAAATTAGGGCACTGATTTTTCATGTGTCTAGAGTTCCTACATCCAAAGCAAATAACGTTAGAAGAAATCTTAACATTATTATAATTTTTATCTTTATTCTACTTTTGTTGATTCTTATACTTTGGTGAGCTTTTAATTTGCTTGATAAGTCATCGCTTTCATCACAAACTAAGCCACTTTTCTCCGAGTCTTCAGCGTTTAACACTATTATCTCACCTACATCCAAAAGTCTTTGACCCAAACTTTGCTTGTAGACAATGAGTGAGTCAATCAAATTATTAATAGAATATTCATTCAAATTTTTTTATTCACGAATAACAACAACATTGGCAACAAATTTACAAAGTAAACAATGTAAAATTTTATTGACTTTTTTAATGTTTAAAAATTATTTACCTAAACGTGCAATGATGTCACAATTTGAAAAAAACCTAATATACTTGTCTAAGATTGACTCATAAGGTTTCATGCAAAATAATTCATAATCATGCATTAAAATATTTAATCTAGATTGTATGATTTCACTAGTGACTTCGTATATAGTGTGTAATTTATCCAAAATTTCCTTGCCAGTAGAGCATGTAGATATGAACATAAAATCATCAGAATTTAAAGCATAGAAAAAATAGATTAGTGATTTAGCATTCAATTGAGTATTGATTTCTTCTTCTCTACTCCACTGATTAAAAGGAATATCAGTTTTAATTTCATTTATAACATATGACGGTATATAATAACCAGTTAAAATCATTTGTCACATTTAAAAATCTATTGATTGCAAGAAAGTAGACATGCGAATTTTCTAAAAATCAAAAGTAATATTTTCAAACAAAGATGGTCGGGTGATTGAATAACCTTCTGCAATATTACGATTACAAAAATTAGCTATGGATCAAAATTCAAAAGTTTTCAAAAACTTATTTTTTATGAATTCCGCTCTAATACCACTTGAGAGTTCGTTAGGGATGTTAAGCCCTTATGAATAAGCCCAAGGCTAACCAAGAGAGGGGTGAATTGATATGTTAAAAAAATCTCTCACGATCAAAAAATAAAAACTCAAAACAAACCAAAATTCACCACAAAGAAAATCAAAGTGAAAAAATAATAAAGGAAAGAACACGCCAGATTTATAATGGTTCGGTCATACCTTGACCTATGTCCACTCCTCGGAGGCACCCTCTGAGTATTGCACTAAACTCAGTTTCTCTCCTTTAGCCCCCACAACTAGGTGGAGAATCCCTTACAAAATAACTTCCACCTTCCCTGGTGAGGTGGAGTAGTATGGCCCTTTAACACCAAAGAGATTTTCTTCTTCCCAAAACTTCCCTCAAGACGAGCCTTGAATTCAATGGTATTAAGGTGCAAGCTCGTTGGAGCAATCATCTGGAACCCCCTCCACACTCCCTTGAAATCCCCTCCAAGGATCTTCTCCTTCTCTCAAACTCCATCCTTTCCTCTCTCCCTTTCAATCTCTCTCTTCAAGTTTCCTCTAGAAGAACGAAGCTTTAATGGCTATCAAAGACACTTACAAAGTCCCTTGTCAAACTTAAATAAAAGAGCTCCAAATGAGCTCATTAATTGGAACTTGTTGACTTTATCGTCCTGGACGATATTAATATCGTCCTGGTCGATCGGCGTAAATTTCACTCAATAAGCTTATCATCCAAGCCAATATCATGATTGTCCTGGTTGATTAATTCAAATACGAGGAAAGTTTTCCTGAACATCACCCTGAATAGAAGCTAGATAATGTCAATCATCCAATAGATTGTCCCGGATGATCCTGCGATCGTCCTGGACGATGTGAACATGCAATCAAACCTAAATTACTTTCCTTAATTGCTAGATTAATTTAGGCATAATTTTGTTGCATCATCTAGGACGATGTACAAAAATAAAGAATACCTAAATAGATCTAGCAGCTAATTCTATTTTGAGCCTATTGTCCCAGCCGATATGAATATCGTCTTGGTGATGTGCTTAAAAACGGCTACCTTAACCAGGATGCCCTAATTATAGTTTCAATTTTCAGCTGATCGTCTAGGCCGATGCTTGGATCGTCCCGGACAATGTGAGCGAAAATAGAGCACTCTAAAATAGAAATAAGTGAGCAAGGTTACAAGCAAGCAAATACCCTTACAAGCCAATTAATACATTAATAAAAAATACAAATATAACATGTTCTGCTAAAGCTTGAGCCTTGTAAGGTGCACTGTAATCCTAAAATATTAGTAAACACAGAAAATAAAATAAATTACAAATATAGGTAGACAGTAGAAAGTGAGCCATAATATTTGTTATCATCAAAACATAAACTTATAAGCTCGAGTTGCAACATAAATTAGAAAAAAATTTGAAGCATTTTTCAAAACTAAATCATTAGATTTCTCTATCACACCTCAACATGATAAGACTTCTCCTAGTCTGGTTAGGTTGTGACAAGCTATTGTGGTATTAGAATTTTGGAAAAAATAATCATACAATAGAGCTATAAGAACTAAAATGTATGTTAAATAGGGTAGCTTTAAGTCTATTTGGGTGTTTATTATTATTTATTTTTATGTGCATGCATGTTCAGTTATGTATTTTTATATAATATTAATCTATCATACCCAAATATGATAGATGGATAGAGTGTTAGTCAAATAGCTCAAGTACATAATATGGCTCTAACAATTAATTATAATATAGTTTGTCAGCTTTCTAATTTTATAGCCTAGATGATAACTGAGGCATAGAGCAGAGTTAACACTATAAGATATGATGATATAGACAAATATATGTATATATTTTTGAGATTGAATCCTCAAAGATTTGATGGCATTATTGATCCCATAGTAGTAGAGCCCTAGTTAAGAAGGCTAGTGAAGACATTTGATAATATGTAGTGTTCTCTTAAAAGGAAAGTATTGTTGGAAATATTTCTGTTAGATGGTGAAGTAGTGGCTATGGATGGGCCAGCATGAGGAGAAAATTTAAAGGAGATTAAACTCTTTGATATGTAGGGAGGAGTTCTTTATTATATTTTGAGCTTGATTTTTATCACCATCTGCACGTCAGTAGATGCAGGAGACATTTCTAAGACTAGTTTAGGGGAGCAGGACAGTTATACAATTTTTTTTCAGGGGGAAAACCCATAGAGGGTCCAACGCGTTAATATAAGAAAATAATTACAAAGTCCTTAAAGGGCCCTCAAGCTCGCTAATGCTCCGAAGAGCTACAAAAAGAAAGAAAAAAAAATCCTAAGAGCTTGAGGTCCCTACTATGTAAAGTAAAAATAAGCGTAGGTACATTCTACGGTGCACAAGAAAGAGCATCCAAAAAGAAGGAAAGCTCAAAAGATTAACATTCAGCTCCAGCTTCCCACCCATGAAAGAAACATTGCAAAACTTGCACTAATTTTTTTTTTTGCAAAAAGTGATGAATACCAAAATAGAGTAAACATAAAAAAACACACACATGATAGCAGGATGATGGAGCCATAAATTATTCATAATGCCAATAAGAAGGAAGCTGTATATAACCAGAATAGTTTCATTAAGGATAGTAGAATGGACAATAACAACTTTATATTCCCTCCTAGAAATTACATAAAAAAACACTAGAAGAAACCCAATAGCTATTTTCCACCAGCTTAGCAAGGATAACCTTGCCAACATGAAAACAGTAACAGCAATATAACCAATGCATAGGAGCAGTAGAGTCAAGAAGCAAAAAAAACCAAGCATGAGAGGACATTAGAAGAACAGAAAAAAGACAATAAATACTCCACATGATAGATCAAAATACCAAACACCTTACCAGCTATCAACAACAAAACCGAGAAATGCCAACCTTAACAGGTGAATAAAACACAAAGCCCAACAGCCAATGTGACCTAAGGATAGTAGGAATCACCCAGCCACCAAGCCTCATAACCACCCCATAAGTACAAAAACCCACAGGAAGAGTTGGAAAAGCCACCAAAAGCCTCAGCCAGAGCAAGGCAACATCAACCCAAACACCAAGTAATAAGCACAGGTAACTCGAGAGGAATAGAATAACCCCACACTACACAACATAATGAACCAGGAAGCTAACATCCAATGGACTTCAAAATGCCTGAAACAATCACCAACACCATAACAACAAAGAAGAAAACACCTAGACTAAAAAACTTTAGCCTAAACCATCCATCCTCAACTACCACACAAGAATAATGCATCAAACCCAGCCACCCGAGAAAAATACTCGAGGAAACCAGGCAATAAAAACAAAAAGGCTAGTAAAAGCATAGCTATATAATCAAACAAAAAGCAACACTCACACAACCATTAAGAATTAACATAAGGTAAACCAATCTTATCCAAACTTAAGAGGCCTTTCACAAGAGGAGGAAGATTTGAAATAGAGAAATCAACCATGAAAACCAAACCACATTCCAACCTGGACATCTAATCAGCACATGCATTACCTTTCGCAAGAATAATAAAAAAAGAGAGCAGTTTAAAAGGTTCAATAAATTCTTAATGTCCCTCCTCATGTAAAACAAGTCAGAAGAATGAATAGTATCATCCCGAGAATTAAGAGACTGATAGAAGTAATTCGAAAGAACCTCAACCACAATATTAATGTAATTAAGAGAGAAGCAAAGTCTTAATCAATGAAGAATAGCATAGGTAGAAGAAAAATTAACATCAACATTAAGTAAATGACCAACATAGCCATAAATAAAATTACTATTAGAATCTCTGATAACATCGCCACAGCCCATAATGGAGTTTATACTAAAACCATTGACATTCAACTTAAGAAAGTTGAAAGGAGGCTTCATCCAAGAAATACCCCTAGGAACTTTCTGAAGAATATCCATTTCTAATTTAATACCTAAATGAGCCATAATATAAAAATAATTTTTGAAATTTTTGAGAGAAAATAACATAGAAGAATAAAGAGCCACAATCTTATCTTTAATATTTTGAATAATAATATGGTGTTTCATAACCACACCATTGAAATGAGAATTATTCATATCCAACCATAATACCAAAGAATAAAGGAAGGAATGACATTTCTAATATGACCTTTGGATTTAACAAACCAACAGTTAAGTAAAGAACTAATAGAACCATAGCATTAAAATAATTTAAATGAAAAATATCATCAAAATAATTCCAGGCTTTGACAGCTAAAGGACCAAAAATAAAAAAAATGGTGCATATTGTCCATATGATAGCAATATTGACATTTAGATGAAAGGATAAAGCCTTTTTGTATCAAGTTATCATCCGTAGGAATAAACTTGTGTAAAATTCTCCATATAAAAATAGAAACTGTATAAGGAATTCTTGTATGTCATATCATATGGAAAATCTTAGAAGTATATTGGTTAGATCTAAAAGAATGCCAAGCATCCTTTAATCTAAAGCACCCATCTTTAATCAAAGCACATAACTAAGCATCATTAGAATTAGTGTTCAGAGGGATCTTCAAAATTTGCTGAATAATAAAATTGGGATGGACACTAGCAAATTTCTCAAAATCCCAACCGTTATGAGTAAAACAATAATTCACCTTCACAGTAGCATTGGAGGAAGTATTGGTTATAGAATTAATAGATTGCCCGCCCCCCCCCCTCTTATAGAAGAGGTGATGGAATCAATAGACTACCCCCCCAACCAATGATCCTTCTCAAAGAAAGTATTATCACTACCAAGACCCTAAAAGATAAAAGGTTCAACATACCATTTGACTTTGCAAAGACGTTGCCAAACTTTAGAGTTACCTTTACTAAAGAAACACGTGATGGGATGATTCCCCCCACAATATTTGGCATCCATAAAATTAGTCCAAAGGCTCAAATTAGCAAGAAAATTGTACCATAACTTTAAAGAGAAAATAAAGGTCAAATCATAGATAGACTTGCACCCCAAACCCCCTTCCTCCAAGGTGCCAAGACATTTATCCAAAGAAGACAAGTGAATTTTAGAACCGCTACTAAACGCTTTCCAAAAAAAACTTATTGAGAATTCTATCAATTCTATTACAAACAGTCTGAGTAGGAAGCAAAGTTTGAAAACTATAAACATGTATAGAAAAAAAATACCCTTGATAAAAATTAACCAACCACCAAAGCTTAAGAAATTAGAGTTACATGTTGAAAGTTTGTTATGCACAATCATAATTAAATCATAAAAAAAGAAAGAATTTATTTATACCCTTATAAAGAGGCATACCCATATACTTTAAAGGCAAAAGACCATGGCTAAAACCCATTAAATCCTTGATAGCCATAATACGATCATAAGGAACTTTCTTAGCAGAAATAAAGCAACACTTTTATTTATTAAGAGCCACACTACTCACCAATTCAATTTGGTTAAAGAATCTCAAATGTCTATCAATCTTATTCATCGAAGCATTCATAAAAACTATGAAATCATTAGCAAAATATAGGTGCGATATATTAAAGCAACCTAACGTTCTAAAGTAGAGGCTAGGATACTTCTCAAAAAGATCAGCAAGCCCTCTAGAAAGGTACTCAGCCTTAATAATGAAGAGAATAGGAGAAATAGGATTCCCATTTCTCAGCCCATGAGATGCCTTAATAAAACCATGGTTCTTACCATTCACAATGATAGAAAAATAAGGTCTTTCAATGCAATTCTTAATGAGATTGATAAACTTTAAATCAAAACCAAACAAATTCATCATATTATAAATGAAATTCCAATCAATAATATTATATTCCTTAGAAATATAAGGTTTCAAAATCATATTACCACCTCTAACCTTGACATCCAAGTCTTTACAAAACTCTTGATCCAGAAGAATATTATCATCAATAGCACTCCCTTTAATAAAGTCCATTTGAAAAGGGGAAATAAGCTTAGGCAAATAAATATTTAATCAATTCATTAAAATTTTAGAAAGAAATTTATAAAAAAAGGTGCATATACTAGTAGGTCTAAAATCATTCCAAGAACTCATATAATTGTTCTTGGGAATAAGCACAGTAGAAGTAGAGGTAAAAAACACAGGAATAGAATTACCATCAAAGAAATTAATAACAGTAGAAAAAAGATCATTACAAATAATAGGTAAGGTTTTCTGAAATAAACTTTGTCGTGAAATCATCCGGACTAACCATAGAATCACCATTCATACCAAGAATAATATCTTTAACCTCCTCAAAAGAAGGAGAATTAGATAATCCAATATTATCATCATAAGAAATAAGCATAGAGATGATAGATAGATTATCAATAATAGAGGGATTAAAGGTTTTATTAAGATGATTTTGAAAATGTTGAACATCTAAATTAGCAATTTCACCATCATCCTCAGTAACAGAGCCATCAACATGAGTTATTTTATGAATCCAATTAATAACACATTTCTTTTTAACCAAGGCATTAAAATATTTAGTATTGTTATCACCTTCAATCAAATGTTTAATAGCCTCTTTTTGCTTCCAAAAAATTTCTTACTAAGCTTGAAATTTATAAAGCCCATCTTTAGCCTCTCTCAAAAGACTGAAATTAGCATCAGAAGGCACTAATTGACACTGATTCTCATAAGAATTCACCTCATCTTCCACAATTAAAATGTTAGAAAAAATATTTTTAAAAACATTATGATTCCACAAATTTAAAACTTTCTTAAGCCTTTTCACCTTAAGCCAAAATATTTTCATACCATAGATAGAACTATCTGGATACACATGGGTAAGCAAATTATTCTTAATCAAATCCGTAAAAGAATCATAAAGTAACCACATGTTTTGAAATCTAAATTAAGAAGGAAGACCCCTAACTCTAGTCTTAATTTTAATAAGAAGAGGAGAATGATCAAAGAGGGTCCTGTTAAGATTCTTAATATTAGTATATTCAACAGAATTAAGCCAATAATCATTAAATAAAACCCTATCTAACCTTTACCATAAATGCCCATGATTACAAGTGAATTTATTACTAGAAAAACTAATATCATTTAAGTTACAATCCATAATAATACCATTAAAATCCTCCATCGAATGGTAGATAGGGAGAGCACCCCCTATATGCTAAGACGGGTTACATATAGTATTAAAATCTCCACCTACAAGACAGGAGAGATTGCAAATACTATAAAAATTAATAATTTGATCCCATAAAATATTTCTCGTATAATGAGAGCAGGCAAAATAAATAAAAGAACCACAACATTAAAAATTAGGGCTTTTAATACTACAATGTAAGACTTGAGTAAAATCACCAATAATGTCTACACTAACAAAATCTTTCCAAAAAAACCTAAATTTTATTTTCCACATTCTACATAGCATATTTAAAACCCAAAAAGTTAGCAGTACCAAATAACTTATCAAAGGAAAAAAGAGGCTCAAGTAAGTCAAGAATCGACACATTATAAATACAGCATAAATTTTTAACTCTAAATTTAAAAGAAGGGCACCCAATACCCCTAACATTCCAAATAATAACATTAAACAAAAAAAAAATAATGGTTAATGAGAAGTATGCGAATGGGTATTTCTAGGTTATTATAAAATTATATTCCTTTGTTTCCTACCTCTCTTACCATGGTCCTTGGAATAACTAGTATCATTTGAAAGTTCGTTAGGGATGTTAAGCCCTTATGAACTAGCCCAAGTCTAACCAAGAGGGGGGGGGGGGGAGAATGGGGGGGGGGGGGGGGGGTGAATTAGTATTTTAAAAATTATTTTGAATCAAAACACTATCACAAACCAAAATCACCATAATGAAAATCAAAGTGTGGAAGAAATAAATACATAAGATTAATAAGAAAACACTATATAAATTTATAGTCGTTCAATCATCTCGACTTATGTCCACTCCCTGGAGGCGCCATCCAGGTATTGCACTAAACACGGTGACTCTTCTTTTGCTTCCACAGCAAGGCGGAGAAGCCCTCACAAAAACTCCTTTCCGCCAACCCCGACGAGGCAGAGAACCCAACTCCTTTTGCTTCCTTTTGAAGCAGGCAAAGAACCTTGATTGATTGCTAAAGAAGACCTCTCTCAACCCTCCAAGGATAAGAGACTCTAGTGAAAGAAGAAGAGATGGAACAATGCTTGGAGAAACCCTTGTGAAACTCCCTCACAAGCTCCCCCTCACAAAATCCTCTCTCTCTCTCCCTCTCCTCTAGGCTTTCTCAGGTCAAGACAGCAGCAAAAGATTCCCTCTAAGGTAGAGCAAAAGATCTTAAATAGAAGAGCTTCAGAATAGCTCTTATTTTATATAAACCAAACTTATCATCTAAGCTGATAGGAGTATCGGCCTGGCTGATCAGCATAAATTTTACTCAATCAGTCCGGTCGGTTTGGGATGATTAGACAATTTCTGGTCATATCGTCCAGGCGAATAGTATATCATCCTGGATAATTAGTTCAAATTATCCTGAACATCGCCCTGAATAGAAGCTGGCCAATGTAAATCATCCATGCCATCGTCTTGGCCAATCCTGCGATCGGCCCGGTTGATGTGATCTTGCAATCAGCCTTAAATGCTTTTCTTAATCACCTGATCATGAAAGTTTATTAGGGATGTTAAGCCCTATGAACTTAGTCCCAAGCTAACCAAGAGGGGGGTGAATTAGTATTTTAAAAATTTCTTTTCACAAAGAGCAAAACACATAAACTAAAATCACACCACGTGAAAATAAATGCAGAAATAAAAGTGCGGAAGCAAGAAATAAGAACACATAAATTTATAGTGGTTCGGCCAACTCGACCTACGTCCACTCCTTGGAGGCACCCTCCAAGTATTGCACTGTAAACGTGACTCTCCTTTAGCCCCCACAGCTAGGCGGAGAAGCCCTCACAAAGAACCTCTTTTTGCTACCCCAGCAAGGCAGAGAACCTATCTCCTTTTGCTTCCTCCTGAAGCTGAAAGAGAACCACAACCAGATGCTGACTCCTTACCTCTACCGACCCTTCCACAGATGAGAAACTCTAGATGAAGAAGAAGCTGAGCGATCCTTGAAGCAACCCTTGTGAATCCCCTCGTAAGCTCCCCCTCATAAGATCCTCTCTCTCTTCCTCTCTCTCTTTCTCTCCTCAAGGCCTTCTCAGGTCAAGGCAGCAGCCAAAGGTTTTTCAAAATGTTGTACAAGAGCTCTTAAATAGAAGAGCTTCAAAGGAGCTCATTAATTGCAAGTTGCCGACAATATCGTTTAGGCCGATATGGACATTGGCATGGCCGATTAGTACAAATCTTAGAAGATCGGCCAGAGCATCTCCTTGAATGCAAACTGGACAATTTAAAATTGGCTTGATCGTCCACGCCGATCTCACGATTGTCCCGGCCGATCAGTTCAAATCTGAGGAAAATCATCCAGAGCATCGCCTAGAATTCGAGCTGGCCGATATTTATTATCCTGAAGTAACTGAGGTTTTTGAATAGATCGTCCAGGACTATATGATCGTATCAATCACCCTTAATTACTCCCTTGATTTCCTGATCAATTATGGCATAATTTGTGAATATCGTCCAGGCCAATCAATGATTGTCCTGGCCGATAATTTAAAAATACAGTATACCTTAATTATCTATGGCGGCAACTTCTTTCTGTTTTGAGCTTATCATCCTGGCCGATACACGTATCATCCAGGCCGATATGTTAATGACGGCTTCCTTAATTAAGAATCCATATTTAGACTTTCATTTTTAAGCTTGCTCATCCAAGATGATGTAAATATCGTCCTGGCCGATATGAATAAAAATAGAAATTCTAAATCTCTCAAGTGTGTGTGTGTAGGGTTACTTAGCATCAGTCTCTTTGACCATTACAAATAGACTTAAGAAGAGAAAAAATAAAGTACAGACTGACTCAACCATAAACCTATGCAATCTAGAACTGGCTTCATTTGTTCGTCTGATCTTCGATTCCTGAAAAGTTAGAAGCAACAAGAAGTCCAAGAGAATCAGCAGTGTTTGTCAATCATCAAAACATGAGTCATGAAAATAGATTTGCAACAGATCAATTTAGGTATATTTGTGCTGCATCGTCCAGGCCAATATTCTGGATTTTGTCCAAAAATAACTAATTCCTAAATAGATCTAGCGGTTGATTCTTTCTGATTTGAGCCTATCATCCCAACCAATATAATATTATCCAGACCTATCAACTTAATAATGGATGCCTTAACCATGATGACCTGATTAGGATTTCTATTTTTGAACCGATCATCTAGGCTGATATAAATATCATCCTGGATGATGTTACCAAAAATAGTAAACTCTAAGAAATAGTTAGAAATTCTCCAAAGGTGTGTGTGTGTGTGTGCAATATTACTTAGCATTAGGAGCCACATCTTTTATAATAGACTCAAGAAAAGGAAAAGCGTACAAAGTGACTCAGACTTAATCTACCAAATCTTGAGCTGGTTCCAATTGCCATTTGATCTTGTGGATCTGAAATGTTAGTAGGCAAGGCAGTCATAGAGAAATAAGAGTGTTTTCTATCATTAAAATCATAATCCATGAAAATAGATTCATAATAATCTCCTCCTTTTTGATGATGGAAAACACACAACAAATAATTCTAAGTAGTTAAGACAACAGTGTATTGGAAATAGTGCAAACATAGAGTGAAAGTTTCTTAGGGATTTTAAGCCCGAGGCTAACCAAGAGGGAGGTGAATTGTTATTTTTGAATAATTTTTCTTTATGTAAAGAACTACAAAACTTAAAACAAAATCACCACAGAAATCAAAGTGCAAAAATAAATAAATTTGGAAGCAAAATAAAGAAAGATCACACCGAATTTATAGTAGTTTGGTCTATCCTTGACCTACGTCCACTCCTCGGAGGCACCCTCCAAGTATTGCACTAACTAAGTGTCTCTCTTTTAGCTCCCTAAGCTAGGCCTAGAAGCCTTTACAACATCCTCCTTTTAACCATCCCTGGTGTGGCAGAGAACCGACTCCTTTTGCTTCTTCCTAAAGCGGGCAGAGAACCCAGATCTTTTACTAAAGTAGACCGCCCAAGAACCTCCCAAGGATGAAGGACAAAGAACGGAGATGATGACTTGGAACCTTGCTTGGAGCAACCTTTGTGAACCCTCTCACAAACTCCCCCTCACAAGATCCTATCTCTCTATCTCTCTGCCCCTCTCCCAAGGCTCTCTTATGTTAAGTCAGCAGCACTCAAGGTCTTGTTGCATAAGAAAATTCAGGTCCTTTAAATAAAATTTCAATAACCGACATTATCATCAAGGACGATAGGAATATCGTCCTGGCCGATCAGTACAAAATAAGCTCAATCAGCCGGGATGAATCAGGACGATCAGAAGAAAATTGGTTACATCATCCAGGCCAATATAATATCATCCTGGATGATTAGTTCAAATTCGAGTACAATCATCCTGAACATCATCTTGAACAGGTTCTGGCTGACGTCAATCATCCAGACCATCATTCTGGCCAATTCTGCGATCGGCCCGGTCGATGTGATCGTATCAATCAGCCTTAATTTCTTTCCATAATTACCAGATTAATTTAGGCATAATTGTGTTGTATCGTCAATGATGATATGGAGATCATCCGGGTCGATAATTTAAAATAAAGAATATCTAAATTGATCATGGCGGTTGATTCTTTCTGATTTGAGCCTATCATTTTGGCCGATATAAGTATCATCCTAGCCTATATAAGTATCATCCATGATGATTTGTTTAATGATGGCTTCTTAACCAGGATGCCCTAATTTGGGTTTCTATTTTTAGTTGAATCGTCCTGGCCAATAGGAACATCGTCCAGGCAGATGTACTTAAAATAGAAAAACTTAGAAAACCCCTCAAGTGTGTGTGCAAGGTTACTTAGCATCAGAAACCACTTTTATAATTGACTCAAGAAAGAAAAAAAATACAAAGTTGACTCAACCTAAATCTACCCGATCTTGAGCTGGCTTGAGTTACATTCAATCATGTGATCCTGAAAAATTAATAGGCAAATCAATCGTAGAAAAATATGAATGTTTGATATCATCAAAAGTCTAATTCATAATCTCAGTTTCACAATAATCTCCCCATTTTTTATTATGACAAACATAAACAGAGAATTCCAAACAGTTATAGTAGTAAATAGTTATGGCAGTTTAGTAAAAAAATAGTTCACTAAGTTTCAGAATTCAAAGTACAAGATATATCATACTACCCACCCCTTTTGACATCACAAAAGGGAAGGAAACACAAATAAAAATATAATATAAACTAAAAAAACAAACTACAGAAAACTAAAACTGGAAGAGAAAAAAACTAGAAAAACACAAAGAAAATCAAAGAAATGAGGGCCCCTGATCATCAGACAGAGGTGGTGGTGGAGGTGGCTGCTGGAAAAAGGTGGAAAATGTGGCAAACTGTGCCCCAAACCAGGCCATGTCCTGGTCGTGTTGCTGCTGGTGTGCAACATAGGCATCGAACCGGGCCACATCCTCAGCGTGCTGCTGCTGCTGGTGTGCTACGAACGTGTCGAAGCGGATCTCCAATTGATCAAATCTCTCCACCAATTGATCCAGCTGAGAGTGCTGGCGAAGAGGAATAGGTTTAGGAACAGGAGCGGGAGCGGGAGCCTCCTCCTCCTTCTGCCCCCTGATCTTCCCCATCCCGTGGGTGGAGACAAGTATTGTGAAGTTAAATTACTAGATGGACTAGACAGGTGGTGAATTGTGAAAACTTTTTGACAATAGTTAAAACCTAAGCAGGAGTTCTAATATTTTTGATGTTTTAAAATTTTAACATGAAAATTTAAACATTTTTTTCACATATTTTCTTATGCAAATATTGAAAAATAAAATGCACGCAGTAATAAAAAGGCAATAAGGAAAAAGCACACCGAGATTTTTATAGTGGTTCGGTCAAACCATGACCTACATCCACTCCCCGGAGTCCTCTACTCCGGGTATTTTACTACAAGCAATAGCTCTCCTTTTGCCGCCCTTGGCAAGGCGGAGAAGCCCTTACAATACTCCCTTTCACCAACCCGACGTGGCGGAGTGCCAAACTCTGTTTTCACCCTCCTGACGACGGCAAAGAACCTTTTCATTTTTCTCCCTCCTGGAGAAGGCAGAGTACCTCGAGGTCATGGATGTAGAAGAGCCTTTCCTCTTGGTGATCCTCCCATAAATTCTTCTAGGAGCATAGGAAGAGCAAGATGCAGCATGTTTGGAGCAACCGTGTGATCTCCCTCATACCTCTTCTCCCTCACAACGCTCACTTTCTCCTTCCTCTCTCAAACCCTAAAGAACTTCTCAAGAGCTCTCTCCCTCGGAACCCCTCTCTAACCGCGTTCTCCTCTCTGATTCACACACTCAAAATATGACAAGTTTTTCACCTCAAAATGGGCTCCAAAATCCCTGAGATTTCAAAAGTAGCCATTAATATCATACAATATGGTTTCTAATCGTACAGTACGATATGTATAAATGGACTTCATCCTGGTATGAAGTGGTAAGAATAGTTCAAAAACATTCATACAGTACAATTTAAAATCGTACGGTACGATCCATAATAATTCTGTTCGTACAGGATGATAGTCGGGACGATCAAACATCATCTCTGTTCATCATATGGTACGATTGTAATCGTACAGTACGATGAGACAAAATCGAAGAGATCGACTGGGACAATCTTCGAGACGATTATAATTCGTCTCTGTTCATCATATTGTATGAATTGATTCATACAATACGATGTTCAAATTATAATTAAGCCCAGATTTCTTGCACTAATCACGGGTTAAATTAAGCAAGTATTTAAACAAAATCGTACAGTACGAAGGTGTTCGTACAGTACGAAGGTGTTCGTACAGTACGAGCGGCGGAAAATAACTTAGTTAAGTTAAAATGGATGCTAGGGTTTTGTCTTTGAACATATCGTACAGTACGAATACATTCGTACGGTACGATCTATTCACAGAATCGTCCTACAAAGCTCTGATAGTACGGTACGAAATAACATCGTACAGTACGATCTACAGAGAAAGAAAAAACTCTAAATTTTTTCTTTAAAAATACTCTCCCCCTGTGTGTGTGCATGGTTGCTCAGACTTTTATGCATTTTGTGGCCAGACTTAAGAAAATAAAAATAAAATAAACAACAAAATACATTGAAGACTCATACTCCAAATCTACCCATTCTTGAATCTTCCTGTCGTCCTGAGTCACTTGTGATCTTCCTATAATATTAGTACTCACGGACAATAGCAAAAAAAATAATATTTAATGAGTAGATAATTCAAACGACATTATTTGTCATCATCAAAATCTCAAACTCGGGGTCATGGGTTGCAACATGAAGGGCATTAAAGGAATTATTTGAGTAGAAAGGTGGCAGATGGTTAGGAGGAATAGGATATTGAAGGTTGTATTTGGATTCTAGAATATATGCAATGATGTGTCCTAGAGTAAGATTGGACTTTCTTCTAAGACCTGGATCTCGAATAGTAGTCAAATGCTCGATGTAGAGAAAGGTCAGTTATGTGGCATTGAATTCTCTATGAGCCAGAATGTAAAAGGTAGTAAGTGAAAGAAGTGGAGTGATGTGGACTCGGTCCCTGGCTTTTAGAATAATAGAAGTTCGAAGGGCATGCTGGATTGTCCTAGCATTTTTGAGTAAAGAGCTACTCTCTCCAACATAAAAGTGTGTATTGGTGTGGCAAAAAAGTGATTTGAAGTGGTTCAGTCAAAGTAGGGATTAGAGACAAGGGTATGCAACTTATCCCTAGTGGTGGACAACTGTAATAGTTCAGCACAATCCTAATATATGATTTTGACAGGACGTCAATTCACATAAGTGGTGAGTGCAGTATAGGAGGAATTAATACAGAGGTTTGCGTAGAATTTAAAAAGAAGTTCAGAACTGAAGGGGGCTGCAAGGGTGAGAATAAAGCAAAGTGAAGTGTGAGCGAAAAGATCCAGTATTGGATAGGAGAGATAGGCTAGATTGATTATGTGGGAGAGAGTATTGCTGCACTCTTTGTAACGATGATAGGCAGCCTGATCATCTGCCTCCCAAAAATGAGGGTCCACTGTGCCCCTCGAGGAGCTGTCAGACATCTGACGAGCACGCTTTCTACCAGCCATAAGCAAACAGGAAGTAAAAAAGACAGGAGAAGAGTTTTGAAGTGAGAAATAATGGTTGGAAGGCTCTAAATTTAAAGGATCGGCTGGATCATCCAGGCCGATCGCTGGATCGTCCAGGACAATCTGGTGCAATTATTATGAACATGCCGATTGGTCAAAAAGGCAGTTCGATCGTCCGGGCCAATCAGATATCGGCCGGGATAATTAGACACAGATAATTGTCCCAAGGAGTCAGGCCGGACAACCGCTAAAAGAATATCGTCAAGGCTGATTAAGTGGATCGGCCAGGACGATGCTCAATAATGGATCATATCGGTCAAATTTAATACATTTTAAATCATACGCCACGTGTATCATCCAGGACAAACAGTGAATCGGCTAGGATGATTGTCCAAAAATGAATCATCTCGGGCAAAATTATAGATTTTAAACATGCGACATGTGTATCGTCCAGGACGAACAGGTGTATCGGTCGAGATGTTAACCAATAAATGCATTATCTATGACGAAAAAAGATATCGCCCAGGATGATAAAGATGATTGTAGCAGAGGTTGATCATATAGTCTAGGATGATAAAGGATTGTCCAGGACAATTAGTGTAAAAAAGTCAGAAGACTTAGCAGATGGAGTTTTTGAAGCTCGGAAAGCCGATCGTCCAGGACGATATAAACATTGGCCAGGATTATGTGGCAAAAAACATTTCAACTCAAATGAGGGATGGAGATGATCAGAGAAGGCCCAAAACCAACAAGAAAAAAATAACAACAATAAAACAAAAGTCAATTTTTTTTTTTTTAATTAAGGCATGAACATGATATAGTCTCCATGTGATTGATTCTAAAAATTTGTAAGTTAATGAGTTAATAACTTCAAAAATCCAAAAAATGGTAAAATATCTGATCATGTTAACACTAAGCTCGAACTTCTTTTAGGGCAAAATCTTCTTTTGAAATCAAAAGGCATAACTTAGAAAAATATTTGGATAAGAAAAAGAGATATAATGAAAACTTGGTTTCAGAAAAATATCTTATTGAATAATATATCAAAGTAGTTTGTTGCAATCACAAAATTTGAAATCAAGTCTTTGAAAATCTCAAGTGATACATGAAATCTTCTAAGTTTTAAGAGTTGGAGGAAAGGAAGATAGCTTACTTTTTGATGGGCTCATTTTATGCCTCTTGTCCAATGAATGACACACTTAGTGCATCTTATGATTTTTGATACACTTTGTGTATTATATTTTTTTTAATTTGGCGTCATTGCACATCTTTTATTTTTGGCATCATTGACCACTTTTTTTTCATTATTTTGCAAGCTAGATTCTTTTCCAAAAACTCTTAAATATTCTTAGTTGTGAGTATATCTTCCAGATATTAGAGAAGAAAAACTCACTCTCTAATATATGGAAGAATAATCCACAAAATAGAATAAAAAATCATGTGAGAGATGCATTGACATGATAACGAGAAATCTTGAAGTAACATAAAAACTTTGATTATTATAGTATAAGCTAGATTACGTAGCAAGGTAGAAAAGATCTCAATTATAAAATCCAGTTGTTAATTTGAGACAAACTTTTGGTTAGAAAAGAAATTTTTACCACCAAAATAGATTAGAGAAAGAGACATAATCTGAAATTACTAGATGAATAAGAGGGGCGGGGGTGAATTGTGAAAACTTTTTGACAATAATTAAAACCTAAGCAGGAGTTCTAAATCTTTTCGTTGTTTTTTAGAATTTTAATATGAAAAATTAAACAACCTTTTTTTTTAATTTTCCAAGGCAAATATTTTGAAATTAAAAAGGTACGCAGCAATGAAAAAGCAGTAAGAAAAAAACACACCAAGATTTTTATAGTGGTTCGGTCAAAATATGACCTACGTCCACTCCTCGGAGTCCTCCGCTCTAGGATTTTCACTACCAACTATAGTTCTCCTTTTTCCCCCCTTCGCAAGGCGGAGAAGCCTTTACAAACCTCCCTTTCACCAACCCAGCGTTGCGGAGTGCCAAACTCTGTTTTTGCCCTCCTGGCGACGGCAGAGAACCTTCTCATTTTTCTCCCTCTTGGAGAAGGCAGAGTACCTCGAGGTCACAGATGTAGACGAGCCTTTCCCTTGGAGATCCTCCCTCAAATTCTTTTAGCGCCCAGGAGGAGCAAGATGCAGCAAGTTCGGAGCAACCGTGTGATCTCCCTCACAACGCTCACCTTCTCCTTCCTCTCTCAAACCCTAAAGAACTTCTCTAGAGCTCTCTCCCTTGGAATCCCTCTCTAACCATGTTCTCCTCTCTTGATTCACACCTCAAAATATGACAAGTTTTTACCCATAAAATAGGCTCCAAAATCCCTGAAATATCAAAGTAGCCGTTACTATCATACAGTACGGTTATATAATCGTACAGTACGATCTTTATAAATAGACTTCGTCCTGGTACGACATGATACGAATAGTTCCAAAATGTTCATACAGTACGATACTAAATCGTACAGTACAATCCAAGACAACACATTTCATACAAGACGATAGTCGGGATGATCAAACATTATCTCTATTCATCGTATGGTACGATATACATCGTCCAGTACGATGGGACAAAAACAACTGATCATCCGGGACGATATCATGGACGATTATAATTCGTCTTTGTTCATCGTATTTTACGAATGGGTTCATACAGTACGAGGTTCAAATTATAATTAAGCCTAGAATTCTTGCACTAATCACGGGTTAAGTTAAGTAAGTATTTAAAAATACTCGTACGTACGAACAAGTTCGTACCGTACGAATGGCGAAAAATTTCTTAAGTTAAACAATGGCTAGGGTTTTCGATTCGAACATATCGTACAGTACGATATAATTTCATACGGTACGATCTATTCACAGATTCGTATTACAACCCTCTAATCGTACGGTACGAATTATCATTATACTGTATGATCTACATATAAGAAATTCTATTACATTCTACATTTAAAACCTCTCCCCCTGTGTGTGTACATGGTTACTCGAGCTTTTACGCATTTTGTGGCCAGATTTAAGAAAATAAAAATGAAATAAAAAGAGAATACATTGCAGACTCTTACTCCTAATCTACCCATCCTTGAGTCTTCCTGACGTCCTGAGTAGCTTTTGATCTTCCTGAAATGTTAGTACTCACGGACAATAGCAAATAATATTCAATGAATCTCAAGTAAATTATTATTTGTCATCATCAAAATCTTAAGCTTGGGGTCATGGGTTGCAACAATCTCCCCCTTTTTGATGATGTCAAATAATAGTTGTTGTAAGCAAGTGTTAAAGGATTTTTTTTTTTTGGATTTAAACTTGAGAAAAAGTAAGGTACAAAAATAAAGAAAATGCAGTGCGAAATAAAAAACTTGCATTTAACCATAAAATAAGATACAACAACCTTCTCCCCCTTTTGACTGCACAAAAAGAGGAGCAAACACTAAAAAAAAGTACAACACAAATACAATCTAAAGAGGAGGATCCTGATCAGGTGGTGGTGGAGGTCGATTTGGTTGGAAGTACTGAAAAAGAGTGTTAAAGCGCTGATCAATAGCAGTAAACAGCTCTCCAAACCATTGCATATCTTTCTCGTGTTGCTGATCTTTTTCCTGAATATGAGTGTCGAGATGAGTCTGAAGTTGGTCAAAGCGTTCGACCAAATCATCTTGTGCTGGTGCAGGTGCTCGAGGTGGTGCATGTCGTCGTGGACGTGCTGGAACAGCGGCTGAGGCATCTTCTCCTTCTTCATCACCAAAAATAGGTTCCTCTGGCTCGTGTCCCCGATGGAAAAGAATACGGAAAGAGGCATCAGTTTAAAAAATAGGAAGATTGTCGGGTTCACTAGGATAGGTCAATTAATATTTATTTTGGAGAATATATCCTATAAGGTGGTCAAGAGCTATATTTTGTTTTCAGCGTGTGGTAGGGAGACGAACGAATGTCATATGGAAAATGTAGTCAACAATTAGATCGACCTCGTCGAATTTGGTGTTGGACATGATGAGATAGGTAGCGACAGATAAAACAGGGGTCATGTTGATCCGGTCGCCAGCTTTGGGGATTATGGAGGTTCTAAGGACATGTTGAATTATGCACGCATTTCTATTTAGGGAAGAAATGAGAGGTTGATGTTGATAGAAAGCGGCATTTCTATGGACTCGATTAACATAGCTCCAATCAAAGTCATTTGTGAGGAAGGAATGAACCCTAGGACCTTCAGTGGATAGCCCAATAGATTGGGCGATATCGGCTCTGGTGATTTCTACGTTGGTACGACAAACAAAGGAGTGAAAAGTAGTGTTGTCGACAGTGTAGGTGAGGTTCACTAGAAATTCTAATAAAAGTTCGGAGTTGTAGGGAAAGGCCAGGGTGAAGAGGAACTGAAAGGTGGTAGAAGCAAAGAGGTTCAGTACCTCGAAATTCAGTGCAGCCTGATTGAGCATTTTAGAAGGAGTAATTTTGCAGGCCTTATACTTGTGGTAGGCTTCCTCATTTTCAGCACTCAAGAACCGAGCACTGTGATGACTTGAGGAGAACGAACTGGCAGTTGCCAAATGGCCTCTCTTACTGGAGCTAGACATCTTGTAGAGTGAAGTGAGGAAGGTGTGAAATGTGAGAAGGACAAGGTGTGAGTGAAGTGAGGAAAGTGTGAGTGAAAACAGCTGCCTAGCCGAGCAATTTATACCAATTGAAATTACTAGATGGACAAGAGGGGGGTGAATTGTGAAAACTTTTTGACAATAATTAAAACATAAGCATGAGTTCTAAATCTTTTCGTTATTTTTTAAAATTTAATATGAAAAATTAAACAACCTTTTTTTTAATTTTTTAAGGCAAATATTTTGAAATTAAAAAGCCAAGCAGTAATGAAAAAACAGTAAGGAACGGAGGTCACGAATGTAGACGAGCCTTTCCCTTGGAGATCCTCCCTCAAATTCTTCTAGGGCCACAGGAGGAGCAAGATGCAGCAAGTTCAGAGCAACCTTTTGATCTCCCTCACACCTCTTCTCCCTCACAACGCTCATCTTCTCCTTCGTCTCTCAAACCCTAAAGAACTTCTCTAGAGCTCTCTCCCTTGGAATCCCTCTCTAACTACGTTCTCCTCTCTTGATTCACACCTCAAAATATGACAAGTTTTTACCCATAAAACGAGCTCCAAAATCCCTGAAATCTCAAAGTAGCCGTTACTACCGTACAGTACGGTTATATAATCGTACAGTACGATCTTTATAAATAGACTTCATCCTGGTACGATGTGGTACGAATAGTTCAAAAATGTTCATACAGTACGATACTAAATCATATGGTACGATCCATGACAACACAGTTCATACAAGAAGATAGTCGGGACGATCAAACATCGTCTCTGTTCATCGTATGGTACGATATATATCGTCCAGTAAGATGGGAAAAAAACAACTGATTGTCTGGGACGATATCCGGGACGATTATAATTTGTCTCTGTTCATCGTATTATACGAATTGGTTCGTACAGTACGAGGTTCAAATTATAATTAAACCCAGAATTCTTGCAATAATCTAGGTTAAGTTAAGTAAGTATTTAAAAATACTCGTACAGTACGAACAAGTTCATACCGTACAAACGGCAAAAAAATTTCTTACTTAAGTTAAACAACGGCTAGGGTTTTGGATTCGAACATATCATACAGTACGATATAATTTCGTACGGTACGATATATTCACAGAATCGTATTACAACCCTCTGATCGTACGGTACTAATTATCATCGTACAGTACGATCTACAGAGAAGAAATTCTATTACATTCTACATTTAAAACCTCTCCCCCTGTGTGTGTGCATGGTTACTCGAGCTTTTATGCATTTTGTGGCCAGACTCAAAAAAATAAAAATGAAATAAAAAGAGAATACATTGCACTCTTACTCCTTATCTACCCATCCTTGAGTCTTCCTATCGTCCTGAGTAGCTTTTGATCTTTCTAAAATGTTAGTACTCACGGACAATAGCAAATAATATTCAATGAATCTCAAGTCAATTATTATTTGTCATCATCAAAATCTTAAGCTTGGGGTCATGGTTTGCAACATAATCAACGGTATTTTTTACCCTTTAGTAGATTAGGAGATGTAAAACATTAATTACAAATTTTCAAAAAAAAAAAAGTATTAAGATATCAATTCAGCGATGATTTGAAAAGGAAAAACAAAGCAAGGCATATGAAAAATAAAGTACCAAAGACAAAATAAAAACTAACTAAATAAAAAACAACTAGCAAAGAAATCAACAGATAAAACATCAATAAAAATCAAGTTCGTGCATTAATGTCAATCACACCCAATCTAGTCCTTAAATTGTTGAAATTGTCGAAGGGCAGTGGTTTAGTAAATATATCAGCCAGTTGATTCTCAGTCTCCACATAATGTAACTCAATGTTTCCCTTAGTCACATGGTCTCTAATAAAGTGATGCCTAATGTCAATGTGCTTAGTCCTTGAATGTTGGGTAGGATTTTTAGAAATGCAGATGGCACTAGTGTTGTCACAAAGAACAGAGATGGTACCTACAGGTAATCCTAAATCCAGTACTTGCTATTTTAACCAAAGGACTTGGGCCACACAACTTCCTAAAGCAATGTACTCAACTTCAGCAGTGGAAAGAGCAACAGAGTTTTGCTTTCTACTAGACCAGGAGACTAAAGACTATCCTATGAATTGACAAGTTCCAGAATTACTTTTTATATCCACTTTAAATCCTACAAAATCAAAATCAGAAAATCCAATAATCTCAAAAGAAGTGATGTGCCTAGGGTACCAGATTCCTAAGTTTTGGGTCCCTAAAGGTATCTAAGAATTCTCTTAACTGCATTCAGGTGGGATTCATTAGGGTCAGCTTGAAATCTAGCACAAAGACAAACACTAAACATTATATCAGGTCGGCTAGCAGTCAGGTAAAGTAAATATCCAATCACCCCCTGTACTTCTTTTGATCAACTGATTTTCCATTTAGGTCATTGTCTAATTGAATTCCTGAGATTATGGGAGTATTAATTGGCTTGGCTTTCTCCATTTCATATTTCTTCAAGATGTCCTTTATATACTTTATTTCGCTCAAAAAAGTTTCATCATTTAATTGTCTAATGCTAAACCCCAAAAAGTATGTCAATTATCCCATCATACTCATCTCAAACTCCTTACTCGTTATTTTAGAAAAATCATCACATAGCCTTTTATCAAAAGATCCAAAAACTATATCATCGACATAGATCTGAATAATGAGTAAATCATCTCCTACTTTCCTCAAGAAAAGGGTGGTGTCCGCACTCCCCTTAATAAACTCCCTTTCTAGTAAGAATGTGTTAAGCCTCTCATATCAAGCTCTGGGTGCCTGCTTTAATTTATATAAGGCTTTTTTAATTTGAAAATATGATTTGGAAATTGGGAACTCTCAAAACCTGGGGTTGTTCTATAAACACATCCTCTTTTATTTCTGCGTTTAAAAGGCACTCTTAATGTCCATTTGGAAAAGCTTAAATCCCTTATAACAGTCAAAGTCTAATAGCACTCTAATGGCTTCCAATCTAGCTACAGGAGAAAAAGTCTCCTCAAAATCTATTCCTTCTATTTGGTTATACCCCTTAGACACTAATCTTGTCTTATTCCTAATCACCACTCCAGAATCATTCACCTTATTCTTAAATACCCACTTAGTTCCAACTACATTTTGTCCCTTATGTCTTTCTACAAGCTCCCAAACATCATTTTTAACAAACTGGTTCAACTCCTGCATGGCTAAGATCCAAAACTCATTAGTAAGGGCTTGATTTATGTTGGTGGGTTCAGTCATTGAGATAAAGGCAGAGTGGTTCACTTCCTTCCTAAGTCCATGTCTAGTCCTAACTCCATAAGAAGGGTCTCCTAAAATCAGATCATTAGGGTGACTCGAAGAGTATCTCCAATCTCTAGGCAAAGTGTGTGAAGGTTCAACCCTTTCCTCCAGATCTATATTTTCTACTCCTTGGGTAACCTCTACTACCCCTTTAGTGTTCTGGTGCTCTACCTCCTTCTCCAAGTTTTCTAATCCAGTGGCAATCTCTCCATCATCATCATCCTCAACTCAAGGCTTTATAGGATCAGACTCATCAAACACTACATGTGTAGTCTCTTCCACCACCAATATCCTGTTATTAAACACCCTAAAAGACTTTCCAACACTAGAATATCCTAAGAACACTCATTCATCAGATTTTGGGTCAAATTTTCCTAAGTGAGACTTCCTATTATTATGAATGAAAACCTTACAACCAAAGAAATGAAGGTGAAAAAGATTCTACCCTTAAGGATCTCATAGGGTGTATTATCTAATTTGGATCTAGTATTCACCCTATTTAACTCATAATAAACTGTGTTAACTACTTCAGTCAAAAATTATTTGGAAGTGAATACTCAGCAAGCATGGCTCTAACAGCTTCCACTAAGGTTCGGTTCTTTCTTTCAGCTACCCCGTTATGCTGAGGGGTCCTAGGAGCTGAGAAGTTGTGGCTAATCCCTTTCTCCTCACAAAAATCTTCAAATCTCTCATTTTCAAACTCTCCCCCATGGTCACTATGAATGGTCAAGGTCTCACAACCTAGCTTTTTTTGAATCCAAGTAAAGAAGACTCTAAACTCATCAAATGACTCATTTTTGTGTGACAAAAATCTAATCCAAGTAAACCTCGAGTAGTCATCGATAATCACAAAATCATAGACTTTCCCTCCCAAACTGGTAGTGCTAACGGGACTAAACAAATACATGTGAAGGACTTCTAAAGGTCTAGAGGTGCTAATGTTGTTAATGGAGTGAAAAGTGGAGTGGACTTGCTTTCCTAATTGGTAGGCATCACAAAGGTGGTATTTTGAAAACTTAAGCTTTGGATCACTTTCCTAAGGGTTTTCATACTGGCATGACATAATCTCCTGTACCAAAATCATAAATCATCAATAGCAGTTTTTAAGTAAAATGATGCAGCACATTCAATGTTATTTAATTCAAGCATATAAACATTGTGTTGCAAATCTATTTTTTCATGGCTTATGTTTTGATGATTGACAAACACTACTTCTCTTGGACTACTTGTTGCTTCTAACTTTTCAGGAATCGAAGACCGGACGATCATGAAGAAGCCAAGTTCAAGATTGCGTAGGTTTAGGGTTAAGTCAGTCTGTTTATTTTTCACCTTTTGAGTCTACTTGTAATGATCAAAAAGACTGATGCTAAGTAACCCTATACACACACACTTGACAGGCTTAGAATTTCTGTTTTTGCCCACATCGGCCCGGCTGATATTTATATCGTATGGGACGATCAGCTTAAAATAGAAAGTCTAATTAAGGATTCTTAATTAAGGCAGCCGACATTAAACTATCGGCCTGGACGATACGTGTATCGGCCCGGACGATAAGCTCAAAATAGAAAGTGATAGCCTCCTTAGACAGTTTAGGCATACTGTATTTTAAATTATCGGTCAGGACGATTCCCAGATCGGCCTGGACGCTTCTTCAATGTTTTTGAAGACCTTTGGCTGCTGCCTTGACCTGAGAAGACCTTGAGGAGAGAAAGAGAGAGAGGGAGAGAGAGAGGATCTTGTGAGGGGATTCACAAGGGTTGCTCAAGGATCGCTCTGCTTGTCTTTCTTCTGGAGTTTCTCGTCCGTTGAAGGGTCGGTAGAGGTAAGGAGTTTGGTTTTGGTTGTGGTTCTCTGCCAGATTCAGGAGGAAGCAAAAGGAGGTGGGTTCTCTGCCTTGCCGGGGTGGAAAAAAGGAGTTTCTTGTGAGGGCTTCTCCGCCTAGCTGTGGGGGCTAAAGGAGAGTCACGTTTTGTAGTGCAAAACTTGGAGGGTGCCTCCAAGGAGTGGACGTAGGTTGAGTCGACCGAACCACTATAGATTTATGTGTTCTTTTTCTTACTTCCGCACTTTTAAATTCTGCATTTATTTTTGTGGTGTGATTTGGTTTGTGATTTTCTTTCTTTGTCTTAAGAATTTTTTAAATACCAATTCACCCCCCCCTCTTGGTTAGCTTGGGACAAAGTTCATAGGGCTTAACATCCCGAACAAACTTTCACATTGTTGATCCACTTTCCCTACAAAATAGTATTATTATTTAAGCTCATAATGCATGAATTTTCCAAAAAAAATTTTGATGAAGCCCTTATCGCAAAGCTGACTGAGTTTCAATTCATCTACAAGCAAAACATTTTCAATTAGAAGATACTTGAAATTACCAATTATACCTGCTCCTATAACCTTCCTAGTGGTGTTGTCTCCAAGAGTCACCTTGCCTCCTGTCCTAGTCTCCAGCACTATAAATTGACTGGCATCGCCAGTCATATGTCGAGGGCATCCACTGTCCAGGTATCACATGCTTTCATGGGGTCTTTTATGAGAGCTTACCTGCAAAATTATCAAATGTCAGATTTAGCAACCCAAATATGTTTCGGTTCCTTCTTATGGAAAGTAGAATGCAATGCATGCTGTGGATCATGTAACTTGGGTCTCCAAACCCAATGTGGACTATGGTGAATGATGCAAGTGTGTGCTATGTGTCATAGCAAGCCACATGAAAAACATATAACTCCAGGAAAAGGATGCACTAATCTACTCCTATGGTGATGTTTTTTAAGCGGTGTATGGAATGAAGATTTTTTTATTTTCAAAGGTGTTTGAATTTTCTAATTTTTTATAATATTTTTCTAACTCAGAATGAGATAATTTTAAAGAATCATGAGAATTAGTCAACTCAGCATGCTTTTTATTTAATGCATCGAACTTATCAAGTAAAGCCATGTGATTTGAATCAATTATTGAATGATCTTTGAGAAGATTTTCATGCTCTTTTGTAAATTAAAAAATTCCAATTTTAGGCTAGCATGAGTTTTCTTAAGTTTCCTATATGATCCATGTATGTTTTTAAAAACTTCAAAGAGTTGCTCATAGGTTAGTTCACATACCTCTTCTTGGTCACTTTGACCAAGATTATTGTCCGCCATTAAACACAAGTTTATTATCTCCTCCTCAGGTTCAGTTTCAGACGAATCTGATGTAGAATCTGCCTAGAATGCCTTTTGGAATAGCTTCGTACTCTTATCCTTTTGAGGTTCGGTTTATCCTCACCCTTCTCCTTACTTGGGTGTGCGTTAAGCGTAGGACAATCAGCTTTAACGTGCCCAGGCTTCCTGTATTCAAAGAAAATTATTTTATTAGAATTCTTAAAATTTTTGCTACCCGTAGCTTTATTCCATTTTTTATGATTCTTCTGTTTCTTCCTTAGAAAGCTCTTAAATTGCCTTGTGATTAAAGCAACATCATCGCTTTCAGACCCGAAAGAATCAGTGTTCGAATCATTCGCCTTAAGTGCCACCGTTTTCTCCTTCTTTCTTTCACCTACATCAAGATTTCTTTGGTTCACCCCTTGCTCATAAGCAATGAGTGAACCAAGTAAGTTATCGATCAAATATATATTTAAATCTTTTGATTTAGATATTATAGTAATTTTTGCATCAAAGGAGGAAGGCAAACATCTTAAAATTTTGTTTGCTTTTTCATAGTTAGAAAGTTCTCTTCCTAATGCATGCATTGAAGTAACAATTTGAGTAAACCTTGTATACATTTCAGAAATCGATTCAGAATGTTTCATATGAAAAAGTTCGTATTCATGCAAGAGAATATTCAAATGAGATTGCTTTACTTGATTAGTATCTTCATAAGTGATACACAATTTATTCCAAATTTCTTTACCAGTAGTGCAAGTGAAAACACGCATGTAATCTTTCGATTTCAAAGCAGAGAAAAAATAGTTCAAATAATTTGCATTTAATTATGCTAAATCCCTATCATCTAGAGTCCATTCAGTAAAAGGAAGTGGAACAGTAATGCCATTCAATTTTCAAGTTGCAGGTGTATAACCATCCTTAATAGGCATCCACATGCAATAATAAATTGATTGTAAAAACGTAGACCTATGAGTTTTCCAAAGATCAAAAGGGATATTATCAAACAAAGGTGGTCGGGTAATAGAATACCCTTCTGCAGTATTACGATTTTTGTTGTTAGTCATGGATCAAAAATTCAAAAAAATTTCAAACTTAATTTTTATGAATCCCACTCTGACACCACTTGAAAGTTCGTTACAGATGTTAAGCCCTTAAGAACTAGCCCGAGGCTAACTAAGAGGTGGGGGGTGGGAATTGGTTTTTTAAAAAAAAATTCTTTATGTAAAGAACTACAAAACTTAAAATCAAATCACCATAGAAATCAAAGCGCAAAAATAAATAAATGTGGAAGAAAAATAAAGAAAGATCACACCAGATTTATAGTGGTTCAGTCAATCCTTGACCTATGTCCACTCCTCGGAGGCACCCTCCGAGTATTGCACTAACTAAATGTCTCTCCTTTAGCTCCCACAGCTAGGCGGAGAAGCCTTTACAATAGACTCCATTTCACCAACCCTGGTGCGACAAAAAACTGACTCCTTTTGCTTCCTCTTGAAGTGGGCAGAGAACCCAGACCTTTTGTTGAAGTAAACCTCCCAAGAACCTCCCAAGGATGAAGGACGAAGAACCGAGACGACGACTTGGAACCTTGCTTGGAGCAACCTTCGTGAACCCTCTTACAAACTCCCCCTCACAAGTTCCTCTCTCCCTCTCTCTCTCTCTCTCTCTTTCTCTCTCTCTCTCCCTCTCCCAAGGCTCTCTCAGGTCAAGATAGCAGCACTCAAGATCTTATTGCATGAGAAAATTTGGGTCCTTTAAATAGAATTTCAAGAACCGACATTATCGTCCAGGATGATAGGAATATTGTCCTTGCCAATCAGTAAAAAATAAGATCAATCAGCTGGGACAAATCAGGATTATCAGAAGAAAATTGGTTACATCGTCCAGGCCTATACAAAATCATCCTGGACAATTAGTTCAAATTTGAGTATAATCATCCTGAATAACGACTTGAACAGGTTTTGGCCGATGTCAATCTTCCAGACCATCTTCCTGGCCGATTCTACGATCAGCCTGGCCGATGTGATCGTATCAATCAGCCTTAATTTTTTTTTAGATGATGCATAAAGCAATATTATTAAAAAAGAAGAGAACTAAACAAAGTAAAGTGCATCACAATCCTCCTTTAACACATTGTTGAATAAAGGAGGAATGTTATTGTTCACCAAATTGTCCCAAATAAAATCACCCAGCCTAGCATGGTTAGCACAATAATCAGCTAACTTATTGCATTTCCTATTTACACATTGAAAAATGACTTGGTTGAAATTTCTAAGAAAGAAAAAAATCAAGAATTTGATGACTGTTACCTTCGGATGGGCCCATATTAAAGATCTTCTGGATATGCTTCATTACATTGGAATTGTCGGCTTCAATTATGATTCCTTTAGCATCATACATCCATTATTGAAGAACCTTATTTAAGTCCATAAGTGCTTCCAATTCAACAGCAGAGATATCCCAATGAGTTCTTTTGAAACCAAAGGCAAACAAGAATATACCTTTGCTATCTCTAATAACACCTCCAATTCCAGCTATATAATTTTAAACAAGAGAAGCACCCATATTAAGTTTGTTCCATTCGGTTGGAGGGGGTTTCCAATTGATAGAAAAAACCAAATGCTGATTAGAAACCCAGTTAATCGAAATCAGATCATGGCTAAAAGATAAGGAAGCAAAGCTGATTGCATTGCTGCAATAACATGAAGACTATCTTCTATCTCCCCGTGAACAAGTTTGTTCCTACTTTTCTAAGAGAAGAAAACTACTGAGCAGCATAAATTCCCCAATAATGGATTGTAATTAGAATAAGCCGAAAGACAATTAAAGCAGTTTTCCAAATCTGTTAAATCTGGGATATCATATCCTTCTGAATAACAAAGATAACATCTTTAAGAAAGAAGCATTGAACTGTTAAATGATTGGCATCCTCGACGTCACAGCAACCTCTTGGGCATCCATTATAATTGATGATTCTTCTATACATTAAGAATTCAGTGGAAGGAATGGCTTTATGGATTAGTCTCCACCAGAAAATTTTAACTCTTGGTTTCAATTTCAATTTCTTCATCCATTTCCAACTTAACAATTATGAGTGAAGAAATAAAATCTACTAATTCCTTCCCAAAAGTTTGAATTAGTTTTTGGATATTCCAGCTTCCATTATGAGTGAATAACTTCAAACAACATCTATCATCATGTAGATTGGAGACATAAGTAGGCCATTTGTTAATAGACTTATCAAGGATCCAAATATCCTTAGCGGTGTTGATGCTCTCACCATCCAAAACTTTCCACTTAACAGTTTGTTGAAGAAATTTACCACCATTGTTTATGATTTTCCAAGTAGGAGAACTCCCTAACTTTATTTCAGAAAAACTGAGATTCCTACCATACTTGGCAATAAGGATTCGATTCAACAAAGAACTAGGATTAGAGAATAAACTCCAAGCAAATTTGGCTCTCCAAGAGCCAACTTTATCAGCTGCAGACACTACTCCTTATCCTCCAAACTTGATTTACTTACATAGAATTTTCCACTCCACATAGTGAATACCCGAACTTTTATCTTGCTTAGTCCAGATAAAATTTCTGCACAGCTTGTCAAGTTCTCTCAACACTCCCATTGGCACAAGAGAGTGAGTAGAAATAAAAACTAGAATAGAAAGCAGATAAGTTTTTATCAATTGAATTTTACCAGCTAGAGTAAGGGATTTATTTCCCCATATGTTAAGCTTATCATAAGCTTTTTCCAGAATATCTTGATAATATGAAGCTTTGAGTATTCTCATAGTCATCTTGATGCCAAGGTAATTCATTTCATCCACTATTTTAAAACCAATAAGTTTTGAAAGCACTTTGGACTTATCTATGTGTACAGCCTTACCGAAAATCATAGAAGATTTCCGATCATTAATTTTCTGCCAAGTCCAACTACTATACTCCTTCAAAATCTTCTTAATTTTCTTAGCATTTCTACGATTTGCTTCCGCAAAAAAAAATGATGTCGTCTGCATACTGGAGATGTGAAACAATTTCTACTTTAGGGGAAACCTTCACTCCTACTTTGCTATCGTTCCTTCTGAATGCTTCAGGAAATATTTCGAAACACATGATAAACAAATACGGGGATAAGGGACATCCCTGTCTAAACGCACATTCAGCCTGTATCCAATTGGAATTAAAACCATTCACAATAATGGAGTACCTAGTGTTCATCAAACACTATAAAAGGAGATTAATAAAAGACCAAGGAAAACCATAAAGTTCCAAAACATGTTTCAAGGTTCTCTATCCCATACTATCATAAGCTTGCTCCATGTCCACTTTAATGGCCATCAATCCTTTCCTTTCTTTGGAACATCTGAATTTATGAAAGATTTCTTGAGTGAGCAAGATATTTTCAGAAATGGATCTCCCCTTGATAAATGCAACTTGATTCTCCGAAATGATTTTAGGAATACAGTTGACAATCTTGTTTAATAGCATTCTTGCCACTATCTTGTAAATAGAATTACAAAGGCTAATTGGCCTATAATTTGAAGGAGTCAAAGGGTTCTTAATTTTGGGAATAAGAACCACAACTGTTTTTCTCCAATCATCACACATAAAAACAGAGTTAAAAAAAGGCAAATAGCCTTCCAAACATCATATTTTATAATGGGTCAATAGCATTTAAAGAAAGTATAAGAGATACCATCTATGCCAGGAGAAATGTTGTTCCCCAAATGAGATATCACAACCTCCAGCTCTTCTTCAGTAAAATCTGCCTTGAGCCTTTCCCTATCGGCATTATCTAGAATTCTGGAAAAATTTGGCCAATCGGAAAGATAACACTTCGTAAACCTCCATTTCTCCTGGAAATAACTTGAAAAGGTTTCTTCAATGCAACGCTGATCTTCAGTCAAAATGCCTTCATTGTTCTTGATTTGCTTGATTAAATTACAGTTACATCTCATGGAAGCAACCGAGTGAAAGTATTCTGAGTTGGAATCAAATTCCTTGTAAGATTTCACTTTAGCTCTTTGTCTCCACCAAGAGCTAAGCCTTCCCAATATAGAATTCAGCTTTCTAACTTTAAATCTTAACAGGGAGATTTTATCTTCAAAGAGAAATCCCGAGCTGGCTTCCTCCTCCTGCAGTTCAATAATCTCTGCTTTCAGTTTATCTTTCAAAAAACTGAGGTTAGCATGTTTGGCTCTACTCCAATGAAATAAGGCTTTAAGAACTCTCTTAAATTTGAGATTCAGACTTTGAACTTCATTCCCTCCAGCAGATTTTCCCCAAGAGTTGGCAACAATTCCTTTAGAAGCTGGATAAGAAGACCAAACTTCTTCAAATTGCAATCTTTTGGATCTTCTGAATCCTGAATTGAATAATTTAATGGCTATAGGATAGTGCTCTGAAGCAATCCTACCAAGATGCCAAATTACTGCAAGTTGAATGATCCTTAAGGCTACAGAATTTAACAACAACGATCAAGCCTCTCAAGAATGCGAGCTCCTCCTTTCTTATTGTTACATCAAGTGTATTTGGGGCCTATAATTCTAATGTCATGGAAGTCACTCCTTTTCAAAAACATTTGCATATCTTGAGGTCCTTGAGAGAAAACAAATCTCTTCCCACCTCCTTTCTCCTCTTGAGAAAGGATACAGTTGAAATCTCCACCTATGATGAAAGGAATATTAGAATTTGAAAAGGCTTGGAGATCCTCTCAAAGTTTTCTTCTCTTATAGATGTCTTTGCTTCCATAGATAGTGGCAATAAGCCACTCTCCTTTATTTTGAATTTTAAACAAACCAATAACCATTTAAGGAGAAGCATGAATAATGGAAAAAGTGCAAAAGCTGGACATCCAACACACTAGAATTCCTCCGGACAGACCTTCTGAAGGTACATTGAAGAAATCCCAATTGATACCAACAAGTTTATTGACTTCCTCCCTATCAAAAGGCTGAACTTTAGTTTCTACTAGCCCAATATAAAAAACATCTATGTCTTTGACAAACTCCCTTAAGTAACAAGAGGCTTCAACTTTTCTAGCCCCTCTTCAATTCCAAAATGAAAGATACGTCATTTGGATTTAAAAATGAGTTTGCTCCCATTTTTAAACTTCTTACTACCTTTACCTTTCCTTTTTTGAAGTAAGATGTTGTCTTTGCCGAAATAACTAAGCTCCTTAAGAAGCTTACCCTTACTTTTAACCAATTCATCCATCCTCTCTGTTTTAAAAACCGTAAGGTCAGAATTGGTTCAATTGATTTCACCTTCCTCAAGATCTTAATCTTTATCAATAACTCCATCAATTCCTTCTTCAACAGAACTAAGATAGCTTAATACTTTGAACATATTTCTACCTTCTGTTGGCAGATGAGCATTTTGATTCCTCTGAATCACATTATCATCAGACAGTTCTCTGTAATCTTCAACTGCATCATCTACTAACTTGAAATCAGCTTTGAAGGTGCCTTCCATGCAGTTGCTAGCATCAGTTCTTGCATTCTCCTCAGCTGAGACTTCAACATTCACATTTGGAGCAGGAGTTTCTTCAATAGACTTACCATAGACATCAACAATTCCTATACCAACATTTCCATCAACAGATTGAACTGTATTTGGAATAAAAGAAGATTTATGAACATTTACAGATTTAGTTTTTCTTAAAGTATTGTTATCCAAATTAACCTTCCCAAAATAAGATATTTTCTTCTTCCTTTTTTTCAAATTTTGGACAAGAATCCAAGGGCCATAGATTTTGTCTGTTTCAACCTCTTTTTGAGATTGAGGGAAATTATATAGCTTACCTTATCCCAAAGGATCCTCAGATCCTTTATGATAAGTCTCCACATTCTCTTTACAATTGTCATCTAGATGACCAACTTTGTCGCATTTGAAACAAAAAGTATAAACTTTTTCGTATTCAACTTTTTGAAAGAATCGTCCAAATGATCCTTCTACCCACACACCATTAGGGAATTGCTGATCCGAAGGCATACGAACACAAACTCTAGCATACTCCCTCTTTCTCCATTGGAACATGTTGTCGTCGATCCAGAGAGGGGTCCCAATCTTGGAAGCTATTCTGGCTACATTATCTTCATCCCAACAAATTAAAGGAAGATGAGGAAACCTGACCCAAACCAGATAAGTTAATCCTCTTAATGAAGAAGGAGTAAATAATGGAGACCATTTATCAATTCCCACAATGTGACCATTGACATACCAAGGGCCACCTTCATGAATCTTGTCAACTACTTCCTTGTCAAAGAAGGAACATAAAATCGATCCCATTCCAAGGGAAATTATATGAAACTTCCCAAACTTACTCCATTGCTAACAGAGTTCTCTGGCAATCACAAAAACTGGTGCAATATCACCAAAAACCTTCACAACCAAAGATAGTTGCAGTTTCTTAGCATTCATCTTCAAGCAGGCTTCATTGAGTTTAACTGATTCACCGTCCTCAGACAGAATAGGTTCGTCTCCTTTAAACTGAACCTTGATATTTGGTTTCCTGGTCCAGGCTTTAGAAGGATTAGAATCAGTGACATTTGAGGACACAACTTCTTCGGTAATACATCTAATATCTGATGTGTTCCCCATCAATTTTTCTGAATAGGAAACTCCATTCTAAATAAATTGAGATTTACTAGTTGGATTGTTGAACTTGTTAACAAAAAGCTTCAAGCTTGACGACGATGAGGCTTCATTATCAATTGCATTCTTGTTTTAAAAACTGGGAGATTTGAAATTTTTAACAGAAGATTGATTGATAATTCCTTTGCCTTTTCCTGGCACAACAGGAGTTTTCTTAAGAACCCTAGAATTAGGTTCATTAATCTGGTATTCTAGATTTTTGTATTCTGAGTGATCCGTCTAGATGGATAAACTTCGAATTAAGACCGCCGGGAGGGATCCGACGATCAGCAGCGAATGCGCTCCTTCTTCCATCAACGATGAACAAATCACCAAAAATAACGGGAAGAAAAAATTTGAAATTCAACGAACTTTCTTTATCTTGAAACCGAGAGCTACTCTCTTCAATTGAATCCCAACAGCTTTAATTGCTTTCCATAATTGCCAGATTAATTTAGGAATAATTGTGCTGTATCATTCAGGACGATATGGAGATTGTTCGGGCCTATAATTTAAAATAAGGAATACCTAAATTGATCATGGCGGCTGATTCTTTCTGATTTGAGCCTATAGTCCTAGCCAATATAAGTATCTTCCAGGATAATTTGCTTAATGATGGCGGCTTAACCAGGATGCCCTAATTAGGGTTTCTATTTTTAGTTGGATCGTCCTGGCCGATAGAAACATCATCTAGGCTGATGTACTCAAAAAAAAAAAAAAAAAACTCAAAAAACTCCTTAGGTGTGTATGTGTGCAAGGTTACTTAGCATCAGGAACCACTTTTATAATTGACTCAAGAAATAAAATACATACTTGGCTCAACCTAAATCTACCCGATCTTGAGCTGGCTTGAGTTGCATTCGATCGTGTGATCCTAAAAAATTAGTAGGCAAAGCAGTCGTAGAAAAACATGAATGTTTACTATCATCAAACTTCTAATCCATAATCTCAGATTCACAATATAGAAAACATCAAAAATCAGAACAGAATAGTATAAGTACAAACATACTACTCTCCCTTTTAACATCTTAAAAAGGAGGAGACAAACAAAAACAATGTAGAAACTAAATAGAAGAAGAAAAAATAGAAACTAATCAATAGAAAATAAAAACAAACTAAAATAAACTAATAAAATGAGGAAAAAATGATACGAAAAAGACATAAACACAAACAAAACAAGGATTTTTTTAAAGGCATGAATATGACATAGTCTCAATGTGATTGATTTTAAAAAATTTTTGGATCATTGAGTTAACTTCACCAAAATTTGAAAAACAGTTAGAACAACCTATCCTGTTAACCCTAACTCAGTCTTCTTCAGGGTAAACCATCTTTTGAAAACAAAAAATCTAAATTAGAAAAGCCTATTGGTTTAGAAAAGGAGATCCATTAAAAAATATGTTTCCAGAAAAATATTTTATAGAATAATAAATCAAAGTAATTATTTACAATTAGAAATATGAAATCAAGTCTTTGAAAAATATCAAGTGACAGATGAAGTCTGCTAAGATTTAAAAAATTTAAAAGGAGAAGAAGCTTGCTTTTGGTGGGATCATTTTATGTCTCTTGTCAATTTGATTGGCGCTTTGCGCATCTTTTGATTTTAATACACTTTGTGTATATATATATTTTTTTCAATTTGACGTCATTGCGCATCTTTTATTTTTGGCATCATTGGCCACTTTTTTTCTCATTAACTTTTATGCAAGCTAGATCCCTTTCAAAAATTCTTAAATATTCTTAGTTGTGATTAATCTTTTAGATATTAAAGAAGAAAAACTCCTCTAAGATAGGGAAGAATGAATCACAAAGCAGAATAAAAATCATATGATAATTTCAATGACAAGACTACAAAAATCTGAAAGTAAAATAAAGGCTTTGAACATGATTTTTATAAAATAGATTACTGTAGAAAGATTGAAAAGATCTCATTTTCAAAAACCATTCATTAATTTGAAATATATTTTTATTTAGAGAAGAAGATTACACCACTAAAAGATGTTAGAGAAAGAGACACAATCAACAGTGTTTTCACCCTTTAACAGATTAAGAGATGTAAAAGCATTGACTCACAAAATTTCAAAAAAAAAAGAAGGCATAAAATATTAATTTTAGTAATGATTTCTAAATTAAAAATAAGATAAAAGTAATAAAATTTGCAAGAAAAAAGTTAAAACAACAAAAAATAAACAACATAAAATAAATCAGAAATCAGTAGGAATCAAGTTCATAAATTTATGTCAATCACACCCAATCTGGTCCTTAAAGTACAAAAAGTGTCGAAGGCTAGTGGTTTAGTAAAGATGTCAGCCAGTTGATTTTCAGTTGTCATATGGCGTAACTCAATGTCTCTCTTGGTCACATAGTTTCTAATGAAGTGATGTCTAATGTCTATATGCTTGGTCCTTAAATGTTGGATAAGATTCTTAAAAATGCATATGGCACTAGTGTTATCACAAAGAATTATAATTGTGCATACAGGTAATCCTAAATCCAAAATATGCTGTTTCAACCAAAGGACTTGGGCCACACAACTTTCTAAAGCAATGTACTCAGCTTCAACAGTGGAAAGTGCAACAGAGTTTTTCTTTCTATTAGACCAGGAGACTAAAGACTGTCCTATGAATTGGCAAGTATCTGAAGTGCTTTTTTTATCCACCTTACATCTTGTAAAATTAGAATCAAAATATCCAATAATCTCAAAAGAAGTGATGGGCCTAGGATACTAGATTTCTAAGTTTTGGGTCCCTAAAAGATATCTAAGAATTCTCTTAATTATAGTCAGGTGAGATTCCTTACGATCAACTTGAAATCTAGCACAAAGATAAACACTAAACAAAATATCAGGTCTGCTAGCTGTCAGGTAAAGTAAAGATCCAATCATCCCTCTGTACTTTATTGCAAATTCGGTTTCATGGATTATGTTTTGATGATTAGCAAACACCCTTGCTTCTTTTCGACTGCCTTTTTACTACTGACATTTTTAGGATTCAAAGATCGAACAGAAATATGAACCAGCTCAAGACTGGGTAGATTAGGGTTGAGTCAGTTTGTAATTTTCTTTTTTCCCTTTCTTGAGTCAATTGTAAATGTTTGAAGTGACTGATGTTAAGTAACCCTACACACACACTTGAGAGATTTAAAATTTCTGTTTTTACTCATATTGTCTCGAATGATATTTATATCGGCCTGGACGATCGAGTTCAAAACCAAAACTCTAATCAAGATTTCTTAATTAAGGTAGCCGTTATTAGCCGATCGGCCCGGACGATACATGTATCGGCCCGACCGATAGGCCCAAAATAGAAAGAAATAGTTGTCATAATAAATTTAGATATTTTGTAATTTTGGAAATCGGCCAGGACGGTCTTGGATCGGCTTAGACGATATGGCACAATTATGTCTAAAATGATCCGTCCATCAGGGAAGCAATTAAGGATGAATTGATATGATCACATCATCTTGGACGATCGATATATTCAAAAACCCTTAGTTCCTCCTAGACGATAAATATCGGCCAGCACAAATTCAGGGCGATATTCGGGCCGATCATGATCGGACAGCTCAAATTCAGGGCGATGCACTGGACGATTTTCCTCTGATTTTCACTGATCGTCCGGGATGATTGTGAGATCGGCCGGGACGATCAAGCCAATTTGTAATCGTCCAGTTCATTTTCAGAGCAGTATTCTGGCCGATCATTATTGTTTTAAACTAATCATACAGGATGATATTATTATAGTCCTGGACGATAAATTCAACAACTTGCAATTATTGAGTTCCTTTGAAGCTCTTCTATTTAAGAGATATTGTTCAACATTTTTGAACATCCTTGGCTGCTGTCTTGACCTAAGAAAACCTAAAGTAGAGAGAGAGAGAGGGAGAGAGAGAGAGGATCTAGTGAGGGGGATCTTGTGAGGGAGTTCAAAAGGGTTGCTCCAAGCATTGTTCCACTTCTTCTTCCACTAGAGTCTCTTATCCTTGGAAGGGTTGGGAGAGGTAAGCTTCAGCGATTTATCAAGGTTCTCTGCCTGCTTCAGGAGGAAGCAAAAGGAGTGGGGTTCTCTGCCTTGTCAGGGGTGGAAAAAAGGAGGTTTTTGTAAGGGCTTCTCCGCCTAGATATGGGTGCTAAAGAAGAGTCACGTTGGTAGTGCAATACTCGGAAGGCGCCTCCGGGGAGTGGACGTAGGTCAAGTTGACCGAACCACTATAAACCCTTGTGTTATTTTTACTACTTCTGCACTTTAATTTTTTGCACTTGCTTTTTTGTAGTGACTTTGGTTTGTGATATTTGTTCTTTTGTTTAAAAAATTTTAAATACCAATTCACCCCCCCCCCCCAATTCCCCCCCCCCCCCCCCTCTTGGTTAGCCTTGGGCCGGTTCGTAGGGCTTAACATCCCTAATGAACTTTTAAGTGGTAACAGAGCGGTATTCATAAAAATTGAGATTGAATACTTTTTGAATTTTGATCCATGGCTAACTTTGGGAATCGTAATTCAACTGAAGGATATTCTATTACACGACCTCCTTTGTTTGATAACCTTCCTTTTGATTTTTGGAAAACTCGCATGTCTACTATTCTGCAATCAACTAACTATCGCATGTGAATGCTTATTAAAAAAGGATATTCTCCACCTTCTCATGAAATTAAAGGAATTAAAACTGAAGTTTCTTTTACTGAATGGACTTTCAATTAAAGAGATTTAGCTCAATTGAATGCAAAGTGTTTGAACTATTTTTTCTGTGCTTTAAAGTCTGAGGATTACATGTGTGTTTCTACTTGCTCTACTGGAAAAGAGATTGGGGATATGTTGTACATTACTTATGAAGGAACCAATGAAGTAAAACAATCTCGTTTGAATATTCTCTTGCATGACTATAAACTTTTTTGTATGAAACCTTCTGAAACAATTTTTGATATGTATACAAGGTTCACTCAAATTGTTACTTCTTTGCATGCCTTAGGAAGAGAACTTTTAAATTATAAAAAAGTAAATAAGATTTTGAGATGTTTGCCTTCGTCTTTTGATGCTAAAATCACTGCAATCACTGAATCTAAGGATTTAAACACATATTCGATTGATAACTTACTTGGCTCACTCATTGCTTACGAGCAAGGGGTGAATCAAAGAAATCTCGATACATGTGAAAAAAGAAAGGAGAAAATAGTGGCACTAAAGGCCCAAAAATCAGACTCTGATTCTTCCGGGTCTGAGAACGATGACATTGCTTTATTCACAAGGCAATTCAAAAGCTTTCTAAGGAAGAAGCAAAATCATCATCAAAATCGGAGAAAAGGTAAGGATAAAAAATATTCTAAAGGATCTTCTGATGTGGTTTTTTATGAATGCAAGAAGCCCGGACACGTGAAAGCTGATTGCCCTACACTTAAGACGCAAACAAGCAATGAAAAGAGTGTGCAGAAATCAAAGTTTAGAAAGGATAAATGGAACTTCAAAAGATATTTTGGGCGGATTCTGCATCTGATTCATCGGAGAATGAACCAGAAGATGAAGCAACAAACTTGTGCTTAATGGTAGATGATCATCTTGATCAAGAAGAGGTATGTGAACTTTCCTACAATCAACTCCTTGAAGTTTCTAAAAAAATTCATGCATCATATAGGAAACTTAAGAAAACACATGCTAGCTTGAAATTAGAATTTTTGATTTTACAAAAAGGGCATGGAATTTTGACTAAAGATCACTCAACAATTGATTCAAATCATATGGCTCTACTTGATGAATTTGATGAGTTAAATAAAAAGTATTATGAATTAATTGAAGAGCATGATTCATTAAAAACTTCACACACCTTACTTGAATCTGATTTTAATAAATCTAAAGAAATAGAGAAAAATTTAAGGGTTGAGAATGATGTATTAAAAAGTACAAACTTGAGGATTAAAGATGAACTGAATTCACTTAAGAAAAATTGGATGACACCAACACTTGATCAAAAGCCAAACCCTAGGAAGAGGCATTAAAACTCAAACCATTTAAGAAATCTTTTTCCAGGTGTTAGATGCTTTTCATGTGGCATGCTAGGACACATCTCACACACTTGCACTGTTCACCATAATATACATTGGGTGTGGAGACCCAAGGTGCATGATTCACACCATACCACATATGCATTGCATTCTACTTTTCATAAGAAGGGACCCAAACCTGTTTGGGTTCCTATATCTGATATTTGATGGTTTTGTAGGTGGGCTCTCACAAAAGGCCTCATGAGAGTATGTGGTACCAAGATAGCGGATGCTATCGACATATGACTGGTGATGCCAATCAATTTATTTTGTTGGAGTCTAGGACTGGATGCAAGGTTACTCTTGGAGACAACACCACCAGGAAGGTGGTAGGCTCATGTATAATTGATAATTCCAAGAATATTATGATTGAAAATGTTTTGCTTGTAGATGAATTAAAGCACAACCTATTCAGCATTAGTCAACTCTGTGACAAGGGCTTCATCGTATAATTCTTTGCAAATTCATGCATTATAAGTTTAAGTAACAACACTATTTTGTAGGGAATGAGGATCAACAATGTGTAGATGCTTGATTTAAATAACATTGAATACGCTGCATCATTTTTCTTAAAAACTATTGTTGATGATTTATGGCTATGGCACCGAAGATTATGTCATGCAAGTATGAAAACCCTTAGGAAAGTGACCCAAAAAGACCTAGTTAGAGGTGTCCCCAAACTCAAGTTTTCAAAAGACCACCTTTGTGATGCATGCCAACTAGGAAAGCAAGTCCATTCCACTTTTCATCCCATTAAGGACATTAGCACCTCTAGACCTTTAGAAGTCCTTCACATGGATTTGTTTGGACCCATTAACCCTGCCAGTTTGGGAGGGAAAGTTTATAATTTTGTGATTGTTGATGACTACTCGAGGTTCACTTGGACTAGATTTCTTTCACATAAAAATGAGTCTTATGAGGAGTTTAGAACATTTTCTACTTGGATTCAGAAAAAGCTAGGTTGTGACATCTTGACCATCCATAGTGACCATGGGGGAGAATTTGAGAATTAAAGATTAGGATATTTTTGTGAGGACAAGGGGATTAGCCACAACTTCTCAGCTCAAAAGACCCCTCAACAGTACTGGGTAGCTGAAAGGAAGAACCAGACCTTGGTGGAAGCTGCTATAGCCATGCTTGCTGAGTATTCACTTCCAAAATACTTTTGGGCTGAAGCAGTTAACATAGCTTGTTATGTGTTGAATAGGGTGAATGTTAGAGCCAAACTAGATAAGACACATTATGAGATCCTTAAGGGTAGGACACCCAATCTTTCTCACCTTTATGTCTTTGGTTGTAAGGTTTTCATTCACAACAATGGGAAGTCTCACTTGGGCAAATTTGATCCTAAATCTGATGAAGGAGTGTTCTTGGAATATTCTAGTGTTGGGAAGTCTTTTAGGGTGTTTAACTAGAGGACTTTGATGGTGGAAGAGACTACACATATTGTATTTGATGAGTCTGATCCTAAAAAGCCTGGAGTTGAGGATGATGATGATGTTGGAGAGATTACCACTGGAGTAAAAAATTTGGAGAAAGGAGTAGGTCATCAAAACATTAAAGGAGTAGGATATGTCACCCAAGGAGTAGAAAATATAGGTATGGAGGAAAGGGTTGGACCTTCTCCCACCTTTCCTAAAGAATGGAGATACTCTACAAGTTACCCCAAGGATTTGATCTTAGGAGACCCTTCTAATGGAGTTAGGACTAGACATGGACTTAGGAAGGAGGTGAACCACTCTGTCTTTATCTCAATGACTGAACCCACCAACATAAACCAAGCCCTTATTGATGAGTTTTGGATTTTAGCCATAAAAGAAGAGTTGAATCAATTTGTTAGGAATGATGTTTGGGAACTTGTATAAAGACCTAAGGAACAAAGTGTAGTTGGAACAAAGTGGGTCTTTAAGAACAAGGTGAACAATTCTAGAGAGGTGGTTAGTAATAAAGCAAGATTAGTGGGTAAGGTGTATAATCAAATAGAAGGGATAGACTTTGAGGAGACGTTTGCCCCTGTAGTAAGATTGGAAGCCATTAGAGTGCTATTAGCCTTTGTTGTTATAAAGGATTTAAGCTTTTTCAAATGGATGTCAAGAGTGTCTTTCTAAATGGTGGAATAAAAGATGATGTGTTTGTAGAACAACCACTAGATTTTGAGAGTTCTCAATTTCCAAATCATGTTTTTAAATTTAAAAAAAGGCTTTGTATGTGTTAAAGCATGCGCCAAGAGTTTGGTATGAGAGGCTTAGCACATTCTTACTAGAAAGGGAGTTTGTTAAGGGGAGCGTAGAGACCACTCTTTTTCTTAGGAAAAGTAGAGATGATTTGCTCATTGTTCAGATTTATGTGGATGATATACTTTTTGGATCATCTAGTAAGAAACTTTGTGATGAGTTCTCTAAAATAATGAGAAGAGAGTTTGAGATGAGTATGATGGGAGAGTTGTCCTATTTTTTTGGGTTTAGCATAAAATAATTGGATGATGGAACCTTTCTAAATCAAACAAAATATATTAAAGACATTTTGAAGAAGTATGAGATGGATAAAGCTAAGACAATTAATACTCCCATGAATTCTAGTGTTCCATTGGATAAGGACCCAAGTGGTAAGTCTATTGATCAGAAGAAGTACAGAGGCATGATTGGATCTTTACTTTACCTGACTGCTAGCTGACCTGATATTATGATTAGTGTTTGGCTTTGTGCTAGGTTTTATGCTGAGCCCAAGGAATCCCACCTGACTGTAGTTAAGAGAATTTTTAGATACCTTTTGGGAACCCAAAGCTTAGGGATTTGGTATCCGAGGCACAATACTTCTTTTGAGATTATTGGATTTTTTGACTATGATTTTGCAGGATGCAAGATTGATAGAAAAAGCACTTCAGGAACTTGTTAATTCATCGGACAATCTTTGGTCTCATGGTCTAGTAGAAAGCAAACCTCTGTTGCACTTTCCACTGCTGAAGCTGAGTACATTTCTCTTGGAATTTGTGTGGCCCAAGTCCTTTGGTTGAAACAACATGTATTGGATTTAGGATTACCTGTAGGCACCATATCAATCTTTTGTGACAACACTAGTGTCATATGCATCTCTAAGAATCCTATCCAACATTGAAGGACTAAGAACATTGACATTAGGGACCCTCCACCGCTAGATTGGATAAAGGTTAATGTTGATTCTTCATTGATTTCTAACTACCGGGCTGGTATAGGAGATAATAAAGGTAGAATGCTCTTAGCTTTTGGAAGGAATTCTTTGCATTGGGATAGTGGTTAATTGGAATTGGAATCTATTTTTGCTCTTCTGGATTTCATTCAAGGTTGGATGCTTGAATATATTGGTATCATCATTGAAAGTGACAACCTCAATGTAATTAATTACATTCAACAATCTATGAAGAAGACCAATTGGCAGACGGAGAAGAACTTGGGTAATAAGCTTTACTTTCTTAATGATTTCAGTAAAGTTGTTTTTCATCATGTAAGTATGAATTGTAACAAAGTAGTTAATTTTTGTACTACTTTGGCATTAGATTGCAACTTATTGTTTGATTGCTCTTCTTTTGGTAGTATTCCGTCTAACTTGGTTAATTTGATCAAGAAGGATGGCTACCCTTTTATCAATTTGTAAGTAGTTCTCTTTGTTTCCATTAATGCAAATTTGCAACTTTAAAAAAAAAACACATTGACATTAGGCATCACTTTATTAGAGATTATGTGAGTAAGGGATACATTGATTTAAACCATGTGATATCTGAAAATCAACTGGCTGACATCTTTACTAAACCACTGGCCTTCGACACTTTCAGCTCTTTAAGAACTAGATTAGGTGTGATTGACATAAATGCATGAATTTGATTTTTTACTTTCTTTTCTTTTGTTTTTGTTCTTTTTCGTTTCTTTATTTTCTTTTCCTTTTTACTCTTTATTTTCTTTTTCTTATCTTTGCTTTACTTTTTACTTTTTGTTTCGTTTATTGTACTTTCATTTGGTTTCCAAAATCATCGTTGAATTGATATCGTATGCCTTATCCTTGCTTTTGAAAATTTCTAGTCAATATTTTACATCTCTTAATCTATTAGATGGTAAAAATATTCCATTGAATGTGTCTCTTTCTCTAATCTATTTTAGTGGCACAGTTTTCTTTTCTAATCAAAAATCTATTTCAAATTAACAATTGTGTATGAAATTAAGATCTTTTCTAACCTTGCTAAAGCAAATCTATCTTGTATTTATAATGATTAAAGTCTTTTTGTCACATTAAGATTTCTCGTTACTCTTGTCATTGGTTATTGATTCTATTTTATGGATAGTTCTTCTCTATGTTAGAGAGAGAGCTCCTATTCTCTAATATTTAGAAGATATACTCACAACTAAGAATCCTTTTTAAGAGATTGTAAAAGAAAATGGAGCTTGCAAAAAAAAAAGGCCAATAATGCCAACAAAAGATGTGCAATGACGCCAAACTGAAAAAAAATATATCAAAAAGTAAAAGATGCACAAAGCGCCAATCAATTGACAAGAGGCATAAAATGATCTCACTAAAGTAAGATCTAACCTCCTTTCAATATTTTAAAACTTAAAAGATTTCATGTATCAAAGGCTTGATTTCGAGTGTTTTGCAATTGTGATAAATTTACTTTGGTACATTATTCTATAAGATATTTTTTTCTAAAACCAAGTGATGAATAGATCCTTTTTCTCATATCCAATTGAACTTTTGAGTTAGGTCATTGATTTCAAAAGATGATTTTACCATAAAAGAAAGTCCGAGATAAGGGTAGCCATGATCGGATATTCTACTGTTTGTTTGGATTTTTGCTATTAATTAACACATTAACTTACAAATTTTTAAAAATCAATCACATGGAATACTACCTCTTGTTCATGTCTTGGTTAAAAAAAAAATTGTTTACTTTGTTTCTTAGTTTCCTCCTCCTTTTTGAGATGTCAAAACGGGGAGAGGGGTCTTTTATATACTTGCACTTTCGATTCCATGTTCTACACTACTATTTTTAAAATAATTGTCAAAGTGTTTGCCATCATCAAAAAAGGCGAGATTGTTGCAAATTCGGTTTCATGGATTATGTTTAATGATTAGCAAACACACTTGCTCCTTTTTGACTGCCTTTTTACTATTGACATTTACAGGATTCAAAGATCGGACGAAAATCGGAACCAGCTCAAGACTGGGTGATTAGGGTTGAGTCAGTCTGTAATTTTCTTTTTTCCATTTCTTGAGTCAATTTTAAATATTTAAAGTGACTGATGTTAAGTAACCCTACACACACACACACTTGAGAGATTTAGAATTTTTATTTTTACTCAGATCGTCCTGGACGATATTTATATTGGCCTGGACGATCGAGTTCAAAACAAAAACTCTAATCAGGATTTCTTAATTAAGGCAACCATTATTAGCCGATCAGCCCGGACGATACTTGTATCGGCCTGGTTAATAGTCTCAAAACAAAAAGAAATAGCCGCCATAATCAATTTAGGTATTATGTGTTTTTGGAAATCAGCCAGGACGGTCTTGGATCGGCCTGGACGATATGACACAATTATGCCTAAAATGATCCGGCCATCAGGGAAGCAATTAAGGATGAATTGATACTATCACATCATCTTGGACGATCGCAGGATCTTCTGGGATGATATATTCAAAAACCCTTAGTTGCTCCTAGATGATAAATATCAGCCAGCACAAATTCAGGGCAATATTCTGGCTGATCACGATCGGACAGCTCAAATTCAGGGCGATGCTCTGGATGATTTTCCTCTGATTTGAATGGATTATCCGGGACGATCGTGAGATCGACTGGGCCGATCAAGCCAATTTTTAATCATCCAGTTCATTTTCAGAGCGGTGTTCTGGCCGATCATATGTGTTTTAAGCTGATCATACAGGACAATATTATTATCGTCCTGAACGATAAAGTTGGCAACTTGTAATTATTGAGCTCCTTTGAAGCTCTTCTATTTAAGAGCTATTGTTCAACATTTTTGAACATCCTTGGCTGCTATCTTGACCTGAGAAAACCTAAAGGAGAGAGAGAGAGAGAGAGAGAGAGAGAGAGAGAGAGAGAGAGAGAGGGAGAGAGAGAGAGAGGATCTTGTGAGGTGGAGCTTATGAGGGAGTTCACAAAGGTTGCTCCAAGCATTGTTCCACTTCTTCTTCCACCAGAGCCTCTTATCCTTGGAAGGGTTGGGAGAGGTAAGATACTGCGATTGATCGAGGTTCTCTGCATGCTTCAGGAGGAAGCAAAAGGAGTGGGGTTCTCTGCCTTGCTGGGGGTGGCAAAAAGGAGGTCTTTGTAAGGGCTTCTTCGCCTAGTTGTGGGGGCTAAAGGAGAGTCACGTTGGTAGTGCAATACTCGGAGGGCACCTCCGGGGAGTGGACGTAGGTCAAGTTGACCGAACCACTATAAACCCTTGTGTTCTTTTTACTGCTTCCGCACTTTAATTTTCCGCACTTGCTTTTTTGTAGTGACTTTGGTTTGTGTTATTTATTCGTTTGTTTAAAGAATTTTTAAATACCAATTCACCCCCCCCCCTCTTGGTTAGCCTTAGGCCAGTTCATAGGGCTTAACATTCCTAACGAACTTTCATACTTCTTTTGATCAACTTATTTTCCATTAGGGTTCTTGTCTAATTGAACACCTGAGATCATGGGAGTATTAATTGGCTTAGCTTTATCCATTTCATATATATTCAAGAAGTCCTTTATGTACTTTGATTGATTCATAAAGGTTCCTTTATCTAATTGTCATATGCTAAATCCCAAAAATAATACAACTCTCCCATCATACTCATCTCAAACTCCTTACTCATTATTTTAGAAAAACCATCGCATAGCCTTTTATCAGAAGATCCAACAAGTATATCATCGACATAGATCTGAATACTGAGTAAATCATCTCCAACTTTCCTTAGGAAAAGGGTGGTGTCTACGCTCCCCTTAATAAACTCCCTTTCTTGTAAAAATGTGCTAAGCCTCTCATATCTAGCGCTAGGTGCCTGTTTTAATCAATATAAGGCCTTTTTTAATTTGAAAACATGATTTGGAAATTGAGAACTCTCAAAATCTGGGGGTTGTTCTACAAACACATCCTCTTTTATTATACAATTTAAAAAGGCATTCTTAACGTCCATTTGAAAAAGCTTAAATCACTTATAACAGGCAAAGGCTAATAACACTCTAATGACTTCCAATCTAGCTACAGGGGCAAAGGTCTCCTCAAAGTCTATCCATTCTATTTGATTGTACCACTTAGCCACTAATCTTGTCTTATTCCTAATAACCACAGCAGAATCATTCATCTTATTCTTAAAGACTCATTTGGCTCCAACTACACTTTATCCCTTTTTTCTTTTTACAAGCTCCCAAATATTATTTCTTAACAAATTGGTTTAACTCCTCTTGCATGGCTAAGATCCAAAACTCATCAGAAAGGGCTTGATTGATGTTGGTGGGTTCAGTTATTGAGATAAAGACAAAGTGGTTCACTTCCTTTCTAAGTCCATGCCTAGTCCTAACTCTTTTAGAAGGGTCTCCTAAGATCATTTCTTTAGGGTGACTCGAAGTGTATCTCCAATCTCTAGGAAAAGTGTGTGTAGGTTCAACCCTTTCCTCCAAATCTTCATTTTCTACTCCTTGGATATTCTCTCTTACTCCTTCAGTGTTTTGGTGGTCTACCCTCTTCTCTAAGTTTTCTACTCCAGCGGTAATCTCTCTAATATCATCATCCTCAACTCTAGGCTTCCTAGGAACAGATTCATCAAACACTACATGAGTAGTCTCCTCCACCACCAATGTTCTCTTATTAAACACCATAAAAGACTTCCCAACACTATAATATTTTAAGAACACTCCATCATCATATTTTGGGTCAAATTTTCCTTAGTGATACTTCTCATTATTATGAATGAAAATCTTACAATCAATGACATGAAGGTGGAAAAGATTGGGTGCTCTACCCTTAAGGATATCATAGGGTGTCTTATCTAATTTGGCTCTTCTAACATTCACCCTATTCAACAGATCACAAGCTATGTTAACCGCTTCAACCCAAAAGTATTTTGGAAATGAATACTCAACAAGCATGGCTATAGCGGCTTCCACTAAGGTCTGGTTCTTCCTTTTAATTATCCCATTCTGGTGAGGGGTCCTAGGAGCTGAGAAGTTGTGGCTAATCCCCTTATCCTCATAAAAGTCTCCAAATATCTTATTTTCAAACTCTCCCCCATGGTCACTATGGATGGTCAAAATCTCACAACCTAGTTTTTTTTGAATCCAAGAGAAGAAGGCTCTAAACTCATCAAAAGACTCATTTTTATGTGACCGAAATCTAGTCCAAGTAAACCTCGGTAGTCATCAATAATCACAAAATCATAAACTTTTCCTCCTAAGCTAGCAGTGCTAATTAGTCTAAAAAAATCCATGTGAATGACTTCTAAAGGTCTAGAGGTGCTAATGTCCTTAATGGAGTGAAAGGGGAAGTGGACTTGCTTTCCTAATAAGTAGACATCACAAAGGTGGTCTTTTGAAAACTTCAGTTTGGGGACACCTCTAACTAAGTCTTTCTAGGTCACTTTCCTAAGGGTTTTCATACTGGCATGACATAATCTCTTGTGCCACAACCACGAATCATCAACAGTAGTTTTTAAGCAAAATAAAGGAACACACTCAATTTTATTTAAATCAAGCATGTAAACATTATTGATCCACTTTCCCTGCAAAATAGTATTATTATTTAACCTGATAATGCATGAATTTGTCAAAAAATTCATGATGAAACCGTTATCGTAAAGCTGACTAATGTTGAGCAAGTTGTGTTTCAGTCCATCTACAAGCAAAACATTTTCAATCAGAAGGTTCTTAGAATTTCTAATTATACCTGAACCTACCATCTTCCTGGTGGTGTTGTCTCCAAGAGTAACCTTGCCTCCTGTCCTGGTCTCAAGCAAAATGAATTAATTGGCATCGCCAATCATATGTCGAGAGCATCCACTGTCCAAGTACCACATGCTCTCACGAGACTTTTTGTGAGAGCTTGCCTACAAAATTATCAAATGTCAGATTTAGGAACCCAAATATGTTTGGGTTCCTTCTTATGGAAAGTAGAATGTAATGCATGCTATGAATCTTGTAACTTGGGTCTCTAGACCCAATATGAACTATGGTGAATTGTGCAAGTGTGTGCTATGTGTCCTAGCATGCCACATGAAAAACATCCAACTCTAGGAAATGGATGCACTAATCTACTCATGTGGTGATGCTTCTTTTTATGTGATGCAAGCAATGATGGTTTTTTATTTTCAAATTTTTTAAATTTTCTAACTTTTTAAACTCCTTTTCTAACTCAGCATGAGATGATTTTAAGGAATCATGTGCATCAGATAATTCAGCATGCTTTTTATTTAATGCATCAAACTCATCAAGTAAAGACATGTGATTGCTATCAATTATAGAATGATCTTTACGAAGAATTTCATGCTCTTTTTATAAATTTAAAAATTCCAATTTCAAGTTCGCATGTGTTTTCTTAAGTTTCCTATATTATGCATGAATTTGTTCTGAAACTTCAAGTAGCTGCTCATAAGTTAGTTCACATACTTTTTGATGACCATCACCAAGATTATTGTCTACCATTAAGCACAAGTTTGTTGTATCCTCTTCAGGTTCAGTCTCGAGGAGTCTGATGCAGAATCCGCCTAGAACGTCTTTTGGAATCTCTTTTTATCCTTCTTGAACTTGGGTTTCTCCTCACCCTTTTCATTGTTTGGGTCAGACTTAAGTGTAGGTCAATTAGCTTTAACATGTCTTGGCTTCATGTATTAAAAACAAATCACATCATTAGAACTCTTAAAATTTTTGTTTCCCTTACCTCTATTCCACTTTTGATGGTTCTTTTATTTCTTCCTTAGAAAGCTTTTAAATTGCCTTGTGATTAAGACAATATCCTCACTTTCAGACCCGGAAGATTCAATGTTCATGCTATTGGCCTTCAGTGCCACAGTTTTCTCTTTCTTTTTCTCACATGCATCAAGATTTCTTTGATTCACCCCTTGCTCGTAAGCAATGAGTGAGCCAAGTAAGTTATTAATCGAATAAGCATTCAAATTTTTAGATTCAGTAATTGCAGTGATTTTAGCATCAAAAGAGGAAGGTAAGCATCTCAAAATTTTATTCACCTTTTTATAGTTAGTGAGCTCTCTTCCTAAGGCATGCAAAGAAGTTACAATTTGAGTAAACTTTGTATACATTTCAGAAATTGATTCAGATGATTTCATACAAAAAAGTTCGTAATCAAGCAACAAAATATTTAATCGAGATTGCTTGACTTCTTTAGTTCCTTCATAAGTAATACATAATTTATCCCAAATTTATTTACCAATTGTGCAAGTTAAAACACACATGTAATCTTCAGATTATAAAGCACAGAAAAAATAGTTCAAATACTTTCCATTAAGTTGTGCTAAATTTGTATCATCATGAGTCCATTTAGTAAAAGGAAGTGGAATAGTAATGTCATTAATTTTACCAGTTGAAGGTGTATAACCATCCTTAACAAGCATCCACATGCGATAATCAATCGATTGTAAGAACGTAGATATGCTAGTTTTCCAAAAATTAAAAGGGATATTATCAAATAAATGTGGTCGGGTAATAGAATACCCTTATGTAGTATTATAATTACCTTTGTTAGCCATGAATCAAAATTCAAAAAGTTTTCAAACTTAGTTTTTATGAATCCCGCTCTGATACTACTTGAAAGTTCGTTAGGGATGTTAAGCCTTTATAAACTAGCCCAAGACTAACCAAGAGGGGGGGGGGGGTAAATTCGTATTTAAAAAATTATTTTGAATCAAAACACAACCACAAACCAAAATCACCATAATGAAAATCAAAGTGCGGAAGAAATAAATACGGAATAATAATAAGAATAGAACACAGAAATTTATAGTGGTTCGGTCAACTCGACCTACGTCCA